>NC_135962.1:11535209-11862709 GCF_053455715.1 Rhinoraja longicauda
GGACATGAATTGGATGTAATGTGACTCATGAATTAGGGGACAATTGCATCATGCAGGCCAAATTGGTTATAAAGTGATTTTGATCAGGAACGATCAAACTACTTAAAAAGTAGCGTTGTTTCCTCCTCCAACCTCATCCGTTGTTCAAGATGTGGACTCATACATCGGCAAGACCAAACGCAGACTGGGTGATCGCTCAGCCCACTTGATCCCTTCGCTCAGCCTGCATGAACCAACCTGTTCTCCCAGTTGCTGGACACTAATTCTCCTCCCCATTCCAACACAGACCTTTCTGCCCTCGGTCTCCTCCATTGTCAGAGTGAGGCTAAACACAAATTGGAGGAACAGCATCTCATATTTTGCTTGGGCAGCTTACAGCCCAGTGGTATGAATATTGATTTCTTTCACTTCAGCTAGCCCCAGCATTCCCTCTCTCTCTCTCTATCCCTCCCCCACCCAAGTCACACTAGCTTCTCATTTTCATCCTACAAACAGCTTACAATGACCTGGTTCCTTTATCATTGTTACTTTCCTTGCATGTCTTTCATTCATTGTTCTTTACATCCACATCACCGTCGATATCTTTTGTCTCCCTTATCCCTAACCAGTCTGAAGAAGGGTCTTGGCCCAAAACATCACCCATTCCTTCTCTCCAGAGATGCTGCCTGTCCTGCTGAGTTACTCCAGCTTTCTGTGTCTATCTTCTACTTAAAAAGTTACTTTGGAAATTGTCCAGCAGAAGAAAAAAAACAGTCTTGGATTTAAACTGTACAAGGGAACGAACCCCCCCCCCTCCCCCAATTCCATACAACCTCCCCCTTAACCAGGCATCATTGCCTTTTAACAACACTACTACTTTAACCATGGGTAGGCATAGAAATTGACAAGCAATTTCTTCTATTGACACTTATGCAATGATACCCTATTAAACGACCACGTGTTTCCTCCTACATCCCAAAGACAGACGAGTTTGTAGATTAATTGACCTCTGTAAATTGTCCCAAGTGTGCGGTGAGTGGATGTGAAAGTAGGATAATATAGATCGTGTATAGGCGATCGATGGTCGGCATGGACTCCGTGGGCTGAATGGCCCATTTTGATACTGCATCTTTCAATCAATGTAACAATCAGCTTTTAGTATTTTTAGTTTGCAGCAACAAAAATAAATGTGTGCCTATTAAAAACACTTATTTTTAAAAATCCAGTGGGGGTAAAAATAACTTATTGCTAGTCTGGAATTCTCTCACCCTTCTCCCTCTTTCCCCCATTGCCACAATTGCCTTTGTTTTTCAATAATGTTTCTTAGGAATGCAACTGTCGAATTATAGAAGAACTACATGTAAACAAAATCATACCACTTTGAGGGAGATATCGGAGTGGGGCATGGACAAGGATGAAAACAAAACAACAAAGTGAAGGGAAAGGGAGGAGCGAGAGAAAACAGAAAGCCACACCAAAAAAGTCCAAGCAGCTAATGAATGTATAGATTCTAGTACGTTCAAACTTACTGGCATGAAAGCAGACTGTTCATCTCTGAGCAAGAATCACAGTGGAGGTAAGCATTAGATGCACAGAATTTATTTAACATCATGCAGCGAATTGTTTGCTGACAGTCCCCACAGAATTGGTGGCGTCTGATGTAGTTGATGCTTGCCTGGGGCTCCATGCGAACAGAGTGAAGACATCATTACAGATCACCAAACTCAGAAACCATTTGAACAAACAACGGTTTATGTAAAGTATGGGTTTTAAATATTCCTTGCTGAGGGGATGTCAGCTGCAGCAATGCTGTGAATCAGTGGTAATTTCCGTTAATTACAGTATTAATAACTAGGAAACACTCTTGACTTACAGCTTAGGCTTCAAATGAGAAGTTTACACTAACCTTTCCCAATTCATTAAAATGAAAAACAACTTGAAACTTGTCAAGGCATGACCTAATTTAGGGTATTTTATGATGATTAAGGGGATTTGGAAAGGTAGATGGAAAGGGATTATAGTTCCCTAGATTTTCAGGGGGTGGGGGAAAATCCACAAACAAGAGGGAAATAACATGTCAGAACTGGGCTTTTTAAAGGGATCTCCGGATATACAGAAGGTAGTGGAAACGGGGCACTCTCTCACATGAGCTGTGGGATCTGCTGACAAATATTTGGAATTGATTAGCAAGATTATTTATTGTGCAGGACATTTACAGATGTAGAGCCAAGACATAAAAATGGAATTAAAGTACAATTCACTTTTACAAAATGTGAATGAACAGTGGAACAAACCCTGATATTGTTCGCTGTGCACCTCATGTTCTCTAGTTCATTGATTTAGGACTCGTGAATCTACCCGAGCACTAATCCCACAAATTGCAGCCACAGCAAGATCTCAACTTTAAAATAGTGGTCTCTCTCCCCTCTCTTCCTCCCTCACCTCTCCATCCACAACTGAGAGTTAACTATAAATGCTATCTGGCAACTGCTTGTTTGTGGTCCTATACTCCAGCTACATGTACTCAGGTAGTTTGTGTTTGGGTGTTTAAAAAATATATAATTTTGAAGTATTGGATTTTGGGCAGCCTGAAGTAACTGCAAACCTCCCAAATCAAGATTCAGTAATTGACAGAAAATGAACATGATGACACCAGTATGGTCAAGACTTCATAGAAACATAGAAAATAGGTGCAGGAGTAGGCCATTCGGCCCTTCGAGCCTGCACCGCCATTCAATATGATCATGGCTGATCATCCAACTCAGTATCCCGTACCTACCTTCTCTCCATACCCCCTGATCCCTTTAGCCACAAGGGCCACATCTAACTCCCTCTTAAATATAGCCAATGAACTGGCCTCAACTACCTTCTGTGGCAGAGAATTCCAGATTCACCACTCTCTGTGTGAATTGTTTTTTCTCATCTCGGTCCTAAAAGACTTCCCCCTTATCCTTAAACTGTGCCCCCTTCCTCTGGACTTCCCCAACATCGGGAACAATCTTCCTGCATCTAGCCTGTCCAACCCCTTAAGAATTTTGTAAGTTTCTATAAGATCCCCCCTCTATCTTCTAAATCCTCAATCTTCTAAATTCCAGCGAGTACAAGCCGAGTCTATCCAGTCTTTCTTCATATGAAAGTCCTGCCATCCCAGGAATCAATCTGGTGAACCTTCTCTGTACTCCCTCTATGGCAAGAATGTCTTTCCTCAGATTAGGAGACCAAAACTGTACGCAATACTCCAGGTGTGGTCTCACCAATGCCTTGTACAACTGCAGCAGAACCTCCCTGCTCCTATACTCAAATCCCCTCGCTATGAATGCCAACATACCATTCGCTTTCTTCACTGCCTGCTTCAATGAAGCTTTCAACTGAGCCATGTGCCTGAAATTTATTTTTAAGCTAACTTACACTATTTTTATTAACACTGACTTTTTTAACCATGCAACATGATCCTTAAATCCACCTTGCCAAGTACAACCCAAGTTTCAAAACCAACACTGCACTCCTGAGTCAGAGCACAAAAGGTCAATTGGACTTTTGTGCTATCCGATTAGCCTCAATTCTTGGTCATTACTCTCAGTTACTTCCACAATCAAATACACATATCCAATGCCCGTTGGAAAGTTTCTATTGAATCTATTTCCATCACATTTGCAGGGAGTATTTCCCAGATCACAACAGCTAGCTTCTTGAACGAATGTCGTCATTTAAACACGCAGGTTTCTTTGCCAATGATCATAACTTTTCTATGGTTACTTTTTACCAGAACAAACATGTCTCTGAATTCTCATCCCAGAAGCCCTTTTCTTCAGCAGCTTCATTAAATCAGTTAAACTTGAGAGAATATTCGTACCTTCTTTTAGTTTTGCCAGACAACTCAAGTATTTTACCCCTTCACCTTCACTGAAGGTCTTGGCATTCTTCCAGTAGTGAATTGTCCAAAATTAGAATGCTCTAGCTGAGGTCTTTTTTAAAAATAAACCACTTTAAGTTGGAGGTATTCAAGAACAAACTGCAGAGAAATTCAAACCATGGTATGACAAACCTCATTTTGATGAGTGCAGTTGTACATCATGTGAAATTTTCTAAGGAAATTTCAGAGCTCAAAACTAACAAGAAATACTGGTACTCTCCAATTGCAGAGAAGGTTAGTAAAATACTTCCCAGGGAGGTTTTTTTGAAAAACTATTGGTTCAGGGTTTAATGTTGGCCTTTAGTATTCCAAGAAATGAAATAGTGTCTTTTCACATTCATTTTTTAAGAGATGGAACTCACAGGGTGATAGTGCGGACCACCAGTTGCCAGAAAATCAGTGGTGGTCCTGTCTAGATAATTTTAGAGTCATTGGAGGTGGAAGGGAGACATTTCTGGGAGTGTCAAAGGACATCAGACTGCAGGTTGCCAATGCTATTCCCCGGGGCCAGTGCTCTGATCAATGCTTTTATTGATAAGTATAAATGACATCAATATTGATGAGCAGGGCAAAATTTTAAACTCTGAATATTATAAAACTTGCAGCTGTGGTCAATTGTGAAGAAAGAAGTTTGAAAAGAATAAAGGACGCACTGATGAACATGGAAGATGAGAAGGCAGAAGTACAACATCAATAGCAGCCTGAACTTATTTGGCTAAATGGTTTGTTCTACAAAGAATCTTCAGCACTGAATATAGAACTCTACAAACTATATTGCTGGGTCAAGAACAATGCCACAAAGTCAAAGAGCAAGTATGCTTAATTTCTAATTAGAATAATGTTCTGCCATTATAGAGTAACTAACCAATTAAGTCCTTAAGCAATGAAGCAGCAGCTGACACAGTGGGAAATGAATAATACACTTCTTGGTGTTAATTTTAACAAAATTAATTTATCCAATATGTCTAGTTGTGGCAGAATCGGCAATTCACCTTGGGAAGGTGGGACATCATTTTTGTTCAGTGATGTTAGATTGGGAGATGGTCCCAATGATAATGAAGCAGCAGTGATATAATGCCAAGTCAGAAAAGTGTGTAATTTGGTGGGGAACATACAAGCGACAACCGCCTCTGAAGCAGTAGCCATATTCTTATCTGTACAGCAGAGAGACCACAGTAGCAGACAGTTACAAAGGAGCTACAAGCGTGAGGAAATTGATAGCATTGGGAATGGGTGAGACAAACCGTATAAACATATACAAGGGGATGCTCGATAAATTTGATGGTTGAAGGAGGATTGCACTAATGAGAGGCCTAATTGGGCCATCAACTCGACAAAGAAACAGACAGTCGTCTGTACAATTTGAGTGTGTTTGCATGCAACAAAAGCTTTTCACTGTACCCCGGGTACATGTGACAATAAACAAACTGAACTGAACAAAAAAAGAAGATTCTCCCCACAGTTCTATGGAAAATCTTAAACATTTATTCAAAACTAAAATTGCCAGAAAAATAAGTAGTTGAATGCAGAATCCAACAATAACTACATTTAAAACCACATTTTCAAGTCCAGAAGAACTACACAATTGCCAGGGGGCACTCTGAAGATCCATACTCTCACTGGGGAAGACTGGCAGGAATCACAATACAAACTGTTTCCGTGCATTTTCATTACATGGTTCAAATGGCAACGAGTGAGATTTGTAAACTTCATTCCGATCTTCACAAGATTAGAACAGATTTTTCCTACGATAAAACTTAAATGTAAATACATTCCTTGGATCCAATCAGCAGCATTTGCCACTGAGCAAATTTGCCACATGATCACGGAGATAAGTTTTAAAGAGCAGCTCAAGGAGGAGATGGGTAGAGATGTGGAGCTTAGAAATAAGCCTGGACAGAGTTCAAGCCTGGACAAACAAGGGGCATTTCTAGACCAGAAACCAAGTATCAGTAAATTTGCTCCTGTGGCGTCATTCTGCACTCATATGAAAAGTACAAACGAAATGCGCTACTGAAACACGTCCATATTGCCTCAGAGAATCAAATTCCACACTCCCAGTTAATTCCTGTTTGATGAAGTAAATCCCTGGCCAGATCACTACAAAGTCTTGACAAGGAGTGAAATTGAGATATTTGCTTAGTGCAAGAGAGCTGCATTAAGCGTGTCAAGCTAACTTTTACTGACATCACAGAAGATCAATTACTTGTGCCTATAAGAAATGGAAGACAAAGATTTAAGTTTAACATCACATCAGAGATATTGCTTCTCCGACAATCCAGCTATTCCTCATATTCGCTACAAATTCACACTTTTACAGTGCCCTCCATAATGTTTGGGACAAAGACCCATCATTTACTTATTTGCCTCTGTACTCCACAATTTGAGATTTTTAATAGAGAAAAAAAAATCACATGTCAAGTCAAGTCAAGTTTATTTGTCACATATACATACACGATGTGCAGTGAAATGAAAGTGGCAATGCCTGCGGATTGTGCACAAAAAAGAATTACAGTTACAGCATATAAATAAAGTTAATAAAGTTAATATAGTGTAGACAAAATTTAGTCCCTGGAGTTATAAAAGTTGACAGTCCTGATGGCCTGTGGGAAGAAACTCCGTCTCATCCTCTCCGTTTTCACAGCGTGACAGCGGAGGCGCTTGCCTGACCGTAGCATCTGGAACAGTCTGTTGCTGGGGTGGCAGGGGTCCCTCATAATCTTGCTTGCCCTGGATCTGCACCTCCTGATGTATAGGTCCTGCAGGGGGACGAGCGTAGTTCCCATGGTGCGTTCTGCCGAACGCACTACTCTCTGCAGGGTCATCCTGTCCTGGGCAGAGCTGTTCCCAAACCAGACTGTAATGTTGCCGGACAGGATGCTCTCTACAGCCCCAGAGTAGAAGCAATGAAGGATCCTCAGAGACAATCTGAATTTCCTCAGCTGTCTAAGGTGGTAAAAGCGCTGCTCTGCCTTACCCACCAGTGCGGCAATGTGCGTTGCCCATGTCAGATCCTCTGTGATGTGGACTCCCAAGTATTTAAAACTGCTCACCCTATCCACAGTAGACCCATTTATCTCCAGTGGCGTGTACGTCCTTGGATATTTAGCCTTTCTAAAGTCCACAATCAGCTCCTTAGTTTTAGTGACATTCAAGGGGAGGCTATTGTCCTGTCACCAGAGTGCCAGATCAGCCACCTCCTGGTGATTAAAGTGCACATTGTCAGGTTTTAATAAAGGCCATTTTTATACATTTTGGTTTCACAATGTAGAAATTACAGCAGTGTTTATACATAGTTCCCCCATTTCAGGGCACCATAATGTTTGGGACACAGCAATGTCATGTAAATGAAAGTAGTCATGTTTAGTGTTTTGTTGCACATCCTTTGCATGCAATGACTGCGATTCATGGACATCACCAGTTGCTGGGTGTCTTCTCTGGTGATGGCCTGCCAGGCCTGTATTGCAGCCATCTTTAACCTATGCTTATCTTAGGGGCTAGTCCCCTTCAGTTTTCTCTTCAGCAAACAAAAGGCATGCTCAATTGGGTTCAGATTGGGTGATTGACGGCCACTCAAGAATTTACCATTTTTTAGCTTTGTAAAACTTCTTTGTTGCTTTAGCAATATGTTTGGGCTGTAGAATGAACCGCCGGCCAATGAGTTTTGAGGCATTTGTTTGAACTTGAGCAGATAGGATGTGTCTATACACTTCAGAATTCATTATTCTATCACCATCAGCAGTTGTATCATCAATGAAGATAAGTGAGCCAGTACCTTCAGCAGCCATACATGCCCAGGCCATAACATCCACACCAGTGTTTCACAGATGAGGTGGTATGCTTTGGATCTTGGGCAGTTCCTTCTCTCCTCCATACTTTGCTCTTGCCATCACTGATATAAGTTAATGTTCGTCTCATCTGTCCACAGGACCCTTTTCCAGAACTGTGGTTGCTCTTTTAAATACTTCTTGGCAAACTGTAACCCGGCCATCCTATTTTTGCAGCTAACCAGTGGTTTGCATCATGCAGTGTAGCCTCTGTATTTCTGTTCATAAAGTCTTCTGCAGACAGTGGTCATTGACAAATCCACACCTGACTCCTGAAGTCTTTCTGATCTGTCGGACAGGTGTTTGGGGATCTTTCTTTATTATAGAGAGAATTCTTCTGTCATCAGCTGTGGAGGTCTTCCTTGGCCTGCCTGTCGCTTTGTGATTAGTAAGCTCACCAGTGCTCTCTTTCGTCTTAATGATGTTCCAAACCGTTGATTTTGGTAAGCCTAAGGTTTGGCTGATGTCTCAAACAGTTCTAGTCTTGTTTCTCAGTCTCATAATGGCTTCTTTGACTTTCATTGGCACAACTTTGGTCCTCATGTTGATAAACACCAATAAAAGTTTCCAAAGGTGATGGAAAGACTGGAGGAAAGACTGGGTGCTGAGCGCTCTCTTATACCTGCACTAAGGAAGCATTTAAACACACCTGAGCAATTACAAACACCTGTGAAGCCATTTGTCCCTGAAATTGGGGGGGGGGGGGGGGGGACGGACCGGGGGGGGGACGACGACTATGTATAAACACAGCTGTAATTTCTACATGGTGAAACAAAAATGTATAAAAATACCCTTTAAGAAAATCTGACAATGTGCACTTGAACCACATCTGTTTTTTTTCTATTACACAAATCTCAAATTGTGGAGTACAGAGGCAAATAAATAAATGATGGGCCTTTGTCCCTAACATTATCTAGGGCACTGTATCTCCAAAACTTAAGTGGGACTTCTGTTACCCACCAAACATTGCTAAGTTGTCTATGTGGAGATGCTCATTTTTACATGCCGAATCAAACAGAAAATGCAGGAAATACCCAGCAGATCTGGTGATATTTCTGGGAAGAACACACCCAGCACACTACAGCAACATTTCTCCTGAGAGAGGACATGCCCAGCCTGACCAGTTAGGCATGTCCTCCTGCTCTGCATTTCACAACACCCACATTCTTTTGTTAATTGTGTCACTTTAACTATTCCCATTCGCTCATTGACTAGATAACCTATTTACAGCTTAGCAGGGTAAAACTGGGGATGACCACATCAGTGACATAGTCCATATCTTTGCAAGCTTCTTTTAACTCCTTTTCAGTCCTGATGAAAGATTAACCATTTCTCTTCCCACAGCTGTGAATTAACCTTTTAGTTTGTTACAGTGTGCACTTGTATAAACCCCTTAAATTAATAAATTAACCCACGAGACCTTTTTGCCTAATAGAAAATTATCAAAACAATTGAGGCTACAGATTTAGGTTAGCATATAATACATTGGTCAAACAGATATGTTTTTATAGAGAAAAATGGAAGAGAGGTTTAAGACGACATTTTCATGAATGCAATTGGTAGCTGTGCTTCCAGCTGCACAGGCATTAAATGAAAAAAGGCATGACCATGGAAGTGAACAAAAACTGTAGAATATCAATACAGGAGTTGCAGGACAATACAAAAATAAAGAGGCAAAACTATGGAATGGATTAATATTCCCCTTGATCTTCCTATTTACTAATCCATTTTAGAACAAAATTCATGAAGGTTTCAACCTGGCACTGTTCAATTCCCACCTCAAGACATGCTCCAAACTTCAAAGATTGCAGAGTAAGTTGCAAAAGAGCATTCATAACAAACATATGTGGCACATGAAGTCCTTTGGGCCAAACACTAACATTGTTTAGAATTTAGGTCAGCAAAGTAAATCAGCTACTAAAGTCCATTGAAGCTACTTTCCACAAGTCTACTTTGGACTTTACTCAATTAGTTTCACAGAGAATGGAAATGTTTCTATGAGTTTGTTTCTTGCATGTCTTGAATATCAAATCTTAAGCCTCTGATATAAATATTTCCACACAAAAAATTGTAATCTGGGCTGAGGAATTATAGTTATAAAGGAAAAGTTAGATATTTTTGTATAGAAGTTCAATTAGTTAAGGAGTGTCCTGACAAAATATTGGACTTTTAATTAGACTTTTTTTTAACTTTAGGATGACCCAAAGTATCTTACAGCTGCTGAAATAATTTTGGAACAGTCAGTTGTAATTTAAAAAAACCCATCAGGAGGAATGCCTTTAATGCAGAATGAGGAATTTGCTTCCCAACCTTGGTGAATCAAACTGTCTTTTTAAAGGGAATTAAACAGCCTGAAAAATTATGAAGGATTATTGGGAACAACCGGTGTTTGGAGATATGAACTTGATATCAGTGGCATGTTTCTGTTTTGTAATATTCTACATGTTCTCTTGTCCTAAAACTGAAACATTATGCTCTGTACAACATGTGTATCTTTCCTTGTTCCAATAAGATTCAGATATCATTCACAGATAACATATTAAGTGAAGTCTCACTACAAATGCTATAAGCCTACAACATGATTGATACAGCTTTGTTTTCACTGGTGCATTGTTTAAAAACTATCCTTCAGTTTAGACATTACAGATCCATCTGCCCATTCAAGCGAGTATTAAACTACATTTCAAAAGTACTTCATGGGTTACGAAATGCCCAGAACATTGAGGCTGTGGAAGGCCATCATTTCCATCTCTTTTAACCCATATCCTACAATGTCCCCTACTAAAGCTCTAATTAGCACTTTTAAATGAGCACTGAACTCAATGTTGATGTATTTGCGCTATCTCTTCACTAAAATGCCTACCAATGTTCAGAGCCACGATAAAGAGGTCAGTGCAATGCCATCAATCACAAGCAGCTTTTACACTTTCACATTACACCCACAGCTCCAATCCTAGGCAACCAAATCATCACCAAATTAATTGACCTGCTAGTGTCTCCAAAAAACTTTTTTCCCATATTTAAAGGGAAAATATACAATTCATGGCACAACCCTCAACAGCATTGATGAACGGACAGATCTTGTGGTCCAAGTCCATAGGTCCCTGAAAGTGACAACACTAGTGGTAAGGCAGCATCTAGGAGAGAGGGAATGGGTGACGTTTCGGGTCGAGACTCTTCTTCAGACTGAAGAAGGGTCTGAAATGCCCAAAACAGTCTGAAGAAGGGTCTCGACCTGAAACGTCACCAATTCCCTCTCTCCTAGATGCTGCCTGACCTGCTGAGTTACTCCAGCATTTTGTGATACCTTCGATTTGTAGTTATTTTCCTACACAAGTGGTAAAGTCGGCATACGGTATGCTTACCTTCATAGGTCAGGGTATTGGGTACAAGAATCTGAATGTCATTAAGTTTTATAGGACTTTACACCATATTTGGAATATTGCATGCGGTTCTGGTCGTCCCATTACAGGAAGGATGTGGAGGCTTTGGAAAGGGTGCAGAGGAGGTTGAGCAGAATGTTGCCTGATTTGTGGGGTATTCGCTACAGTGAAAAGTTCGGCAGATTTGGACTGTTTTCTCTGGAACGGAGATCAGATTTTAAATTATGATAGACATGGATAGGGTAGAAGGTCAGAAACCTTTTCCCCAGAATGGAAAAAAAATCAAGTAGTAGAGGGCATAGATAAGGTATTAAGGTAAGAGGGCCCAAGTTTAAAGGATAGTGCAACATTTTATGGTGATGTTGAGGGTGGCGGGTGTCTGAAACACACTACCAAGGTTGGTAGTTGAGGTAGATACTATAGTGACATTTAAGAGGCTTTTGAATAGGCATATAAATATGGTTTAGATGGGTATGCACAGTAGATAAGAGATGGTCTTGGCATCATGTTCATTGTGGGCCGCTGTGCTTGTTCTTGTTCTGTACTATTCTATGCTCCAAGAACAGCAACAGTTTTGCTGTTAGAGGAAACAACCTAACCTCAAAAAGATCAGTCGTTTAATCCTAATCTAGTTTTATTCAATTTGACAATTTTTTGTCTCTTCACAACTTCAGAAAATATCAGGATTGTTAGACAATGTCATTTTCAAAAGAATCATCATGTAATCATACAGCAGACCCACAAGCCATTTAGCCTACCAGGTCCATGCCAACCATCAAGAATCCATTTGTACTAATCTTCCCCACATTCCCATCCATTTCCATCAGAAACCAAGAATAGCCAGGAAAACCCAAACAGTCAAAGGAAGAACATGTAAACTCCACAGAGACAGGTCACCATTTTACAAACTGGGAAAGAGTAAAACATGAAAATTAGGATTTTTTACTTTTATTGTGAAATGTTTGAGGAGCAGGGATTACTTCAGATGAAAAGGAATAATGGAAAAAAATCATTTTTATTCCCTTGTTTATGCTGATGCTGTATGCTGATGCTGTATGCAATGAGATTTAGAGTCAATGGAGATACAAAGGGCCATTTCTTCACAAATACAGCACATCAAAGTGCCATTACCAGGGTCTACCTAAGATCAATTTAGGGTATTGGCTACACTAGGCCACATTTCTTTCAGCGATGGCTGTTGTCAGATAGCTCATGCAATTTAGACACCTCCAGATGTTTACAATGATTTTGCAAATGTCACTGGGCTAGGAGTGACTTTATCCAATTCTGTTGACTTGATCAATCCTGGGTAGTCAGTTCAATTTTATTATGCTTTCGGCATAAAGATTTTGTTATAATTCAATGGCGTGATGTGCTTGAGGGCAGTTAAGAATAAACTGCACTGTGCAGTGGAACAAGGCAAAAGAGAAATTAGAAAACTATTAGCCATTTACCTGATATCAGTAGTAGTGGAAATACTAGAGTCTGTAAAGCGAGTATTTGGAAAATAATACTGAATACTGGGACCAGGCAGAGTCAATATAATTTTTCATAGATCTATGCCTGGCAGAGGATTTTATTGAGGACATGAACTAGCAGGGTAAACAAATGCAAACCAATGGATGCGATGCACATGTTACTTTAAGAATAATTTTGACAGAAGAAACAAAATCTTTCAGGTTAGTGATTCTTTAGAACTCTCTCCCAAGAATGCTGTAGCGGCCAGGTCACATTGTATATTCTAGCCAGAGATGCAAAGGGAATCAAGAAGATATGGGGTGCATAGGGCAAAATATCAGCCTAAATATTGTGTCACAGTAGAACAAGCATGAGAAACTAAACAGCTACTTATGTTTTTGTGGAGTAACATAGACGTCATACATGCAAGTGCAGAAGACTTGAGTAAATTAGAAAAGTTTTTACAATCATCTGGCAGTTTCATTGTCTTTATTAGGTTTTGTTTTTTTTACCATTTTTAATTTTTCTCATATTGACTTATTTTGTTCCTGCATCTACACATGGTGATTTAATCTCAAAAACTGTATTCAAAGGCAGGAGAACTCACAAAAGTTTATTTTTCATTGTTAAAACTTGTTTGGTCATTTATCTGTATAGCGATTTACATAATCTAACTCATCTAGTTTCTGCTGGACTCTCAATTACAGCTCCTTTAAGACTAACAATGGAAATCCCCCCATGATATTTCACAAAGCTACTAAGGATTTGAGTTTCATTGACACATTTAGTTCCTAACCTCAGCCATCCCTTTCTCTTTTCTCAACCATTTCTTGGGAAGTTCCAACAACAGCACCTAAATGAAAGTCAAAGGAATTAGGCTCTAGGTCAAAACTGCTCCTATGGCAAAACTGCAACTGAAACCAGAATAATGACGACACATACACTCCAGACTGCTGTTCAAGAAATTACATTTTGACAAATGCATTAACTGACTGCACCACTGATCAAAGAAACTACAAACTACTTCTTGGGTTCTCAGCTTCATCAGGGGTATTAGGAGATTACACGCAAGGTCAAAGTGCGTGACGCACGGAGTCGCTCAAGCCACCTGGAGGACATGGCAGCTTCTAGCATACACTACCAATACATGCAACAGGTACATTCTTACCTTTAAAAAGCCACCAAAAGGCCAATTTATGTGCTGTAAAAAAATGAGGAAGAAGCTGGAGGATCTGGCGGAGGAACAGGAACCAGGAGAAGGGCTACCAAGCCCATGGACGCAAGAAGCGGCTGGGAAGACGTCTGGCCAGCCGGCGGGAGAAGGGGAAACGCAGCCAGGAAGGGAGGCAGGAGAGCAAGGCCGAGAAGCTGGGGGGGGGGGATAGAGGAGGAGGAGAGGATGGGGTTGAGCGAGCTGGCAGAGGAGCAGTGGGAAGAACCCGAAAAGAGGGGCCTGGAGGGTCTGCAGGGGCAGAAGCAGTGAGCACTGGAGGTCGGTGACCCGCCTGAGGGCGAAGGGCCCAGGGAGGAAAGGCTCGACGGCCTTGGTGGAGGAGGCGGTGGAAGACAAGGAGCGGAGTGTCGAGCCCAAAGAGGAGGAAGAGGGCCGGGGAGAAGCCGATCGGCAGCGGAGGCTGAGCAGCAGCCAGAGCTGGGCTGGGCGCTGGGAGCTGAGGCCCAGGCCACGGCTCTGCTCAGCGGCCCCAGCCTCGAGGTGTTGAGTGCCGGCCAAGTGGAAGCAGACCGCGGCTGACGGGGATGGCGAGCGGGGAGAAGGGCCAGCAGGAGCAGCAAGGGGACCAAGAGCCGCAGGAAGCGAGGCACGGAGCCTGGAGGGGCGAGGAGCACAGGAACGGGGAGAGGTGACAAGACACGAAGCGCCGGGAGGGAGCCGGAGACATGCTGATGGGAGAAGGCCAACCGGAGGGTCCGGGTTGGACCCTCCAGCAAATGTGCTGGAAAGCAAAGTGCAGCCGCAAGATTGAACTGCAACACTCTCTCATTAGGACTGGCGAACTATTCCACAACAGTGTGCCCTCCAGTAGGTGTTGCCTGGCAACAGTATGGGCCAGGGGCCGTGACCTCACCTGCCATGCAATCCCCCTATAATTTTACCTCAATTGTAGGTCTATCCCCAACTCCAATGCTTGAACATTATCATTCAGGCTGACTCTATAATATCATACTCAGCAAGTGTAATAGTGTGGGATAAAACATGATTCATACAACATCAAAATCTCAGGTCTAATTTTACCTACCACAAGAGGATAAATGGCCCTTTATCCTATTCTGAGATTACTCTCCTACACACTAGCCAATATTTAACCATCATCCAACAGGAGTGCTGTTATTGCACTGCTGCGTGCAATCTTACAGCAATTTTCCCATATGACCTAAAGTATTCCCTCTCTTGTAAAGGATTAAAATGTCCCGACTTTGTGAAAGGCACAAAACCTCTCTTTGGAGGGAAAAAAACATTTTATATGAAATCATCTCATTTTCTACATATAACATTACACATCAACGACAAGACAGCTACAACTTTCTGCTTTGTTCTGTTCAGACTCCTGTCATTCACCAAAATTGAAAGGATTTTCCAATGACGACACACGGGACAGCAATGGACGGTAATGAATTACCATTTACTATTCGTCCATGTATTGATAAATAGAGGGCACATCCACCTCAATTTATACCTTTTGGTTCATACTCGCTTTGATTCAATTAACATCCATTTCAGAGAAAAAATATTGAGCAGCAAGCTATTCAGGTAAATATGTGACAGATCACTTAATAAAACTCTGCACAAAAGCCAGATCAGAAAAAACCAAGCTATTCTCCACTTCCTCACACATAATCTTCTTGACCCTTTATCATTTAATATACCAACAGAAATTTGCTTCAGAAAATATGCTTTGCATAATTGCTAAAATAATAATTTTAAACACCCACTAAGAGTATTTTAGACAAAGATTATAATGGTCTGAAGTGTCTGCAGATCAACAATTTGCATAAGCACACTCTGTGATCAATTAACAGGTTATATAAACTCAGTTAAAAAAAAATGAACCAAACACATTGACTAAAATGCTCAGGTCAGCTTGTCTAGAAGTAATCTAACAAGCAGAAACATGCAGGTCATGGTCCATCTATAAAGAGCAGTCTCTCTGAATAGATGCGAGAATGGATGTGAAAGAAGCCGAATCTCACATAAACTCTCTATTCAAGGCTGGTCCTTATTAGCATGAGCTCACCCCACATCATATGACTTTATCCCTAGAGAGTCTCCGATCTAATGTGGCTTTAGCTTACCTCGCCTACATCCTCTAAGAACAGACCACCTTA
Source organism: Rhinoraja longicauda (assembly GCF_053455715.1). Taxonomy (NCBI): domain Eukaryota; kingdom Metazoa; phylum Chordata; class Chondrichthyes; order Rajiformes; family Arhynchobatidae; genus Rhinoraja; species Rhinoraja longicauda. Next base: position 11,551,115 of record NC_135962.1, read on the forward strand.
CATCAAGTCATACAGACCACACAGAAACTCGGAGATACCCAACCATTCAGGATTCAGGCAAATCTCAACATAAAGCAGACAGGTTTTACAAAAGTGAGATTCTGGACAGTTTATTAATTTTGACGCTGATTTGAACGTCTCGACGATAAATCAACACCACTCATTGAATCGATGCTCCCGATTACCTTCTCATATTACCAATTTAAAAACTAACCTTTTCATATGCCACTCTCCAGATATTTCTGCATTCTCAAATTCACGCCAGGAGCAGAGCTTGTATGGTGATCACTAGTTCTGCATGCAGCCTATCACTATGTCTACCTGTTTGATTGACTACACAAAGGTGCAGGGTAGAAAGTCTCAAAACGTTTTGGCACCTCAGACAAGAAACATGAAAAGCGAGAAAGAGCAAGAGAGAATGTGCAAGAGCAAGTGAAAATTACCACGATTTAAAAAAAATGGAAAGCATAAAGGGAGAAGTCAAGAGAGAGCATTAGATGTTCAGGAATTCCTGACCTTGAGGTATTCACAATGCTTAACATCAAATTATATGATTTTGAAAAACACAACTGCTCATTTGGATACAGCTCCCATAAACAACAATGTGCTAGCAGTATGATAATCTTTTAATGCCATTTGCATGTTATGAAAGTAATGGATATGGAATATTAATTTATTTCTCTCTCCAAAGATGCTATCTAACCTGTAGAGTATTTCTAGTATTTTCCATTTTATTTTTTACTTTCCTCATCTGATATTTCCCTCTTGCATGAACGACGCAGAAAAGAATGATCCCACTATAACAGAGTGATTTTTACCCGTTAATAATTTTAAAACATAGTTTATTCATTTTCTGAAAACCCATTGCTGGCAAGGCTAGCATTTAACCCCCATCCTTATGTGCTCTTGAGAAGGTAGTGGCGAGCTGCCATCTTGAAGTACTTTGGTCAAGTTGTTCATGATATGCTGTTGGGAATGAGTTCCATAATAAAGAGCACATGCTGAAGGACCGGCAGTTTGGTGTGGACTTGGTTAGAACACTGCAAATAGTGGTGCTTTCACCTGCTAAACTGTCAGTTCTGGAGTTAGATGTTGCAGATTTGAGAGCTGTTAGAATAGCCTGAGCAAGTAACAATGTATTTTTGCAGCTTACGTGTAATCTAGCCACCGTGCACAACTGAAGGATGGAATGACTGTTTAGGGTGGCAGATGCATGTCATGTAGATAGTGCATGTCATGTAGATAGTGGAAAGCTTTTGGTATCAGGAGTTGAACCATTCAGCAAAAATACCCAACCTCTAACTTGTTCTTGTAACCACTGTATATTTGTTGCTGGTCGAGTTTATTTTCTAGTTTATGGCAAACATCCCACACCAATCTCAGTGGTTGATGGCAGGGTAATGGCAATGCCCATCAAACATTGAGTGTACATCTCCCTTTATGGCGATGGTCATGAACAAATCTTACCATGAGCTTCATTTGAAGATGTGTTACAAATAGAACTGATCATTGTGAAATCATTGATGACATCCTCACTTTTGATTTAATGATGGAAGGGAGGTTATTGATGAAACAGTTAACAATTATTTATAGACAATAGACAATAGACAATAGGTGCAGGAGTAGGCCATTCAGCCCTTCGAGCCAGCACCGCCATTCAATGCGATCATGGCTGATCACTCTCAATCAGTACCCCGTTCCTGCCTTCTCCCCATACCCCCTCACTCCGCTATCCTTAAGAGCTCTATCCAGCTCTCTCTTGAAAGCATCCAACGAACTGGCCTCCACTGCCTTCTGAGGCAGAGAATTCCACACCTTCACCACCCTCTGACTGAAAAAGTTCTTCCTCATCTCGGTTCTAAATGGCCTACCCCTTATTCTTAAACTGTGGCCCCTTGTTCTGGACTCCCCCAACATTGGGAACATGTTATCTGCCTCTAATGTGTCCAATCCCCTAATTATCTTATATGTTTCAATAAGATCCCCCCTCATCCTTCTAAATTCCAGTGTATACAAGCCCAATCGCTCCAGCCTTTCAACATACGACAGTCCCGCCATTCCGGGAATTAACCTAGTGAACCTATGCTGCACGCCCTCCATAGCAAGAATATCCTTCCTCAAATTTGGAGACCAAAACTGCACACAGTACTCCAGGTGCGGTCTCACCAGGGCCCGGTACAACTGTAGAAGGACCTCTTTACTCCTATACTCAACTCCTCTTGTTACGAAGGCCAACATTCCATTGGCTTTCTTCACTGCCTGCTGTACCTGCATGCTTCCTTTCATTGACTGATGCACTAGGACACCCAGATCTCGTTGAACTCCCCCTCCTCCTAACTTGACACCATTCAGATAATAATCTGCCTTTCTATTCTTACTTCCAAAGTGAATAACCTCACACTTATCTACATTAAACTGCATCTGCCATGTATCCGCCCACTCACACAACCTGTCCAAGTCACCCTGCAGCCTTATTGCATCTTCCTCACAATTCACACTACCCCCCAACTTAGTATCATCTGCAAATTTGCTAATGGTACTTTTAATCCCTTCGTCTAAGTCATTAATGTATATCGTAAATAGCTGGGGTCCCAGCACCGAACCTTGCGGTACCCCACTGGTCACTGCCTGCCATTCCGAAAGGGACCCATTTATCCCCACTCTTTGCTTTCTGTCTGTCAACCAATTTTCTATCCATGTCAGTACCCTACCCCCAATACCATGTGCCCTAATTTTGCCCACTAATCTCCTATGTGGGACCTTGTCGAAGGCTTTCTGAAAGTCGAGGTACACCACATCCACTGACTCTCCCTTGTCAATTTTCCTAGTCACATCCTCAAAAAATTCCAGTAGATTTGTCAAGCATGATTTCCCCTTCGTAAATCCATGCTGACTCGGAATGATCCCGTTACTGCTATCCAAATGCTCAGCAATTTCGTCTTTTATAATTGACTCCAGCATCTTCCCCACCACTGATGTCAGACTAACTGGTCTATAATTACCCGTTTTCTCTCTCCCTCCTTTCTTAAAAAGTGGGATAACATTTGCTATCCTCCAATCCACAGGAACTGATCCTGAATCTATAGAACATTGAAAAATGATCTCCAATGCTTCCACTATTTCTAGAGCCACCTCCTTAAGTACCCTGGGATGCAGACCATCAGGCCCTGGGGATTTATCAGCCTTCAGTCCCATCAGTCTACCCAAAACCATTTCCTGCCTAATGTCGATTTCCTTCAGTTCCTCCATCACCCTAGGTTCTCCGGCCCCTAGAACATTTGGGAGATTGTGTGTATCTTCCTCAGTGAAGACAGATCCAAAGTAACGGTTTAACTCGTCTGCCATTTCTTTGTTCCCCATAATAAATTCCCCTGCTTCTGTCTTCAAGGGACCCACATTTGCCTTGACTATTTTTTTCCTCTTCACGTACCTAAAAAAACTTTTGCTATCCTCCTTTATATTATTGGCTAGTTTACCCTCGTACCTCATCTTTTCTCCCCGTATTGCCTTTTTAGTTAACTTTTGTTGCTCTTTAAAAGAGTCCCAATCCTCTGTCTTCCCACTCTTCTTTGCTATGTTATACTTCCTCTCCTTAATTTTTATGCTGTCCCTGACTTCCCTTGTCAGCCACAGGTGTCTCTTACTCCCCTTAGAGTCTTTCCACCTCTTTGGAATAAATTGATCCTGCAACCTCTGCATTATTCCCAGGAATACCTGCCATTGCTGTTCTACCGTCTTCCCTGCTAGGGCCTCCTTCCAGTCAATTTTGGCCAGCTCCTGCCTCATGCCTCTGTAATCCCCTTTGCTATACTGTAATACCGACACTTCCGATTTTCCCTTCTGCCTTTCCATTTGCAGAGTAAAACTTATCATGTTGTGATCACTGCCTCCTAATGGCTCTTTTACCTCTAGTCCCCTTATCAGATCAGGATCATTACACAACACTAAATCCAGAATTGCCTTCTCCCTGGTAGGCTCCAGTACAAGCTGTTCTAAGAAACTTCTGATGCTGGAATCTTGAGGGGAAAAAAATGTGCTGGAAGAACTTAACAGGTCAGACAGCATCTGTGCAGGGAATGGACAGATGATGCTTTGGTTGGGATTCTTCTTCAGACTAATTTTAATCAATGTGTAAGAAAGAACCGCAGATGCTGGTTTAAATCGCAGGCAGACACAAAATGCTGGAGACTGAAGAAGGGTCTCGAACTGAAACGTCACCTATTCCTTCTCTCCAGAGATGCTGCCTGTCACGCTGAGTTACTCCAGCATTTTGTATCTACTGTTAATTTTAATCAATAGTCTATCCCTGTGATGGAGACAGATCAAGAGAGGAGAGAGATGCATCAGAGATAGTCCAGTGAATTAGAGGACTGGGTGGAACTTAATAAAGCTGATGAATGACCAAATTCTGTACAGGTGCAAGAGGCAGCCCCGATGCAGTTGTTTGTTGCCGAGGAAGAGTTGAGGATTTGTACTGGGATACATATGCAACAAGGGGTGTTCAATGGAACACACACAGGCATAGCTGGGGCTCCTGCAAGTGCCCATAGCTAACCTCCAACTTAAAGTGAGAGGAAACAAAAGAGAAGCGGTTTAAAGGCAAAGACCAGGTGGAGGAGAGTGTTGCTTGAGGGGAACTAATTGGGTCTTTGTTTAAGGAAGAACCATTGGACGTCCATGGGACAGATGTGGTGATGGGGGCCTTGGAATTGGAAGTTACTGAAGTAGTGAACAGCAAGCGACATGTCGCCGATGTACACTGGGCAAGGGTGAAGGAGGGGGAACAAGGTAGAATCAAGGTATTTATAGGATTTTGGTAGGGGAGACGTTTGAAGAGGGGTCCCGATCTAAAACATCATCAGTCTGATTTCTCCGCAGATGCTGTCTGATCTCGTTCTTGGGATTGGCAAGAATTATTCTTTTTGTTGTATATTTGAATTTGGGATGCTGTCCCAAGGCGTGCTGCAAATATTTCCTGGCACAGAGGTGATTGACCTTCAACAACAACCATCTTCTGTGAGATATGATTCAAACTACTGAAATGATTTCCCTTTGATGCTCTGTCACATCACTTCAGGAAATCCACCTTTGACCAAAACTGTGATCAGATTTGAAGCTGAGCGGTCCTGATAAAACTGAAATTGTGAACTAGTGAACAGATTATTGGTGAGTGTAGTGTCCAATTGATAGCACCGTCATTGACACTACACTTCAGCTGATGATTGTGAGCATTTATGAAATCTGTAGTAGTAATGGTGACCATGAAACTATTGAATTATCGAGAAAACATATCAGGTTCACTGGATGTTCTTATGGGAATGAATTATGACAACATTATCCAGTATAGCCCATATATGACTTGAGATCCACGCTGAGCTACCATCTGAAATGTCACAGCAATCCACTCAGTTAAATGGCAATCAGTAATGGGGATAAAAAGCTACACCCACCTGAATGAGGGAAACAAAGCACCAAGTAAACTATTATGGGGCCCCGGCTGAGTTTTTGATCTGAATAGAGACACAGGAGGTGGTTTTAAGAAAAACACAAGTAGCACTGGACTCGTGAGGCAATGCCTGGTAGTCAATTACAAAGCAGCACTGTTGCAGCCCAAGAAATAGGTTCCCCTTCCATTCTTGCCGGTTGGGCATGATCAAAAACATTGAAAGGACAGAAAACATCAACTTCAGCCAAGAGAAAGATCAATTTTACTTCAGAAAATTGCTACTTTCTCTATTGCTTACTCAATTGTAAGGTCAGCATCTAATAAATAAATAATTAAATCCACATGCCTTAAACCTTTGATTCTTTACCATTGTTTATGTCATGGTTCCACACTAAGGTAACGTTACACCGCCAGTTAGTGCTAACCTGGTAATCAGTCCCTCCCACAATGGAAAAAAAAACAAATTTCACCATTTTTACAGGGAATTTTATAGAGGTCAAACACACAGCTAATCCGTCAAACCTCAGGTGTAGGAATTCCTGCTATCCTAATACAATATAGCTTTTAAATTATGCCAACATTTCTTTACAGCAAACAAAAAAGATGCTTAAAAGAAAATGGCTATCATTTCTTAAGAACGGTCTCACCATGCAATTTATATCACCCACTTCAGCTTTGTCTTCATCTAGCTATTTAAAATAATCCAAAAAGTAAAATTCTTCCTTATAGAAGATTTGAGGTGAAGTGGATTAACATGATCCCAAATGACAGCTAAATTTTAAAAATATTTCACTGGGTGTAAATGGTTTTGAGGTTGTGAAAGATGCAACAGAAACTTGTATTTTCTGTACTAGCCAGGAGAAAGTCAATCTGCACGAAAGGTCAGTTCTGGATGCGAATCAACACACCTATTCAGGTGTTGTGAACGCAATTCATTACATAAACTAGAGTGCATCATTTCAGCACAGTGAGCAACGTCTAACTTAACCGCAGGTGGCATGAACTGTAAAATTTGCAGCGACCAATTTACCATAAAGTCATTGTAAAGTTGCAATAAGAATGACTTATTGCAAAACTTCAGACTTCTCTTAAATAAAACTTTCAGCATCTCTCACATACACATTCTTAATTTAGTACAGAGGTGAAAAGCTCTAATGAATCACACAGCAATTCTGCAGTCAGTAGCATGGGGCCACACGAACATTGAAACTCAAGACAGAAAACCACTTAAAAGAACTCATCATGCCAAGTTTTCAAATCGCTTTAGCCCACCTGACATCAAATCCACCAGGATTAATCAAGCTTTAAAATCATCCTTCTTAAAACAAGCTCAAACTCCAATCAGGGCAGGTACATACATTCTCAGTAACGGAAATGGGAATTCTCAGTACAGAAAATTTGTCAGCAAAGATAGGTAGAAGTGAAGATTAAATCAATTCTATTAGAAATTATTCCATGCATGCATGGCAACACATCACTCCATCTTTATAAATCTGAAATCTTTTATCAGCTGAAACTTGAGAATACAGTAAAATTTCTGAACTCGGCTCAACAGGTTTCTCTCGCCTCTCATAAAAGTATAAACTATTCTCCAGCACAGCCTCCCTGGTGCTAGTAACTCTCCTGCACCTTATTTAAATTATCTTTTGTCCAGAGAGACTGGGTAATACAATACAACCCTCTCAATTCACAACCGTTTAATTTTAATTCAGCCAAGAACAACACCTTATGGCGAGTTGTTCAAATCAACATTTATAGACAAAAACCTGCCACCATTTTTGTTGAACTGTATTATATGCAGCACCGTACCATCATGTATGCAGAAATACTGCATGGTCCACGAGAGCCAAACCAGCTTACAGCCTAACCAAAAGAGTGCGCGTGAGAATAGCTGGTTGACAGTTTGAAACAAGTCTTCATCACACTCATCCTACATTCTTCAAATTCATCCCAACAGGGAATCACTGGACACAATGCAACCAACCATTCTTCTATCATCTCTATCTTGATGGAACAATTTTAGCAATAGGCTGCTGAAATTAGCTAAATCAGAGGTAAAATCTGCTTCATCTTACCGGTTCTCCATTAGAAATGGTGCACGTTAAGTGATCAACAAATTTACATTTTCAAGCTCCAATCACATTCCCAGCATATCAAAAAATGTCACATCCAAATAATAACATTCTAAGAACAGCCATTATTTAGGTGGGCAGAATAGCTAATTTGTGCACAGCAAGAAAACACAAACGGAAAACCAATTAATTTCCTTTTGCCAGTCTCCAGTCCTTGTGTCTTTCTCCAAGTTGAAAACAGAGAAGAAATACTTGTTGAGCACCTTGGCCATCTCCTGTGGCTCCATAGAGTTGACCCCTTTGATTCCCGAGGGGTCCCATCCAACCAAATTGGTTTGTTTCTTCCACATGCATAATGTTTTCCGAGACCTTTGACAAATCACCTTAATTTTCTACTCTGAAAAACATCCTACTATTCCTAGATTAGCATTTCTTCATGACAGAATTAGTGATCGAGAAACAAACCATCTCAAAATTTAAAACTCACATAGATGACAAATGGAGATAATGGTCATAGAAAGAAGATAGTTGTGGAGGTATGACCTCTGAACTGAAGGATGATAACAAAAATGAATTTGTTCTGTGTAGTAACACCTATATACCAAAGGACTATTTCTTTTACCTTGCAGTTTTGTAAATATGTACATTTTGAATGAATTCCACGATTAAAATGGTCGTACAATCAGCACTCAGGTGACATCTTTAAACACAGTATCTCCTTTTAATCTCTATTGTACGTTCCGCCTATCTCTCTCATCAACAGGGTCAAATATATTAACATGAGATTAAATTACTGGTGGAAACCCCAAAGATGGATCAATGCCTAGAGACAGGTTACATATTTGAAGTGATGAAACACAACATCACAAGGATGCAGGTCTTACAGAATTCAAAAGTCACCACACAATGTATATAGTACCTAAAAATGAAGCTGTGAACTAAAATTAATTGATCTAGCGGAGATTAAAACATTAGAAAATCTGCATATCACTGCAAATTAAAGTTCTTACCTCACCCATCTAGTTTTTAAAAAAATATATATCATTCTATCAGTAGGACTCATTGCAATCTCAGAATCAGCCACACAATCCTCCCAAATTTGGTGTATATCCAGCCTACTGCTGCCTTAAACCTTTACCCTGTACAAATCTTGAGCAAAAAACCCTAAGTGTTAGAGGAACTCAGTGCATCATGCAGTGAAATGAACAATCGGGTCTCTTCAGACTTCGCCTATCTACCTGGAGTAGATAAAGATATAGGGGAAGGGATGGGCCAAGAGTTGACCAGTGATGGGTGGATCCAGGCAAGGAGGGACTGGCAGGCAGACAAATCGACCGGAGATTGCAACTATGGGTAGAGGTGATAAGCAGGGAAGACAAAGAGTCTCAAGGAAGGTGGGGAATGAAATTAGAACCGGAGGGATGGATATTGAGTTAATGGGAGTTTGGGAGAGGTAGGCTTCAGTGGTAATGAACGATAGAAAGTCACTAAATTAATCAAACACATCCTGCAGCACTTCTGCTCCAGACTGTAGATATCAAACACTTTAAGGAAGCTAGTTTAAAAATCACAACCCTGCTGTGATTCCATCCCGTTAAATAGCCTGTGAATTTGAATAGGCAGTCCCAGCCTGCACCCATAGAGTAATTGAAAACAGAATTTCTAGCTAAATGCAAGTAGAGAGCAGGTTAGCGCTGCGTCTAAAAAAAACATTCTCCTCAACTTCCCGTTTTGTTGAAACTGACTTGCACATCTTACAAATCTTGCACACACTTGCGCTATTTTCACACAAGGTCCAGTTGGGCAGATGAAATTAGTAATCTGCAAATTAGACTGCACCACACTTTTACACAAAGAGAAAACCTTCCTCCTTTTCCCTGCAAATATTCTATTAAATTACTTTGCATAAATTTTAGTTATATTTTCAAGGTAATTTCACATTGATCCCATGAAGTCCCTTAGTTCCTTACATTACACAATGCAATTCCATTATATTTGATTCTCCTTTCAACCTCATGGGCACCTTGAAGGCCTTTTAGATGTCAAAGATGCCAATGGTTGCTTGTATTCAGATGTCTTACTACTTAAACATTCTCACCTGTTCACCTGCTTCATCTTTCATTTCAACTTGAGTCCTCTCTTGGTTACTCATCTGTAACTGTTCTGCAACACAAGAAAGGCCCCCTTTCCTGCAATTGCAGTTCTACACACCTCTATCCCAAATTTAATGCACAAGTTTGCCTGCTATTCATAGCCTCTCCAATTTTTCTGAACTTTCACTGGTGGCTGGTCTACGAACAAGTTACTTTCAATATTGTGGACTTCAAAAATGTCTCAAATTTATCTCAATAACCTTTCCTAACTTTACAACGTCCACATACTCCATCCACGCTCACTTTATTAGATAATTACCCTTCTATAAACAATCTTTGAAACTTCCAAGAATTTGCTACTTTCACTCAAATCCCTATCTGAAACTTAACATGCTTTGTTTTAGAAACATTGACAATATTATCCATTTCATAAACATTACCCAGTAAAATCCCTACAGTTGTAGCACAAATTCCTTAAATCTTCAAATATTCATACTGAACTGTAACATCAAGTTCCCCAATGTTTCCTTGCTCAATTCTCACCCATTGTCCTTATTCTGCATGAAGCCGTGTAATATTCTTAGAAACTTTATCCTGCATTCTCAGTCCTGAATTCACCATTAATTTCCCTAACTAATGATGTCTAGCCTTCCCTATCGCTACACACCACATATCACCTCAGCATCTCGCGCGACCACCAGTCCAATGCAGTACCCATCAATCCAAAGGCACTCAGTCACACCAGTCTGTCCCTCTCCAACTATCATACTCTGAATGCAATAGGACCATCTCAAACTTATTTTTGTCATTCTGAAGCAACAGATTGCTGTTTAAATCAACCATCCAACTTTTGTTTTTAATGCCTTTGTCCACATTAGGTAACAATGTATTTTAATCAACATTCCTGCCAGTACAATACATACCTTCATCATTTGATAAAGTCCCCAAAGATAGGCTGATCCAGAAGATTAAGATGCACAGGATTATCAGTGACTTGGTTGTATGGACTCAGACCTGGCCTCTTTATATATATGTAAACATAGATGGAAGGTATTTATTCACAAAATGCTGGAATAACTCAGCAGGTCAGGCAGTATCTTAGGAGAGAAGGAATGGGTGACGTTTCGGGTCGAGACCCTTCTTCAGACTGATGTCAAGGGGGCGGGACATAGATGGGCTGGTTAGTAAGTTTGTAAATGATACCAAGATTGCTGGGGTCGTGGACTGTGAGGAAGGCCATCAAGGTATACAGCAGATATAGATCAGCTACTGAAAAGGCAAACGGAGTTTAATCCGAGCAAGTATGAGGTGTTGCACGCTGGGAGGCGAAATGCAAGGGGAAAGTAGACAATGAATGGCATGACCCTGACCAGTATTGATGTACAGAGGGATCTTGGGGTCCAAGTCCATAACTCCCTGGAAGTGGCAACATCAGAAGATAGAGTGGTAAAGGAGGCATGTCATGAGCTTGCTTTCCATAGGTTGGTGTATTGAGTAAAAGAGTCAGGAAATTATGATGCAGCTTCATAGCACTTTGGTTAGGCCGTATTTGGAGTATTGCATGCAATTCTGATAGCCCCATTGCCAGAATGATGTGAAGGCTTTGGAAAGGATGCAGAGGAGGTTTACCAGAATGATCCCAGGGAGAGGTTGGACAGTTGGGATTGTAAAGGAGGCATATGGTATATATCATATCATATATCTACAGCCGGAAACAGGCCTTTTCGGCCCTCCAAGTCCATGCCGCCCAGTGATCCCCGTACATTAACACTATCCTACACCCACTAGGGACAATTTTTACATTTACCCAGCCAATTAACCTACATACCTGTACGTCTTTGGAGTGTGGGAGGAAACCGAAGATCTCGGAGAAAACCCACGCAGGTCACGGGGAGAACGTACAAACTCCTTACAGTGCAGCACCCGTAGTCAGGATCGAACCTGAGTCTCCGGCGCTGCATTCGCTGTAAAGCAGCAACTCTACCGCTGCGCTACCGTTTGCCTTCGAAAGTTGGGGCATTGAGTACAAGTGTCTGAATGTCATGATGCAGCTTGAAAGGACTTTGGGTATGCCACATTTGGAGTGTTGCATGCAGTTCTGGTTGTCCCATTACATGTAGGATGTGGAGGCTTTGGAAACGACGAAGAGACAGTTTACCAGAATGTTACTTGGATTAGGGGGTATTAGCTACAGGGAGGTTGGATAGATTTGGATTGTTATGGTTGAGATGGTCAGGGAAACCTTTAAACATGTGCCTGGAACATGTTGCCAAGGTTGGTGGTTGCGGCAGATAGGATAATGACATTTAAGAGACTATTGGATAAGCAGGGAATGGAGGGATATGGATTACGTACAGTTAATAAGAGATGATCGAGGCATCATGTTTTCAGCACAGATATTATGGGCTGAAGGCCTGTTAATAATGCTGTATGTTCTATCGCGAAGTCAAGATCTGCAGCAGTAAACATCTATCATTCTGCTTTGCCGCTGCCAGACCTGGTTTCAGCACCTTACACAATTAACTCTCCGAGCTCCATAATCCTTTTAAAGGAAATGGCCAGAGAAAGAGAAAAATCTGTCTCTTCTCCATTCCTTGATTCCCCATCCCCTTCCAGCTAATCGTACAACACAAATGCATGGATCTTGGTAAGTTTTCCTTCCACATGATACAACTTCTAATCTGTTGCATGCAACCTTTCACATTTGTTTTGACAACGACTCACATTTCCCATCATATACTTAAAAAAAAAAAATCCACATATTATACTAATTCTGCCTCTTCATTCCCCTACCTCCCCCCAATCTTTAACATACTTCTCATCTTTTCAGCATTAGTCTTCCTTTTTTACCAGTCACACCTTTTCTTGGAACTATACTGTATTGTTCCAGTTTTCTCTATTTCATATAATTTACATCGATCACCTTTATATTTAATTTTGCAGAATCAGAAGGTTAAAATAACTTTTGAACAATTTAAACCTTTGACCTAATCAGTCTCACAATCGTTCAGCCCATCGATATCTCTCATCTTAGTTCCTTTTTTGTGCTCTTTACTGTTTTTTACCTTGCCTCCTGCTAATCTGCTTCTTTAATTTTTGGTTCAGCCCACTCCATTTCTTCCTCTACCTTCCACCTCACTAGCTCCTTTTTCTTATTTCACCTCCTTCTCAAGCTTCCCTTTCTCCCCACTCCCCATTTCAATAATCTTCTCTCAAACTTTCTCCCAATTCTTTGCACTCTTTTCTACTTATCCTTCATTTCCTCACTAAGTAAATCATTTAACTCAAAATACAAATATTTGTTATTTCCTCTGCCCCACTCCCTTTATCTTCTTCCCAAATTCTACTATTTTCTTCTTGTATCCCGACCTCTATTTTTCCCTTCAGGGCCTTTTCCTTCCCTTATTCGTTTTTCTCTAGATACTCTCTTGTTATTCCCTTGCCTTGCCATCCTTTGACCCATCTATTCCATTAATAGTTTTGTGCTTTCTTTGTGCCTTTTTTTAAAGAAAAAAATTGTAGATGACTAGAAAGAGTATAATGGCAGCGGTGATTAAGTTGCCAGAGTACGCCAAACACTTGAACTGATGATCCACAGACCAATGCTCAAATCTCACCACAGTAGTTGTGGAAGTTAAATTTAGTTGATGAACTGCAATTTTAAATGGATAAAATCTGACACCCTTACCCAGCTTCTGTGTGACCCCAGGCCAACAGAAATAGTTAAGCAAGTTACAAGAGCTTAATCTGTGGTTCAAAAGTTACAAGAGAGTAGTCCAAGGGATAGGATAGATGTGCATCTGACAGACAGGACTGATAAGGTATAATCAACATGGTTTTGTATATGGAAGGTGGTGTCTCACGAATCTGAATTTTTTTAGGATGTTACCGAAAAGGTTGAAGAGAGCTGTGGACATTGTATACATGGATTTCAGTCAGGGATTCGACAAAGTTCCGTGTGGTAGGCTGTTTTGGAAGGTTAGATCACATGGGATTCACGGGCAGATAGCTGAATGGATAGAAAATTGGCTTGAGCTATAGGGAAGGGTTGAGCAGGCTAAAACGCTATTCCTTGGAGCGCGGGAGAATCAGGGGCGATTGTATAGGCGTACAAAATCATGAGGGGAAGAGATTGGATAGACGCCCAGTCTCTTGCATGGAGTGGGGGAATCGAGAACCAGAGGACATAGTTTTAAGATGAGGGGGGAAAGATTTAATAGGAACCTGAGGAGTAACCTTTTTTTTTACACAAGGCTGGTGGGTGTATGAAATGAGCTGCCGGAGGGGGAAGTTGGGGCAGGTACTATCGCAACATTTAAAAACATTTAGACAGGTACATGAATAGGACAGGGATAAATATAGGCAGGTGGGACTAGTGTAGTTGGGACATGTTGGCTGGTGTGGGCAAAGTGGGCCGTAGGGCCTGTTCCCATGCCGTAAGACTCTATGACTCTAAGTCTCGGGGAAAATGGGCCCTATTGCTCTTTGTCACATTCCAAAAATATGAAATAGAGCCAATGTCTTGAATGTTTGACATCGAGAAGAAACACTTTAGATTGCAAGAGGATAGAGATGATATGGTCAGTCAGCAGAAAAATGGCAAATGGAATTTAATCTCGAGAAATGAGGCACGGCATTTGTGACTGTGCCACAGGCAATCGATTAGCTGGATAACTAAATATATGAAGAAAGAAAGGGTCTTGAGAGTGTATTAAGAGTCACATTAAAGGTAGCAAGATAAGTCAATAAGGTGGTTATACTTAGGAAACCAAACAGGAGCATAATACTAGAATTTTATCAAGTACTGGGCATCCCATTACAGAAAAGATGCAATTGTGCTGGAGAGGGTTCTAGATGTTGCCAGGACTGGCAAATTGCATCTTCTAGCACACATGGGATAAACCAGAATTGTTCTCTTTGGAAAAAGGGAAATTGAGGAGAGAGTTAAGTGAGGTGTACAAGTATATAAGTAATTTCTAAAATGCAACAAATAATCCATTTTACTTGGCTGAAGGGTCAAAAACAAAGATACAGATTTAAAGTAACTGGTAAAAGGATAAGAAGGCAGGCAATTTTTTTTATTCCCTCCCTGAGAACAAGAAGAATCTTAACTTATTGCCTGAAAAGGTAAAGAGGATGAGACCCTATCACATTTAAAAAGTACTTGGATGTGCACTTGAGTTAGTTGTGACATGCAGGGTACAATTAAGCTAGTTTTGCACTTTTCTCAACTGGCACAGACAAGAGTAAATGGTCCCCTTCTGTCCGTTAAAAAAAAAATTATTTGAGCCCATTGCAGCATTCCTTTTATTCTCCAACTACTTTACACATCTTGTATCTTCACTGCTCCCATCTTACTTTCTATCTCCTCATTCTATCGCCCCGACAACCTCCCATCTTTACAAACTCTAAGTAATTCCTTTCATACCCTCCTCATTTATTTCAACCTTCTTACTCCACCTTCCTCAAATCAAGGCATTCATTTTTCCTCATCTTTCAGACTTCTTCTCTGCTCCCTTTCACATTTTCTAGGTTCCAACGCATTCCCATCTTCTCTTATTTTCAAACTCATTTTTAGTTTCTGTTCCCTTTGCTTCTTTCACTTTTTCCATATACTACTCTTTCCATGCTACCTTCTACTTCTATTGACCCTCCTAACTTTCTTTCTTTTCTCCTTTCCTCGTTCTTTCTTCAACTTTTGTTTTGTTACCATACTTTAGTTCCCTCATAAAGAAATTTACCACAATTTCCTTAGGTTTTTTGTTTCACTCTTATTGTCTCATGCACATGCATTCCCTTAATTTGCCAATTAATCTCTCGTTTTCCCCTTCACTGTGCTTCTCCATTTCCCTTCCTCTTGCCCACCACCACCTGCCATTGCATCTTACATTTAGTCTCTCCCAACCAGTTCAATACCAATGGGTCCTTTTGCACCTTCACTACTGTCTCTAACTTGTAGTGTTCAACTATTTCTATAATCCACTTCCCCCATCATGCCGATCTGTTACCACCTTATTTTCCTTTGAGCGCCACTTCTCCCTGGATTACTCAATACCCTTTCCTTCCTGACCCAACTACTACTCACCGAGTTATCCCCTCCATTCTAACATCTCCTGCCTTTCAAGCTCCTGCACTAGCCCCCCTACCCACTCATCCCTCTCCCAGCTTCTCCTTCCTCAGGCTCAGCCACTGATCCTTCCTCAGCCACCCCCTTTCCCTCCTCCTCCTACGATCGCGCTCCGTTTGGGGTCCAGAAGATGGGGGGGGGGGGGGGGGGGGAGAGGAAGGGGGTCACGGCGATGGGGCCGGCCTCGGGGCGCTGACTTCTGCCCGGCCTCCGGTGCCGGGACTCCGGGACGCGGGCGGGATGGCCTCCAGCCCCAGGCGTCCGGCTCTCCCGGCCTGCGAGAGGGCGGCGGCAGCCGCGGTAAACACCAGGATCCCAGGACACGCAGCTGGCCCGAGCCCGGGGCCAACCGCCACCGCGCGCGCCGCCCGCCCGCCAGCCAGCCAGCCCGCCCGCCCCTCTCCATCACCCACCCGGGCGGGCCATCTATCCTCAAATTGCTGGCTTCTCCTTTAAAATAACCGGAAACTTAGCGAGTGCAACCCACCCGCCTCGCTGCATTGCATTGCATTCTCGATGAGTGGCGGACACGGTGCATCCTTGCAACACACACAAAAACTTGTTTGCTTTTAGGCCGGTGCATATAATGTTAACAGCGCGGCGCCTTTCACGGTTCCAGCCCGCGCCGCGCGCCGAGCCCGCATCGCAACCCCGAAGTCGCGGACTGACAGCCTGACACTTACCTGGGGCTTTCGCGCCGCCAGTCGACACGTTCACCAAGAGTACGCGCTGTATTCCGTGTGTATGCGATTTCACCTCCCACTCTCCACCACCCCCACCACCCCCCCCCAACAAAAAAAAAGCAACTTTTCAGTCCAGCTCCGGCTTGCCCTGCGCCATGTTGGTTTTTTTTTTTGGTGGGTAATATTACGTGTGCAAAAGAAAAATAAATTTGCATAACAAAAGTAAAAGTAACGGTTGCCATATGGCCCGCTGTAATGGGTAAATAATGAAGGAGGCGGAGACACTCGGAAGAGGACTCAAGCAGGGGGGTGTGCGCAGAAAGTGCACCCCACGATGAATGCGTGGGGACCCGGCCAAGGTTTACAAAGACATAGAACCTTCTTCCCCTCTCCGTGGAAAGCTCAGCTTTCTTCCCGGAATTAATACAAACTCAAGTTATATATATATATATATATATATAGGATATCGGTGGGTGGGATCGCTTCCCGATTGCAATGATCGATCACATCCAAGAATCGGATTTCTAGCGAATTCAATCTGCTTGGAGGGGGAAAGGGAAAATGACAGGTTTTCCCCGTGTCTTGGGTTCGTTGTGAACATCTGAAACATCGTTCACGCATAAAACGTACATGTAACTCGCTCCCCACTTAAACGAAGTAAAAGAGTTGACTTTAGACAGGCCGCTTACACTCAAGTTCTTTCGTACGTCTGCCCGAGCAGAGAAAGAGCGCATATTAACTGAAAATATATCACTCGGGTGGAAGATTATACCTTGAATCGAAGTTTCGAGGCAGTCGAGATGCTGCGTAGTACGCTGTTCAATTTTGAGAACATTCTCCCTCTTACTCCCGTCCCATGAGCGACGTTAACTCCAGATGCTGGAAGAGTTTAATGGCAACGACAAAAAAAAACATGTCATGCTCCGCTTCCGGGAACGTGACTTCGCTGCGAGCTGGAATGTAACATTCTGCAAATCACGCACACGTCCACACGTCCCTTATCGGGCCGGCCAAGGACCTGGAGATTAAAAACAAAAACAACACCATGAAAATAAAGTGCGACCAAAGTGAAGCTAGCTGAAATAAGAAGGCTCCAGAGAAACACGCTGCAACTTGCACGGTTTTAATAAAAAAGCTACCTACAAAAGTCTTGGTGCGATTGTTTACAGAGCATCACTCCCATTCAACTGATACACAAGTCATCCCTAACCCACCCCCCCCCCCCCCCCCCTTTTGCCTGCGTTCGCAATACTGCGCCACCTCCGGACACGGGCAAAAATCGGATTGTCCCACTTTCCACCCGAACATGCAGTAAACACGCAAACCAGTCTCCACCTGTTTTATCCAGTGTGCATTGTTTGCTGCGCGGGGCAACATTTCCCTCGCATCGTCTGCAAACGTACGCAGCAGAATGAAGGAGCACACGCAGACACCCCCCCCCCCCCCCCCCCCCCAGAGAGGATCCTTTGCAAGGCTTGGCAAACCTTTTAATCTTGTTTTGGAACGCACCACGTGTCGGAACACACCATCGGGTCACGTACGCGACGTCACCGCGATAAAAAAAAGTGACACATGACTTTTCTGGCCCTTATCCCACATAATAATAGATGAGAAAGTCTGTTGAGATGCGTGGTCCGATAATGCAAGAGCGACCATCGTGCATCCATGGGCACCCAAGCCCCCCCAAGCCCCCCCCCAAGCCCCACAGTGATAGCTGCCGCCCTTAATTTAATTCCATTGTCCCCATCGCAGGGCCGAACCAACTCGGCCACCACTTGGTGGTACTCATCCAAACCCTACCCCCTCACATCACATCACACCTCCTTCCATTTCGCACGATTCACTCGTATCAATCCTTCTCTCCAGAGATGCTGCCTGTCCCGCTGAGTTACTCAGTCCAGCATTTTCTGTCCATCTCCAGCGACCTCCCCTTGACCTCTCCAATGCCCATCTCCTCTAATGCTTTCTTCGCGATTGTGTTTAGCAGAAGAAGATAACTGCAGATGCTGGTACAAATCGAAGGTATTTATTCACAAAATGCTGGAGTAACTCAGCAGGTCAGGCAGCATCTCAGGAGAGAAGGAATGGGTGACGTTTCGGGTCGAGACCCTTCTTCAGGTCTGTAAATTAGTTGTTTTAAATAAAAACAACTAATTAATATCAAAATTAGTCGTATAATTATTTGTTTACCAGTTCCTGATTTTTTTTTTAAATGTCCTGTACAGGCTGATCGGAGAGGTTAACAGAATTCAGGTCTGAAGAAGGGTCTCGACCCGAAACGTCACCCATTCCTTCTCTCCCGAGATGCTGCCTGACCTGCTGAGTTACTCCAGCATTTTGTGAATAAATCTCTACTGTTAGCCTCTGGTTCCTCGTTGCGAAGAGCAGCCGCGGAGACACAAAAGGCGGCAGATGCTGGCATCTTGAGCTAAAACCAAAGGGACTCCGCGCATCGGGCAGCGACTGTGGAGGGGGAATCCGTGGAGAAAATCAGCTGCAAACACCTAATCCTCCTCCCGTCGACTCCTCAGAACCACTGTCTGCGCAGCATTGTAAACACAGTACTGATCACTCTGTGGCCGCCCCTTGCAGCCGATCCCTGCGGCCACACTCTACCCACCTCATCACAATCCCAGTGCCGAGGGAGCGCCGCGCCGCACCGCCCGCAGCACTTTGGAAGATGCGATCAGTTTAACAGTCCAAAGTAACTGGACTAGGCGACGCTTGGAGGTCTAGCAGATTATGAAGGGTTTCTCCGGGGTGCATTCAACGGGGGGAGTGTCAGTCCCTTGCAGTTTCGGCGGGAAAGATTTCCTTCTGAACCTGCCCCCGTATTACACAGCAACACGATGAGTAACTTCAGCCCTCTTTAGTTTCACGTATTTTACTTTATTTTTAACTCGGAGTTAACTTAAAAGGTATTTAATTGTCGGCAATGTAATTTTATGTGGTTAATTGTGTAATGATTTAAATAAAAACAACTAATTAATATCAAAAGTAGTCGTATAATTATTTGTTTACCAATTCCTGATTTTTTTTAATGTCCTGTACATGTTGATCGGAGAGGTTAATAGACATTGTAAACTGTTGAAGGGTTTTGACAGCTGGTAAGCTCGTGTGTGTGTGAGGTTGGAGTGGGGTGGGGTGGGGTTGTAAGGGCTTTCCAGTTGTCAATACATTTCTGGGACAGGACATGTATTTTCAGTGAGGGGCGCATTGAGGCACTGGACAGACATCAACAGATGTACCTCGGTGCTTGTACGTCCAGAGTCTGCAGACTAACAATAACGAGCACAGTCTCTGGTCCTGCTGCCACATACGGACTGGATCCCGTGTAACAGCCTCTCAAACACTTCGTTTTCTGTATTGTTTAAGGAGAAAGCATGAGTGCCATTGACGTGTTGTAAGAGAATGCTTTGAATTGATGTTACTGTGAAGGCAGAGCCATGTCCTTCTGTTTTATTTATATTGTAAAGGGAATTTTCTGAAAAAGATATCATCCCCACAGTGAATTTTCAGCAGCAACTAAGCCACAATAGGTTCAACGATGATTGTAATTATGTACTGCTATGAGGTTTTTTGTCTTGGCAATTTAAGAAGCAAATGTGAGTGGGCTGTTTTTGCTGGGAACTGCAGGTATTAGAGCAGCAAGTACTAAACTGAGCCCTCGCAGCTGAACGTAAACAATTGGAACCTAAGAACAGTGGAATCCCCCCCACCACTCCCCCCGTTATCCTACCCAATATTTATCCCATAACCGATTTCACAGAGATTTCCTGGTCATTTATTACTTTGTCACTGATAGGACCTAGTGTGAACAAATTGGTTGCCATGTTTTCTGCAGATCTACGAATGAAATCCTTTTCTAAATTACTTTATTAGTTGATCATTCCGAAATTATTTTCAGGTCATGAAAAGGCTATGTAAACGCAATCTTTTTTTTCTACTAATGATACCGCTTAGCTGCATACTTCACTCAGGTGTCTTTCAGATGGACTTATTTTAGGGAACAATGTTGTTTGAAAACAGGCAGCACAATCACCATATTCCTCAGAATAAATCTAACTAATATTTGTTCGATTTAACTTTTAATGCTATTCTTAACCAAACTTTCCATAGGCTTTTAAAAATGGATTAAACAGTGGGATATTGATTTCACAAATTGGAAAAAGCTTTAATTGCTCATATTTCACCATCTGCAGTATTTTGCATTCACATTATTTACTAGTGTTTCAGTGGTGTTCCTTAAGTGCTGAACTCGCAATTAAAAATGACCCATGTGTCATTCCCATGTTAAACAGAGACATTCTGTTCATTGAATCTCATCCTAAGTACCAGAGTCATCCTTGCTGAATTCTCTGAACCTTCTCTGCTGCATCAATACTTCTTGAAGGCAGGATGATATGCTGATTATGAACAAACCATGCACTAGTAGGCCAACAAAATAATCTTTTTTTGTCTTCTAAGTAAAATAGCTCATGGGTACCTTCCTTTGCTAACACACTGACTAAATTCTTGTGTCATCCAGTTAGTCACGTTCCTTTATGCTATCCTTGTACGGTTGGTGACCCCAAAAGCCCAACTCTAGCAAATGACTGTTTCTCTTCTTTCAGATCTGCCTGACCTGCTGAATATTTTCAGCATTTCCTGTCCTGATGGAATTATTTTAGTGAACAATGTAGTTTTGATTTTTTTGTTTGAAAAGAGGCATCATATTATTCCACCGTGAATGGGAGACTGGATCTCCGGAACACGTCAGTCAGCGTCAGCAATGTCCCTTGGTGCAAATGTTCTGGCATTCCCTGCGATGTACAGATGTGGCCGGTGCCTTCTCCATGTACATGATTCACCATGATGGCCAGGCCTTCCAATCTGCACAATTAGCACACCTATCTCAACACACCCTGGTTTCTAAATGATATTTCTGCAGAGGACATGAGAATTATACAGACACCACACTCCTGTTTAATTTTATTTCAAAATATTATTGAGCTTTAAAATTATGGAAGGAGTGTCTGGATGAATTTCAACCTTCAAAACTGGGGTGGATGAGAGATGGTGGCAATCATAGAGTAATACAGCACAGAATCCTTCGGACTTTATTGGACTTCAATGCTACAGTATATCTTTGCACTTTATCATTTGTCTTTGCACTGTGGACGGCTTGATTGTATTCATATATAGTCTTTTTCTTGATTGGATTGCATGCCCACAAAAGCTTTTCACTGTATCTCGGTACACGTGACAATAAAAAACAAAACTAAAAACGCTCCTTTGGCCTAACAACTCTGCATCGAGTATCAGCTGTCCATTTACACCAATCCTACATGGCTCGACTTGAAAAGTCACCAATCCATTCTCCCACAGATGCTACCTGACCCACTGAGTTACTCCAGCACTTTCTGTTTTTTTTAATATGTAATCCCATTATATTCTCCCCACGTTCTCACCGACTTCCCCCAGATTCTACCACTCACCTATACACTGGGGACAATTTGCAGTGGCCAAATAACCTACCATGCCAGTTCAAATTTATTGAGTTATCAGAGGTGCTGAAAGAAGTGGATGAGTGGGTTATGCCCAGGATCTGGCTTCCTGAAGTACATATCTTATTACGATTGTTCCTGGTTTTAAACAGAATAGCTGAAGGAAGGTGAGGGCTGATAAATGGTTGGCATAAGTGCCTTTTCAACATCTTCAGACTTCAGAGATACAGTGAGGAAGCAAGCACTGCAGATCACAGAGTCTGCTCTGATCAGTAATCACCCCATACACTAATCCACACATGCTAGGGACAATTTTACAACCCACTGAAGCCAATTACCCAACAAACCTGTACATCTTTGGAGTGTGGGAGGAAACCGAAACAACCGGAGAAAACCCACGCATTCACAGGGAGAACATACAAACTCCGTACAAACAGGATCTGTATTCAGGATCGAACCTGGGTCTTTGGCGCTGTAAGGCACCAACTCTATAACTGCGCCACTGTGTTGCCCCTATAATGCAAGAAGAACAGGCATACTTCATCAAGGTACCTTATTAACTTGGCCTTGATAATGTTGAATTCCAATCCGCATCACTCTCAATGCTTTTATTTATTTCCTGAGCTAACCCCTTGCCCTCCATGGACCCGGCCCTTCCTCACAATGATATCCTCCTTCTTAATCTCTCATTCTTTCCCCAAATGATGTCTCCCTGATCTTCAGTTTCTCTCTCCCCATTACACAGCCAGTCAGCTTCTCAGTCATCGAGTCATGGAAACATACGGCAGAGAATCAGGGCCTTCGGCTCAGCATTTCCATGCCTCCCATCAAGAACCCATCTCACCCCCTCCCCTACCTGAGTCCATGGTCTCATTATCCTTGGCCCACCAATCACCTCTGCTCCTATCTCACTGCTGCCCCTAATCTTTATACTAGTTATGTCCCACTCCATTCTCAGTTCTGATGCAGGGTTTCGCTAGGAATTATCAACCCATTCTTTTCTACCCACAGCTGCTGCTTGACCCACTGGTTTCCTCTGTCAGATTGCAGCTCTAGATTTCAGCATCTACAGATCGGTTGTGTCTCTATTTTACTGCCCCGTAAGGTATGCTGACTTTGAAGACATTTCCTCCTGTGCTGTGAGGCCCTCTACACGGCTCTTCCTCCAAGGTCTCTGATACTCACCTGTCCTTCGACTGCATTCTTACCAAAACTTGCTACTACAGCCATGTATCTGTCCTCAGCACTAGTTTGCCTTGTCTCATCCAGTCAGGCTTCCAATTTTGTTTCCAGGCCTCCCAACTCCACCCCTCACCCTCCCCTTCTGCCTCCATTTGCCCATCACCCTTCACCCCTCCAGTTCACCAGTTACCTCCCGCTTCTCCCTCTTTGTCTTCACTCTGCACTCTCAGTCCTGATGCAGGGATTTGACCCAATACAGTAGCCATTTCTTTTCCTCCATAGATGCAGTTCGATCCACTGAGTTCCTCCAGCAGTTTGTGGCTCCAGATTCCAGCATCTGCAGTTTCTTGTGTCTCCACATACCCAACTGTACAAGATACTAGAGTACCAACGTTTGATATTGGTATTGATTTATTATTGGTGTTGATTTATAGCTGTCACAGCGAAAAGTTTTGTCTGCATGCTATCCAGTCAAATCATTCCATACATGAGTACAATCAATCCAAACGCAGATACAATAGCTAGTGTAAACAGATAAATAATGAAAGTTCAGAATGTAGTGTTGCAGTATTATAACTGCAGATAAAATGCAGATATAAGAATGCACGGTTTGTAATGAGTAGATTAGGTGATTAGGACTACATCACTAATGAAAGGACCATTCAGTAGTCTGTTAATAATGGGAAAGAAACTGTTCCTGAATCTGGTGATATTTACTTTCAAGCTTTTGTATCTTCTCTCAGAAGAGAGAAGAAGAAATTAGACCAACACAAGACTTTCACAGTGAATGGTAGGGGCCTGGGGAGTGTTGTAGAGGAGAGAGATCCAGGAGTGTATGTATACATGAAAGTGGTGTCGCAGGTAGATTGAGTGGCAAAGGAGGCTTTTGATAAATTGGCCTTCATCAGTCAGGGTATTGAGTGTAAAAGATGAGATGTTATGTTACGGTTGAGGCCACATTTGGAATATTGTGTTTAGTTTTGGTCACCCTGTTAAAGGAACAATGTCTGGAAAGAGCGTAGAGAAGATGTACGAGAATGTTGTAGGACTTGAAAGCCATAGAGAGAGATTGGGCAAACTGAGACTTTGATCATTGGAGTGCATGAGGCTAAGGGGTGATCTTATAGAGGTGTATAAGATTAAGAGGGGAATCAACAGGGTGAATGCACAGTCTTTTACCCAGGGTAGGGGAATCAAGATGCAGAGGACATTGGTTTAAGCCGAGAAAGGAAAGATTTAATAGGAACCTGAGGGCAACGTTTTCACTCAGAGGGTGGTGGGTATGTGGAATGAGGAGGAAGTTGAGGCACGAACAATAACAACATTTAAAAGACAGAGGTGTGGATACAAGGAATTGCAGTTGCCGATTTACGAAAAAAAGTTCAAAGTGCTGGAGCGCTCAAAGTGTTCAGCGGGTCAGGCATCATAATTTAAAGACAATGGACAGGTAAATGGACAGTAAGGTTTTGGAGGGATATGGACCAAATGCTGGCAAATGGGACTGGCTTAGATGGGGCATCTTGGTGGGTATGGACGAGTTGGGCTGAAGGGACTGTTTCCATGCTGTATGACTATGACTGAGGGAATGACTGAGGTGAGTGGTCTTGATTATACTAGTTGTTTTCTCATTGCAACATGAAGTTGCAGCATGAGTTGACCTAAGACTGTTGATAGGAGGAGGTAATGCTGATTTGTATAATGGACTTTCTGCAATTTCTTGCTGTCTTAAATCGAGCAATTGCCAAACCAAATGGTGGTGAATCCGAATTGTGCGTCATTGTCGCGCGGTGGTAGAGTTGCTGCCTTACAGCACCAGACACCTGGGTTTGATCCTGACTACAGGTGCTGTCTGTACAGAGTTTGTATATTCTCCCTGTGACCACGTGGGTTTTCCCCGGGTGCTCATGTTTCCTCCCACACTCCAAAGACGTACAGGTTTGTAGGTTAATTATCTCCTGTAAATTGTCCCTAGTGTGTAAGAGAGTGCTAGTGTACGGGGCAATCTCTGGTTGGTGTGGACTCGATGGGCAGAAGGACCAGTTTCCACGCTGTATCTCTAAAGTCTAAATAGGATGCTTTCTGTGGTGCATCTTTCGAAATTGCTAAGAGTCGTTGGATGTGTAGGAAAAAAAACTGCAGATGCTGGTTTAAATCGAAGGTAGACACAAAATGCTGGAGTAACTCAGCGGGTCAGGCAGCATCTCAGGAGAGAAGGAATGGGTGACGTTTCGGGTCGAGACCCTTCTTCTCCAAAACGTCACCCATCCCTTCTCTCCCGAGATGCTGCCTGACCCAATGAGTTACTCCAGCATTTTGTGTCTACCTAAGAGTCGTTGGAGATATGCTGAATATCCTTAGCCTTCTGTAGAAGAAGTATTGGTGTGCTTTTTCATTGCAGCATCAATGTGGTTGGATCGTGACAGGTTGTTGGTGATATTTACACCTGGGAATTAGAAGCTTTCAAACATGTTCACCTCAGCACCATTGTTGCTGACTGGGGCGTGTACTCCACCTTATGTCCTGAAGACAATGACGCTCCTTTGACTTGCTGGCGTTGAGGTTATTGTCTTTTCACCATGGTACTCATCTCCTTCCTGTATTCTGCCTTGTCATTGTTTGGGATCTGAACCACTACAGAGGTTTCACCTGCATACTTGTAAATGAGTCAGCTCAAAATTTGCCCGTTACCAACATTATGATCCGTAGCTTGCTGTGTGTTGGCTATTCAGATATTCATCGAGATGATTCCAGAAGAGGGCGGCCAGGGTGGCGCAGCGGTAGAGTTGCTGCCTTACAGCGCTTGCAGCACAGGAGACCCAGGTTCGATCCCGACGACGGGTGCTGTCTGTACGGAGTTTGTACGTTCTTCCCGTGACCACGTGGGTTTTCTCTGAGATCTTCGGTTTCCTCCCACGCTCCAAAGACGTACAGGTTTGTAGCTTAATTGGCTCGGTGTATGTGTAAATTGTCCCTAATGTGTGTAGGATAGAGTTAGTGTGTGGGGATCACCGGTCGGTGCGGACTCAGTGGGCCGAAGGGCCTGTTTCTGCGCTGTATCTCTAAACTAAGACCAAACTAAAGACAAGGAGGAACAAATGAGACAGACAAAGATGCTACAGAGAGGCAGAGGGACTAAAATGGAAATAAGAAGTTTCATTAAAAGCAAGAAAGAGGGAGAAGCACAGAAATACTTTGATTCTATTAAAGTAGAAATTGTAACAATCTGGTAAAGTTAGGAGGAAATGTTGACGCAAACACTCACTTTTGTTGAGTAACAACTGTGCAGGATACATTTAGTGTCAAGCCAAGATAGTCATCTGTCATTTTCTCGAGGGTGAAATGATCACTTTGTGATCTATTGCACAGCTAATAGTTAGAAAGCAAGTTCCTGCAATATGCTCAAAACAAGAAATTAGGACAATGCGGGGAGTTAGGAGTGCTGGGTTTCCTGTGTGTGCAATATGATCAGAACCTGTGCACTTGTATTTTCTGCATTTAAACATCCACAGTGAAAGCCGATAACACAAATTGACTTCCCGGTCAACAGTTATCAGAGAGTATAACACTTACACTGATAGTTTTTAAACCTTCAACCCCAGGTTAAAACGTAGCATGTTTTGATGATGTTAATATTGATGCCCCTGGGTTAGATATGGCTTGTTAAAATTGATTTCCCATGTAATCACTTAGAGTGTGCCAAATCTTTAACTGAGGGAAAGTTGCAATGTAAGAACACAGAACTGTACAGCACATGAACAGGCCTCTTGGCCCACAATGTCTGTGCCAAGACAAACTCTTATTTGCGTAGGAGGTATCATCTTTGGCTGATAAGTTAAACTGAGAGCCTGCTTGCCCTCTCAGGAGGAGATAAGAGACCCGTGCCCTTGTATCAATGAAGAGTGGGAAAGTTCTTACGCAGTGCAGCATTTAATCATCACCCAGCATCGCTATTAAATTTTTATCACATTTTTATTAGTTTTTCTTCCCCTCCAGCTGCTGCCTGACCAGTTAGGTATCTCTGGTTCCCAATGACTGCAGCATTCTGAATCTCACTCTTCCAGCATTGATTTCATTCATCAAAGCCCCACAATTAATATATCATGATGTGAATGATGTATATTCATTTTCATTGCTCTTGAGAAAGCAAATTGGAAATATCAGGATAACTTGCTGGGCAGAAATCAGAGAGCCGCAAGAGATAACCGATGCTGGAATCTTGACCTAAAAAAACACAAGACATTTCCCTCCACAGATCCTGCCTAACCTGCTGAATTTCACCAGCACTATGTTTTCTGCGGAAGAATTTATTACACTGATCCACCGCTCCCTCTATCTCTCTTTCCCCCTCTGTTTTTGAACAGAGAAGATGGGTAGAAGAGGGATGGTAGAACAAACGGGATAGTTAGAAGCCACGAAATGTCACTTGAAGTCACTTGGACTCAGCCTATCCTTTGTTCTATCCATCCCTTCCCGACCTTATCTACTGCGGAAAACAAACTTGTTTTCTATCTTTCCTGGTTCCAACAAAGAATCAGGTACCTGAGACTGGCTATTTCTCTTTCCACAGATATTGCCTGACCTGGGTATTTCCGATGCTTTCTGCTTTCATTATAGTACTTGTACTCCCTCAGTCGCACAGACCCAGCAGAAGTGGTGGCACTGCAGTGGGATAAAGTAGACCTGCAAGTCCTTCAAACCTCTTGAAGACTTCGAGCAGCATTTTATACACATGCAGGGAAAACGTCTGATTACAAACCAATGTCCTTTCCGTCATTTAGTGAAGAATAAATCCCCTTAATGAGGAACGCTTGTATTCACCGTCACACAGTGAGGAACAAGCTTGTGCTGGACCTAGGATTCAGCACCTCTCTCTCCCACAGGATCATTGGCTTCTTGACCCATTTACCACAATCAATAAGGATAGGAGACAACAATTCTCAACAAATGGACCCTGCAACCATGCATTCTCAGCCTCTTAATATAGTCGCTGTATAGTCACAACTATGCTGCCAAATTCTGCTTTAACTCCATTAAGTTTACAGACGACACCACCAGAGTGGGCCGGATCACTAATAATAACGAGACGGAGTACAGGAAGGAGCTAGAGGGCTTGGTTACATGGTGTCAAGACAGCAATCCCTCCCCCCCCCCCTCAATGTCGGCAAGATGGAGGATTTAGTCATCACTTCAGGAAGGAGGTAGAATACACACTCCAATCTACATCAATGGTGCTGAACTGGAGATGGTCGCGATCTTCAAGTTCTTAGGCATAAATATCACCAACAATTTGTTCTGGTCATCCACAATTACACCATGGCCAAGACAGTGCACCAAGACAGGAAATTTAGCATGTCTCCAATGACCGTTATCATTTTCTACAGATGCATCAGAGTGAGCATCCTAGCAAGATGCATCATAGCTTGGTTTGCCACAGCTCTGCCCAAGAGCACAAAAAATTGCAGAAAGCTTTGAACCAAGATACAGTACATGCACTGTACAGGCCATACAGCCTTTTGGTCCCCTCCCAATCAACCCCATCTACACTTCAGGCACCTCGGGGAGATAGCAACATAATCAAGGACCACTCACGGCGGTCATTTCCTCGTCTCCCATCTCCATCAGTAGAAAAGCAAATTCAAGAACAGCTTCTTCCTCGTTGTTATCAGACTTTTAAATGAACTTCTCATAAACTATGGATGCATTCCTAATCTCCAAATCTACTCCGTTACATTTTACCTGCCCTTTCTCTGTAACTGTAATACTATTTTCTGCACTGTTTCCGTTTCCTCTTTGCACTACCTGTTGTATGGTTTCATTGTATTTGTGTACAGTACGATTTGCCTGGATAGCATGCAAAACAAAGTTTTAATTGTATCGCGGTACACGTGGTAATAATAAATCAATAACCAAAAGCAATCACTGACAAACACAATCATGCTTAACTTCACCGTCAGAGGAACACAATCCTCCTCTTTTCTACTCACTGGGGTAACTCAATCCTCTTCCCCTTCACTCAGTGAATAATATAACAGACAGGAAAGAAAGAATGGCAAAAATTCAAAAATTGGGAGGCATGAGAGATTAATTGTCTTAAATCTGAAAACACATTGGTAATGGGAAAAGTAATGGAACAGTAGCCAAAATTAAGAGAGCTTAAAGTGGTAATTGTAGATTCATTATTTACAGCTGCAAAATTGAGTGGTTTTTGTATGATGAGACATTGATAATCTTTGCAATGATTCCTGATGGCTGAATTTGATTTTGATTATTATAGCCACCACAAAGATAATAAGAATGAAACCAGACATATCATTTAATTTTGACCCAGGCATTAGGGTTGGGTGCAATAAGAGCATGCTCAGACCAACTGAGCCTGCAAATTCCTGATGCAAGCATCTGGCAGATGCCTAGGCTGGAAGAACTAGTAGGGATGCCCAGTTTATATGGATTGCTCCCACCTCTGTTTAAATCAGATGGATTAGGATCTGACACACAAAATTCCTTACAGCATTAACAAGTGTAGAGCTGCACTCCACCATAAAGTAACCGGATGTGTTCAGTGAGGAGGAGGGAAGGGCGTGTTGGGTGCATCTGAGAATGAAGAGCTTGAGGTTGCAGCATAGACTTAGCATATGCTTGACAGAGAACCAGTACGCTTTAGGTTGTGAGTACACATACAGCAACTTGCAAACACTTTTACTCCACCACCAAATATACAAGACTTAACCATCTGAACAGACAAGGACAAGTTGACACAGAGCAGTACGGTGGCACAGCGGTAGAGCTGCTGCCTTACAACGCCAGAGAGCCGTATTTGATCCTGACTACGGGTGCGGTCTGTCCGGAGTTTGCACGTTCTCCCTGTGACCACATAGGTTTTCCCCGAGTGCTCCGGTTTGCTCCCACACTCCAAAGACGTACAGGTTTGTAGGTTAATTGGCTTCGGTACAGATTGTAAGTTGTCCCTAGTGTGTAGGATAGCGCTAGTGTACAGGGATCGCTGGTTGGCAAGGACTCGTGGACCGAAGGGCCTGTTTCCGTGTTGTATCTCTAAAATAAACTAAACCAAACTAAGTCAGGTAGTGTAAAATCCTCCACCACCACATGTTGGCGATGTATTGGCGTTCCTTCATGTTGTTTGGATCAAATTCGTGCATTGAGGGAACTCCAACAATGGCTGAAGGAAGTACTTTCACAAGACAACTAGAACTTAGCCAGACTGAAGAAGGGTTCCAATACGTAAGGTCCTTGTTCTCCAGAGATGATGCTCCAGAGACCTGCTAAGTTCTCCAGCACTATGTGGCTATTTTTTTTAACAAGAACTTAGCATTTGAACGCTGGCTTTGTCAAATGTCTACATCCTGTGAAAGAATAAATGACATACATGACCAAATAAAGTACTTGTGAAGTCTTGGTTTCCTGTTCATTTCAGATCAGGATTTCAAACCCCGCATCCTGTAACTCACCATGACTGCTTGTATCTGCTCCTGCATTATAGCTGGGCTCTACCCACAGCACAATGCCTTGGTAATCAGTTCCTTTATTATCTCTTTTGTACAGAAGGGGACAGATGTCCTTTCCGCACTTTATTTGGAGATACAATTGCAACATTCATACAAGTGTTTGGACAGGTACTTGAATAGGAAAGGAGCAGAGGAATACGGACCGAATGCAGGCAAATGAGATTAATGTTGATAGGCATCATGGTCCACATGCACACGGTGTGTCATGTTCTCCAGAGATGCTGTCTGACCCACTGAGTAATGCCAACATTTGTGGGCCAGATGAGCCTATTTGTGTGCTGCACGATTCTATGAGTAACAAGCATAAGACTCAGTGAGAAATAAGCCTTTTACCTTTAGGAACATGTTTCTGTATGAAGCAGGGCCTAACCTTCCTTGCTGAGAACTTTCATGATTTCAATAAACTCTTTTCTTGCTGCATTTGGATAGCATCCATTGCAAGCTGCACTTTTCTGGACTGTTATTTTCAATGTGTGTGGCCTTTGTTTGCCGTTTACCCCTGGCATTGCAGAGCAAATAGTTTGGGATGCATTCCATTGGCCTGTCCAAATTACGGAAACGTTAAATCAACAAATTACAACAAATTTCAACTCAGGCAGATTTACATACAATGGGAGTCATAGAAACATAGAAACATAGAAAATAGGTGCAGAAGGAGGCCATTCGGCCCTTCGAGCCAGCACCGCCATTCATTGTGATCATGGCTGATCGCCCCCAATCAATACCCCATGCCTGCCTTCTCCCCATATCCCTTGATTCCACTAGCCCCTGGAGCTCTATCTAGCTCTATTGACTCAGATGAGTCAATTCCTCATCATGGGGAAATCAAGTCCTGAAAATGAACGTACATTCTTGTGCAAATTAATTGATTCACAGGCTGATTTTACTATTTTTTCATATGAATTTCCATGTCTACCATTTGTTCTTATATTTTTCTGAAACACTATCAAACTCTAATGGTAATTTTTCATTCTCCGGGTCTTCATTTCCAGTGATTTCTGTGAAATTTGCCTTCAGTTAGATGCATTATCGCAACAACCCAGTGCAGCGTGGAAAAAAATATAGTAGGTGTTGCACAGTGACAGATCAGAAAGCAGCGAATGGAGGGATCCAACAGAAATAGACTAGCCTGATTCCCAAAAAGAGCCAGTAAGAAGTCAAGAGTTTGAGGATTGCTAAACAAGAGTGGTGACTAGAATAATAATGAGCAAGAACTAAAGAATCAGGTGTGACTGGAATACATGAACGCACCTGGATGAGGATGGTCTGCAAATGATGCAAATGAAGATGTGTGGAATGTATGGGATGAAATGGTAAACAAAGATATCTATAATTTAACAGGTGACTGGAAATATAAACAAAGATGAAGCAAAACCGAAAGCACTCAAAAGAAGGACTAAATAACCAAACATGGCATCAGTATTGCATCCTCTGCCCACTGTTTCATCATCATTAGAGAAGAACTCATCAAGCAATTTACAAATTGGATATCACGCAATTACTGGAAACATCTTCTCCACATCCACTCTATCTCAGTCTTTCATTATTCAGTAGGTTCCAATGAGAAATTCCCTCATCCTCCTAAACCCCAGAAAGTGTAGTCCCAGAGCCGTCAAACACTTGTCATGTGTCAACACAATCATCCCCTGGATCATTCTTGTAAACCTCCACTGGACCCTCTCCAACCCCAGCACATCCTTCCTCAGATATGGGGCTGAAAACCATTTGCAGTATACCAAATGTCGCTTCATCAGCATGTTATAAAGTCTCAGCATTTCACACTTGCTTTTATATTCTCATCCTCTCGAAATGAATGCTAACATTCCTCACTTTGGACTCAACCTCTAAATGAGCAATTCACAAAATGGGTATCACTCCAAGGAGGCGAACAAAGATCATAACCTCCCATCAACATTGCTCAAAGTCACAGTGAGAGATCGCAAACATGGTAGGGGTGCAGCGTCCGAGCGGGGCCCAGGAGCAGTTGGAGCGGTTGGTGCAGCGTTGGTTTAAAAACATTCCATCACACTTCAAAAGAAGTGGTCTGGAGGAAGCCGCTGATTGGTGGAAGCGGACTCGAGGATGCAGCTGATTGGGAGTAACCCCAGGTTTGTATTTCTGCTTTCTGTTCGTACTTTTTAGTTAAGGGTTCAGTGAGTTGAGGGTTCAGTGAGTTGAGGGTTCAGTGAGTTAAGGGTTCAGTGAGTTAAGGGTTCAGTGAGTTAAGGGTTCAGTGAGTTAAGGGTTCAGTGAGTTAAGGGTTCAGTGAGTTAAGGGTTCAGTGAGTTAAGGGTTCAGTGAGTTAAGGGTTCAGTGAGTTAAGGGTTCAGTGAGTTAAGGGTCAGTGAGTTAAGGGTTCAGTGAGTTAAGGGTTCAGTGAGTTAAGGGTTCAGTGAGTTAAGGGTTCAGTGAGTTAAGGGTTCAGTGAGTTGAGGGTACAGCGAGTTGAGCGTTCAGTGAGTTAAGGGTTCAGTGAGTTAAGGGTTCAGTGAGTTAAGGGTTCAGTGAGTTAAGGGTTCAGTGAGTTAAGGGTTCAGTGAGTTAAGGGTTCAGTGAGTTAAGGGTTCAGTGAGTTAAGGGTTCAGTGAGTTAAGGGTTCAGTGAGTTAAGGGTTCAGTGAGTTAAGGGTCAGTGAGTTAAGGGTTCAGTGAGTTAAGGGTTCAGTGAGTTAAGGGTTCAGTGAGTTAAGGTTCAGTGAGTTAAGGGTTCAGTGAGTTAAGGGTTCAGTGCTTTTTAGTAAAGGTACAGTTTAAAGGATTAAGATTTTTAAAGTGGGAGTGAGTTGATTTAATTTGGGGGTAAGACATGTCAGGTGAGATCAGCCCCGTGGAGTGCGCATCCTGCAACATGTGGAAGATCAGGGATATTGTCGGTGACCCTGATGACTACGTGTGCAGGAAGTGTGTCCAGTTGCAGCTCCTGGCAAACCGCATTGAACGGTTGGAGCTGCGGTTGGATTCATACTGGAGCATCCACGATGCTGAGAAGGTCGTGAATAGCACGTACAGTGAGTTGGCCACACCACAGGTAAAAGTTAAGTGGACAGAAAGGGAACGGGTGGCCACTAGCCAGCGTAGCAGTAGGCAGGTAGTGCAGGAGTCCCCTGTGGTCATCTCCCTCCTAAACAAATATACCATTTTGGATACTGTTGGGGGAGATGGCTCATCAGGGGAAGGCAGCAGCAGCCAAGTTCATGGCACCGTGGGTGGCTCTGCGGCAAAGGAGGGGAGGAAAAAGAGTGGAAGGGCTATAGTGATAGGGGATTCAATTGTAAGAGGAATAGATAGGCGTTTCTGTGGCCGCAAACGAGACTCCAGGGTGGTATGTTGCCTCCCTGGTACAAGGGTCAGGGATGTCTCTGAGCGGCTACAGAACATTCTGGAGGGGGAGGGTGAACAGCCAGTTGTCGTGGTGCACATTGGCACCAACGATATAGGTAAAAAACGGGATGAGGTCCTACAAGGTGAATTTAGGGAGCTAGGAGATAAACTTAAAAGTAGGACCTCAAAGGTAATAATCTCTGGATTACTACCAGTGCCACGTGCTAGTCAGAGTAGAAATAGGAGGATATTTCAGATGAATACGTGGCTTGAAAAATGGTGCAAGGGGGAGGGATTCAAATTTCTAGGACATTGGAACCAGTTCTGGGGGAGGTGGGACCAGTACAAACAGGACGGTCTGCACCTGAGCTGGAATGGAACCAATGTCCTTGGGGGAGTGTTTGCTAGTGCTGTCGGGGAGGATTTAAACTAATGTGGCAGGGGGATGGGAGCATGAGCAGAGAGACAGAGGGGTGTAAAATGAGGATGGAAGCAATAGGTAGCAAGGTGAAAAGTAAAAGTGGCAGGCAGACAAATCCAGGGCAAAAATCAAAAAGGGCCACTTTTCAACATAATTGTATAAGGGGTAAGAGTGTTGTAAAAACAAGCCTGAAGGCTTTGTGTCTCAATGGAAGGAGCATTCGTAATAAGGTGGATGAGTTGAATGTGGAGATAGTTATTAATGATTATGATATAGTTGGGATTACGGAGACATGGCTCCAGGGTGACCAAGGCTGGGAGCTGAACATCCAGGGATATTCAATATTCAGGAGGGATAGACAGAAAGGAAAAGGAGGTGGGGTAGCATTGCTGGTTACAGAGGAGATTAAAGCAGTGGAAAGGAAGGACATTAGCTTGGAGGATGTGGAATCGATATGGGTAGAGCTACGAAACACTAAGGGGCAGAAAACGCTAGTGGGAGTTGTGTACAGGCCACCTAACAGTAGTAGTAGAGTTGGGGATGGCATCAAACAGGAAATTAGAAATGCGTGCAACAAAGGTAAAACAGTTATAATGGGTGACTTCAATCTACATATAGATTGGGTGAATCAAATTGGCAGAGGTGCTGAGGAAGAGGATTTCTTGGAATGTATACGGGATAGTTTTCTAAACCAACATGTAGAGGAACCAACGAGAGAGCAGGCTATTCTAGACTGGGTATTGAGTAATGAGGAAGGGTTAGTTAGCAGTCTTGATGTGCGTGGCCCCTTGGGCAAGAGTGACCATAATATGGTTGAGTTCTTCATTAGGATGGAGAGTGACATAGTTAATTCAGAAACAACGGTTCTGAACTTAAAGAAATGTAACTTTGAGGGTATGAGATGTGAATTGGCCAAGATAGACTGGCAATTGATTCTTAAAGGGTTGACGGTGGATATGCAATGGAAGGCATTTAAAAACCGCATGGATGAACTACAACAATTGTTCATCCCAGTTTGCCAAAAGAATAAATCAGGGAAAGTAGTGCATCCGTGGCTAACAAGGGAAATTAGGGATAGTATCAAAACAAAAGATGAAGTATACAAATAAGCAAGAAAAAGCAGCCTACCAGAGGACTGGGAGAAATTCAGAGTCCAGCAGAGGAGGACAAAGGGCTTAATTAGGAAAGGGAAAATAGATTATGAAAGAAAACTGGCAGGGAACATAAAAACTGACTGCAAAAGCTTTTATAGATATGTGAAGAGAAAAAGATTAGTTAAAACAAATGTAGGTCCCTTGCAGTCAGAAACAGGTGAATTGATCATGGGGAACAAGGACATGGCAGACCAATTGAATAACTACTTTGGTTCTGTCTTCACTAAGGAAGACATAAATAATCTGCCGG
Organism: Rhinoraja longicauda; assembly: GCF_053455715.1. Lineage (NCBI taxonomy): Eukaryota > Metazoa > Chordata > Chondrichthyes > Rajiformes > Arhynchobatidae > Rhinoraja > Rhinoraja longicauda. The sequence goes on from NC_135962.1 coordinate 11,586,872, forward strand.
AAATAACAGGGGACCGGGGGTCAAATGAGATGGAGGATCTGAGTGAAATCCAGGTTAGTCAGGAAGTGGTGTTAGGTAAATTGAATGGACTAAAGGCTGATAAATCCCCAGGGCCAGATAGGCTGCATCCCAGAGTGCTTAAGGAGGTAGCCCCAGAAATAGTGGATACATTAGTGATAATTTTTCAAAACTCTTTAGATTCTGGAGTAGTTCCTGAGGATTGGAGGGTAGCTAATGTAACCCCACTTTTCAAAAAGGGAGGGAGAGAGAAAACGGGGAATTACAGACCAGTTAGTCTAACATCGGTAGTGGGGAAAATGCTAGAGTCAATTATTAAAGATGGGATAGCAGCACATTTGGAAAGTGGTGAAATCATTGGACAAAATCAGCATGGATTTATGAAAGGTAAATCATGTCTGACGAATCTTATAGAATTTTTCGAGGATGTAACTAGTAGAGTGGATAAGGGAGAACCAGTGGATGTGTTATATCTGGACTTCCAGAGGCTTTCGACAAGGTCCCACATAAGAGATTAGTATGCAAACTTAAAGCACACGGTATTGTGGGTTCAGTATTGATGTGGATAGAGAACTGGCTGGCAGACAGGAAGCAAAGAGTAGGAATAAACGGGTCCTTTTCAGAATATCAGGCAGTGACTAGTGGGGTACCGCAAGGCTCAGTGCTGGGACCCCAGCTATTTACAATATATATTAATGATTTGGACGAGGGAATTGAATGCAACATCTCCAAGTTTGCAGATGACACGAAGCTGGGGGGCAGTGTTAACTGTGAGGAGGATGCTAGGAGGCTGCAACGTGACTTGGGTAGGTTAGGTGAGTGGGCAAATGCATGGCAGATGCAGTATAATGTGGATAAATGTGAGGTTATCCACTTTGGTGGCAAGAACAGGAAAGCAGACTATTATCTGAATGGTGGCCGATTAGGAAAAGGGGAGATTCAACGAGACCTGGGTGTCGTGGTACACCAGTCATTGAAAGTAGGCATGCAGGTGCAGCAGGCAGTGAAGAAAGCGAATGGTATGTTAGCATTCATAGCAAAAGGATTTGAGTATAGGAGCAGGGAGGTTCTGCTGCAGTTGTACAGGGCATTGGTGAGACCACACCTGGAGTATTGCGAACAGTTTTGGTCTCCTAATCTGAGGAAAGACATTCTTGCCATAGAGGGAGTACAGAGAAGGTTCACCAGATTAATTCCTGGGATGGCAGGACTGTCATATGAAGAAAGACTGGATAGACTCGGCTTGTACTCGCTGGAATTTAGAAGATTGAGGGGGGATCTTATAGAAACTTACAAAATTCTTAAGGGGTTGGACAGGCTAGATACAGGAAGATTGTTCCCGATGTTGGGGAAGTCCAGAACAAGGGGTCACAGTCTAAGGATAAGGGGGAAGTCTTTTAGGACCGAGATGAGAACGTTGTTTTTCACACAGAGAGTGGTGAATCTGTGGAATTCTCTGCCACAGAAGGTAGTTGAGGCCAGTTCATTGGCTATATTTAAGAGGGAGTTAGATGTAGCCCTTGTGACTAAAGGGATCAGGGGGTATGGAGAGAAGGCAGGTACAGGTTACTGAGCTGGATGATCAGCCATGATCATATTGGATGGCGGTGCAGGCTCGAAGGGCCGAATGGCCTACTCCTGCACCTATTTTCTATGTTTTGATGCTTCCACCTCCAGGATTATCAAGCAAGGGGATGAAACCGGATCACTATCGCTGAAGACGACAAACAGGTGTGGCCACCAAAGGAAGGCAACTCCAAGAGGTGAGGCCTTGCTGATCATGAGATCATATGACAAAGGAGCAGAATTAGGCCCATCGAGTCTGCCTTGTCATTCATTCATGGCTGATCTATTTTTCTCTCTCAATACCATTTTGCTACCTCCTCCCAAATAACTTTGACACCTTTACTAATCAAGAGACTATCAATCTCTCCTTTAAAAATACCCACCGGCTGGGCCTCCACCATCTTCTGTGGTGATGAATTCCCCAGATTCACCACCCTGCTCTGCTTAAAGAAATTCCTCCTCATCTCCATTGTCTTGATATTCTGGTCCTAGACTCTCCCACTACTGGAACCATCTTCTCCACATCCACTCTATTTCAGCTTTTCATTATTAAGTAGGTTTCAATGAGAAACCCCCTCATCCTTCTAAACTCCAGTGAGTACAGGCCCAGAGCCATCAAACGCTCCTCATACATTAACCCAATCATCCCTGTGATCATTCTCGCAAACCTCCTCTGGACCCTCTCCAATGCCAGCACATCCCTCAGATATGGGGTCCAAACTCCTCACAATATTCCAAATGTGCCCCCCTCCCAGCATGTTATAAAGTCTCAGCATTACATACTTGCTCTTATATTCTATTTCTTCTCGAAATTTATGCTAACATTGTGTTTGCCCTCCTCATTCCTGAATCAAACTACAAATTAATCTTTTGTTTGGGAATCCTGCACCCGCACTCCCAAGACAAGTCCCTTGGACCCTTCTGATTTCTGAATCCCCTCCTTGTTTAGGAAATAGTCTACGCCTTTATCCCTTCTACCAAAGTGCATGACTGTACACTTTGCTATGCTGCATTCCATCTGCCATTTCTTTGCCCACTCTCCCAACCTGTCCAAGTCCTTCTGCAGAGTCCCTGCACCTTCAACACTCCCTGCCCTTCCAACTACCTTTATATCATCCACACACCTGGCCACAAAACCATCAATTCCATCATCCAGGTCATTACCATATAACGGGAAAGGTAATTGACCCACACTGACCCCTGTGGATCATCACTGGTCACCGGCCGCCAGCCAGAAAAGGGCCCCCTTTATTCCCACTCTTTCCCTTCTGTCAGTCAGCCAATCTTCTGATTTGGGAAAGTAAGAAGGATCTGACAAAGCCAAGCAGTGCCCCGAAGAAAGATTTGGATGCAGCAGCAGTCTCAATAAGCTCAAACACCATGCACTAAGGCTTTATTGAAGTTGGTTGTATAGCCAAAAGACCAATGAAGAAATAACTTCTAACCGCTGAGATGAAAAAGAAACGGTAGCCGGGGTCCCTGAACTAGGAAGATTAGACATGTGAGGACTAGAGAAAGCTATTTCCTGGTTCTGGGTCAAGGTAGCCAACATGTTCAGAGAAAGTGGGTCGGCAGTTGCCCCACAGTAGAATAAGTGCCTTACAGCGCCAGAGACCCGGGTTCGATCCTGACTACAGGTGCCGTCTGTACGGAGTTTATATGTTCTCCCTGTGACTGCTTGTTTTTTCTCCCGATGCTCCAGTTTCCTCCGACATTCCGAAAAACATTTAGGTTTGTAGGTTAATTGGCTTTTGTGAATTGTGAAGTGTCTGGGGTGTTTGTTGGTTGGTACTGATTCGGTGGGCAGAGGGACCTGTTTCCACACTGTATGACCAAAGTCTGATTCAGTCGGGGAGCTGGTGAGGAAAATGCCAGTTCGTGCAATATCCTGAAAAGATGTCCTGGGGTTGTTTCAGCACTTCATCTAAGATGTTGATCCGCGACACCCACTTGACCGAAAGATAAGATCACCACAACAAATCGATGTATTGCAGAGGAAAGTGGTGCTGGAGATGGTGAAGGTTATTTCCAGATGGATCTGGAACATTTCAGCAAGACCTTGCACTGTGTCACACATCAAAGACGGTGACCCACTTTTTCCAGCAGAAGATGATACGTGTCTTGGACTGGCCTGGTAAATCGCCTGACCTGAATTTAATTGAGAATTTGTGGTCAATTATCAAGGAGAGATTGAAAGGAAAGGACTGGACCACAAGGCAGAAATCATCGAGGCAATAATTCATCTGTGGAATCGAGATGAAAAAATCCTCTGAGACTGTCAGAATCTGGTCAATTCCATGCCGGATTGTGTCAAAGACTTGATAAAGAACTGTGGTAGACAAATAATGTACTAAAATGATAATTTAGTTAATTATCAGTGATATTAGAGATATAGCGCGGAAACAGGCCCTTCGGCCCACCGGGTCCACACCGATGAGCGATCCCCACACATTAACATTATCCTATGCATACCAGGGACAATTTTTACACTTACCAAGCCAATTAACCTACAAATCTGTACGTCTTTGGGCTGTGGGAAGAAAGCAAAATCTGCAGTTCTTTCCTACACAGGAAACCGAAGATCTCGGAGAAAACCCACAAAAGTCACGGGGAGAACGTACAAACTCCGCACAGACAGCACCCGTAGTCGGAATCGAACCCGGGTCTCTGGCCCTGCAAGCACTGTAAGGCAGCAACTCTACCGCTGTGCCACCGTGCGATGATAATGAACAAAAGGCAGCCCTGAAACATATATATTGATCTGTTATATCCAAGTGTATGCTTGATTCAATTAACTTGCATTAGGTTGTACTTTAAATTATTTGACGAGTTCAAAAATAATCATATGTGGAAATTACAAGTGTTCTTTAACCAGAAGCTGAACGAACGTTAGACTGGAACATTTCCAGTGATCCTAGACTCCTCTGCACAGACTTCAATAGGAAGGGGGATGGGATAAACATTGCAAAGAACAGTTTATGTGTGGATAGAACAAGTGAAAATATAACTGGCTCAGGCAGCTTCTTACAACATGTAAAACAAGCAGGTTTATTTTCTTTGGCAAAAGACTTGGAGGAAATCTCAATGCTTTCTCAACAGCTCAATGTTATGTGTTAATTTCTTCTAGATGGGAAGCAAAATATACAACTTTGTCTGTAAGTCTTGTTTTGTGCTCTGAGTCCATGTGCTGGGAATTGGGTCTATACACTGCCCTTTGGGTCCACGCTGTTATATCTGAACATGAAAAAGGTGGAGCCTGCATTTCACCCATAAGGAAGTTTATCTATTTATTCACAAAATGCTGGAGTAACTCAGGTCAGGCAGCATCTCGGGAGAGAAGGAATGGATGACGTTTCGGGTCGAGACCCTTCTTCAGACGTTTATCTAGTTCTCTTAAGCCTGAAGGGTGCAGGTTTACATGCACACTCTTTACTGAGATCGCCAAAGTGTGCCAAAGATAAAAACAGTGATGCAAGATTACATCCCAAAACCACCATGACTTATGCATTCTTGGAAGCCAACGGCTATCCACTATCCACTGACCCACTGACACGCACAGCTATCTGCCCACTGACTCGCACAGCTATCTGATTTACTATAAACCCACTGACTCGCACAGCTATCTGATTTACTATAAACCCACTGACTCGCACAGCTATCTGGACTACACTTCTTCCCACCCGGTCCCCTGCAAAAAGTCTATCCCCTACTCCCAATTCCTCCGTCTCCGCCGTATCTGCGCCCGGGATGAGGTGTTTCACACTAGGGCTTCTGAGATGTTCTCGTTCTTCAGGAAACGGGGCTTCCCCTCCTCCATTATAGATGAGGCTCTCACTAGGGTCTCTTCTACATCCCGCAGCTCCGCTCTTGCTCCCCCTCCCCCCACTCGCAACAAGGACAGAATCCCCCTCGTTCTCACCTTCCACCCCACCAGCCAGCGGATCCAACATATCATCCACCAACATTTCCATCACCTACAACGGGACCCCACCACTGGCCATATCTTCCCATCCCCTCCCCTCTCTGCGTTTCGCAGAGACCGTTCCCTCCGTAACTCCCAGGTCCACTCGTCCCTTCCTACCCAAACCACCCCAACCCCGGGCACTTTCCCCTGCAACCGCACGAGATGCAACACCTGTCCCTTTACCTCCCCCCTCAACTCCATCCAAGGACCCAAACAGTCTTTCCAGGTGAGACAAAGGTTCACCTGCACCTCCTCCAACCTCATCTATTGCATCCGCTGCTCTAGATGTCAACTTATTTACATCGGCGAAACCAAACGCAGGCTCGGTGATCGCTTCGCTCAACACCTGCGCTCGGTCCGCATTAACCAAACTGATCTCCCGGTGGCCGAGCACTTTAACTCCCCCTCCCATTCCCAGTCTGACCTTTCTGTCATGGGCCTCCTCCAGTGCCATAGTGAGGCCCACCGGAAATTGGAGAAACAGCACCTCGTATTTCGCCTGGGCAGTTTGCAGCCCAGTGGTATGAACATCGACTTCTCCAACTTTAGATAGTTTCTCTGTCCCTCTCTTCCCCTCCTCCTTCCCAGATCTCCCTCTATCTTCCTGTCTCCACCTATATCCTTCCTTTGTCCCGCCCCCCTGGCATCAGTCTGAAGAAGGGTCTCGGCCCGAAACGTCACCCATTCCTTCTCTCCCGAGGTGCTGCCTGACCTGCTGAGTTACTCCAGCATTTTGTGAATAAATACCTTTGTACCAGCATCTGCAGTTATTTTCTTAGGCTATCCACTAAATACATTGCCGCACACAGAATTAGTGGGGCTTAGAGATGGGCAGGGGGGTCACAGCCAGCCAGTGGGAGTTTAGTCTGGCAGTGGGTGCCAGACATTGGCACAGTACAAAGAGTGGACAAACAGCAAGAGAGAAATTGTCATCTTTCTTCATTAACTTTGCGCAGCGATAGAGTTGCTGCCTTACAGCGTTTGCAGTGCCAGAGACCCGGGTTCGATCCTGACTACGGATGCTGTCTGTACGGAGTTTGTACCTTCTCCCCATGACCTGTGCGGGTTTTCTCCAAGATCTTCGGTTTCTTCCCACACTCCAAAGATGTACAGGTATTCAGGTTAATTGGCTTGGTAAATATAAAACCTGTCCCTAGTGGTGTGGAGGATAGTGTTAATGTGCGGGGATCACTGGTCGGTGTGGACCCAGTGGGCCGAAGGGCCTGGTTCCGTGTTGTATCTCTAAACTAAACTAAACCAAACTAAACTTGAACGAACTGCATCACAGGCAGCACACCAGTACATCTAATAATGATGCTCCAGCGACCCGGATTAAATGTTGTGCTCACGTGTTGCCTGTGGGGAGTTTGCATGTTCGCTCTGTGACTACCTGTGTGGTTTCCTGTGGATACTCTAGTTTCCTCCCATACTCCAAAGACATGCACATTGATAGATTAATTGGGCACGGTAAGTGGCATAATCTAAAGGGTCGGGTTAAAAATGGGTGCTTTATGGTCAATGCAGTCTCAGTGGGCCAAAGGGTCGATTTTCATGCTGCATTGCTCCATCGGGCTATGTCTTAATTAAATTGACATGAAATATAGCAAAGAACTGAACATATCGGAGATGAGGAAGAACTTTTTCAGTCAGAGAGTGGTGAAGGTGTGGAATTCTCTGCCTCAGAAGGCAGTGGAGGCCAGTTCGTTGGATGCTTTCAAGAGAGAGCTGGATAGAGCTCTTAAGGATAGCGGAGTGAGGGGGTATGGGGAGAAGGCAGGAACGGGGTACTGATTGAGAGTGATCAGCCATGATCGCATTGAATGGCGGTGCTGGCTCGAAGGGCTGAATGGCCTACTCCTGCACCTATTGTCTATTGTCTATATCCGATTACAATAGCACAATGCACTCACAGTGAAAGAAGCAAACGGAAAAAAAAAAACTCAAAAAAGTGGATTCTTCATACTACTTTTCACCAAACCAAGAACTTCTGAAAAGTGTATTGTGTAATAAAGAACAACTGTGTAAATATCAAACAATTGCGAGTTTGAAAGTGTTGCCAATCTCTTGTTTCTTACGCTGTGCCGCAGGACACAGGGACAATGCAGTTCCCTGTCACGGCCTGTGATGCAGGTGGAGGGAGGGCAGCTCAATGCCATGCTATGTGAGCACACACTGACACATTGTTTTTATCACCGCATCACCAGCAGTCCCAGTATTTATTACCCCCTTCCTCTTTGCCCTTGAACTGAACGCTTGCTGGGCCATTTCACCAGCCAATTAAGTGTCAACCACATTACCATGGGTCTGAATCACAAATTACAAAGGGAACGGAATGGCAGCGCGTTTCCATCCTTGAAGCCAGTCTTATGGTTTCATCGTCACTACTAATCACACAGTTTTGTATTTCAGATTTATTTAATTAGTGAACAGCTTTCTTAGCTTCTTGATCTCTGGATCATTACCACAGGTTTCTGAATCCTAAGTGTGGCGGTATAACTCTTATGCATCATTGTAATACCACCACACTTATATAGGACCACACAATGTAACCCAGTGTGTATGTGGACTCGTGGCTGTGTGTCAGCACATTGCATTAGCACTTCAACACGGTGGCCAGAAATACACTGCTGAGACCAGACCACTGTTAAATATCGGAAACAAGGAACTGCAGATGCTGATTTACAAAAAAAAGACACAAAATGCTGGAGTGACTCTGCAGGGCAGGCAGCATGTCTGGAGAACATGGATAGGTGATGTTTCCTCACCTGTACAACCATATGCCTATCAAAAAAACCTCCTCACTTGTGTCAACCTATTACCATACGATACGACAGAACTTTATTTATCCCAGAAGGGAAATTGATCTGCCAACAGTCATAAAAACACAACAAGATACATGAAACATGAAATTAAAGTGACGAGTGGAAAGGATTGGAGATTTGGGATTTGGGGGGGGGGGGGGGGGGGGAGGTGGAGGAGGAGGGGGGGGGGGGAAGAGGAGTCAGTCTACCCCATGACAGAAGGGAGAGGAGTTGTACAGTTTGATAGCCACAGGGAAGAAGGATCTCCTATGGGCTTCTGTGCTGCATGTTGGTGGAACCAGTCTGTTGCTGAAGGTGCTACTCAGGTTGACCAGTGTGGCATCACCAGGCTTGGTCCTGCCCTTCCTCTCTTCCAGCATCCTCCCCCCCCCCCCGTCCACAATCTATCTGACAAAGGGGCCCGACTTGAAATGTCACCTATCCAGATAGACACCAGGAGCTGGAGTAACTCAGCGGGTCAGGCAGCGTCCCTGAAGAAAAACAATAGGTGACTTTTCAGGCGGGTCCCGACCCGAAACGTCACCTATCCTACTTCCCCAGAGATGCTGCCTGAGGTACTCCAGCCCTTTGTGTCATTTTTACCATTACAGATTGGCAGCATGTGACAACTCTGCAAGAGGTTAACAAACCATAAATTAAATTTGTGGTTAACTGTTTGCATCTCTAATATTTTCAGCTACCATGGAACGTCAGTTGAAAAATGGTCCGCCTTGTTTGCCCGGAGCCCAGTTTTAGAAACTCAGTTAAACCTTTACGGGTGGAACTATTAGGATTAAGGGGAACAGGTGGTGGTGACAGGTACACCCTGACACTATCAGCTTTGCACCCCTGCATTGGGTGTTCTGGAGGCTCGGCACCTCTTCTGCAATGAAAACAACTTGTGCAATTGTTCCTGCACCACATCATTGCTGAGGACATTAACCTGGTGCCAAAACTCGGGACAGATATAGGAAGACACAAAATGAGAGAGGGAGGAGGGGGAAGCATGAAAGAGAGAGAGAGAGAAGAGGGGAGGAGGAGCAGAGAGAGAGGAGGAGGGGGGGAGGGGCAAGACAGGAGAGCAGGAAAGAACAGGGAGGGAGGGCAGGAGAGAGAGGGGGAGTAAGAGGTGGTCAGGAGAAGGAGAGGAGGGGGGAGCGAGAGAGGAGTGGGAGAGGGACAGGTGAGGGAGATGAAGGATGGGAGAGTAGGAGAAAGGGAACAGCGAGGGGGGAAAGTGGAGCGGATTAAGGAGACGGAGCTGGAAGGGGGGAGAGTGAGAAAGAGGAGGAGGAGGAGGAGAGGAGTGGGAGGTGTGAGGGAGGAGGGGGGGATCAGGAAAGAGAGACATTGTGAGGGAAAGGGGGGAACGGTGGAGAGAGTGCAGGAGAAGGAGTGGAGTGCTAGAGAGGGAAGCAGGGGGAAAGAGGGCAGATAGGAGAACAAATGGGAAAACAAGGAGAGAGGGAAGACGGAGAGAGTGGGAGATGGAGAGAAAGGGGGAGCGGGTGAGAGCGAGGTAGTGGGAAAAGAGCGAGAAGGGGAGAGGGCAATAAGGGTGAGAATTAGGATAGAGGGAAATGCAGGGTGTGTGAGGCAGAGACCAGGCGGGTGGAGGGGGGTGGGGGGGGGGGGGAAATAACAGGGAAGGTAGGTTAGAGTACAGAGAGACAATAGACAATAGACAATAGATGCAGGAGGAGGCCATTAGGCCCTTCGAGCCAGCACCACCATTCAATGTGATCATGGCTGATCATTCTCAATCAGTACCCCGTTCCTGCCTTCTCCCCATACCCCCTGACTCCGTTATCCTTAAGAGCTCTATCTAGCTCTCTCTTGAATGCATTCAGAGAACTGGCCTCCACTGCCTCCTGAGGCAGAGAATTCCACAGATTCACAACTCTCTGACTGAAAAAGTTTTTCCTCATCTCAGTTCTAAATGGCCTACCCCTTATTCTTAAACTGTGGCCCCTGGTTCTGGACTCCCCCAACATTGGGAACATGTTTCCTGCCTCTAACGTGTCCAATCCCTTAATACTCTTATACGTTTTGATAAGATCTCCTCTCATCCTTCTAAATTCCAGTGTATACAAGCTTAGTCGCTCCAGTCTTTCAACATATGACATTGGAAACAGGTTCCCAATGTTGGGGGAGTCCAGAATGAGGGTAGGATTTTTTCTTAAAACATAGGGGCAATTTACAGTGGGCGATTAACTTACTAACAAGCCTTCTATGGGGATAAACGGACCACCCAGGGTAACCGCACAATTACAGGGAGAACATGCAAACTCCATACCTCACCAGAGGTCACCGTTAACCCCCAAGCGTTGGAGCTGCGTGTAGCTGCACTACCTGCTCCACCTTACTGCAGGTGGGAGGGAAATAACAAGGAGGAAAGAGAGAGCTAGATAGAGCTCTTAAGGTTAGCAGAGTCAGGGGGTATGGGGAGAAGGCAGAAACGAGGTACTGATTGAGAATGATCAGCCATGATCACATTGCATGGCGGTGCTGGCTCGAAGAGCCGAATGGCCTCCTCCTGCACCTATTGTCTATTGTCTATTGAGAAGGGAACAGGAGAGAGGTAAAGAAGGAAGGGGTAAATGGGAGCTGGGAAATGGCAAAGAGGGGAGTCAGAAACGAAGAAAGCAGTGAGGGAGGGGAGCAGGGAAGAATGGAGCTGCAGAGGTGAAAAGAGGAAAAAGGAAGAGCAGAGGGAGGGGTAGCCGGAGAATGGGGGAGCAGGTTACCATGCCTTAATATTCCTTTTCATCTAAACTCTGCCCTCAACGTTTTACTCCCTTGTCCCCAGAAGCAGGCTCCCAATCAGCAACATACCAACCATGGTGTTTCCAGACAGCAAGATCTGGGCAACATAATGGCACCGATAAGTGGCAACCAATGTTCACACTGTTCACTTGCCAGGCAGTCACCATCTCCAAGAGGGGATGGTTTCAATGTTTTCTGTGGCACTTGCCACCTTTAACCATATAACCATATAACAATTACAGCACGGAAACAGGCCCGTTCGGCCCTACCAGTCCACGCCGACCACTTTCTCTGACCTAGTCTCATCTACCTGCTCTCATACCATAACCCTCCAATCCCCTCCCATCCATATACCTATCCAATTTACTCTTAAATAATAAAATCGAGTCTGCCTCCACCACTTCCACCGGAAGCTCATTCCATACAGTCACCACCCTCTGAGTAAAGAAGTTACCCCTCATGTTGCCCCTAAACTTTTGTCCCTTAATTCTGAAGTTATGTCCCCTTGTTGGAATTTTCCCCACTCTCAAAGGGAAAAGCCTACCCACGTCAACTCTGTCCGTCCCTCTTAAAATTTTTAAAACCTCTATCAAGTCCCCCCTCAACCTTCTACGCTCCAAAGAATAAAGACCCAACCTGTTCAACCTCTCTCTGTAGCTTAAGTGCTGAAACCCAGGCAACATTCTAGTAAATCTTTACTATTATGTTTACCTCTTCACCAAAGTCATGGGAACCACTTTACCTGAAACTTTAATGGATCAACCACATAATTATTGAGACTATAATCAGGAATGGAATCTCTGTCAGAAAATGAATGGCCTCGCCTCATCCCAACTCCAACATCTGCAAGAGTGGTGTTGGAATACCCTCTGCTTGCCTGGAAGAGTACAGCACCAGTTACACTCAAGAAGCTTGACACCATCCCTCCTTTAAATTACTTTACATTCGTTTTAATTTAGAGATAGTGTGGAAACAGGCCCTTCGGCCCACCAAGTCCGTGCCGACCAGTGATCCCCGCACATTAATACTATCCTACACACTAGGGACAATTTACAATTTACCGAAGCCAATTCACCAACAAACCTGTACGCCTTTGGAGTATGGGAAGAAACTGGAGCACCCGGGAAAAACCCACACAAGTCGTGGGGAGAACGTACAAACTCCGAACAGACTGCACCTGTAACCTGGGTCTCTGGTGCTGTAAGACAGCAAGTCCACCACCGCTCCACTTAAAACACACTTCAAAGTGATTTGAAGAGAGCTAACATGCTCTAACTTGCCATTGAAGGTTTTGTGTTAATGTCCACTCGTGCACCAATTTGTAGTGTTGCAGCAATGGAAGACAGTAAATGCAAAAGACTTGAATCTTGCTGTCATAGAGTCAAAGAGTCGACATACCGAATCTCCACAATCTTCTAAGGAAGTAGGAGTTATAGACTCATGCAGCGTGGAGACAGGTCCTTCGGCCCAACTTGCCCTCGCCGACCAACATGTCCCACTTACACTAGTCGCACCTGCCTGCATTTGTCCCCTCACAAATTCAGGGCATCCTGTGTGACAAAGTGCCACCACAGTACAGTGACTGTGGTTGTGGCTTCACATTGTGGGCCTCACCACCTGGCAGTTCTGAAGAGAAATCAAAAAAAACAGATGCTGGAAATCAGAAATATTAAAGAATGTAAAATGTTTGGAACATTTAGCTCAAGCAGTGATGGTGGGACAGTGAAGTTGAGCTAACATATTAGGTCTTTAACACTCCGTTCCCCTTTCCACAGATGCTGCCTGATCGCCGAGTGTTTCCAGCATTTTCTGCTTTTAGTTCAAGAGGGAGCATTGGGTTAACATCACTGTGCGAATCAGCCAGTTCCTGACTTCTAACGTTACCAGAAGTCCACACAGCCGACTTTCTCCGTTACTGAACTCAGTGGTGTTGAGCTGGGAGGCTGGATGCACTTCACATCTGGCTCCTCTACCTCACGGCAACAACAGCTGGCACATCTGGCACGGCACCATCCTTTTGAATAGAGTCACCGACACCAATGGAAAAGTAAAGATTTGTTTATTTTCATTAGCAGCGATGCTTTTAATTTATGTTTCCTGCAAGTGTTTTAAATGCACTTATTTAAACATTTTATTTAAACATTTTAATAGTTTTGATTTTTGAGTCCATTTCACTGTTTCCTTACACTACACTTATTGTCTCCAATTACCAAAGACACACAGGAACAGTTGAACAGGACAAGATGTCCACAGGCAGTCAGTGCGCTCCAGGAGCAGGGCCATGGGATCTGCTGCTTGAGGTAAAGCCGGGACTCACTCACATCTCCACCTCCTGGAACACCTCATGGCTGTCCAGCTCACCAAGACCTGTGGGATCACGCAGGGCCCAACGCAAACCCCGAGACATGTCGAGCACGGTGCATTCATCCACAGATTTGAACAGGAACTTGTTTCCAATGGCAGAGGAATAATCAAAGTTATGAGGTAATAACAGTTATAAGTTCATCGTCACAATACGTCTTCTTGCACACGTCCTTGTGATCTAGAATTGGCTGCATGGAAGTTTAGTGGAAGAGGATTTAATGTAAAGTTTCTCGAAGGAGTTAAATACATACTTAAAAAGGACAGATTTGCAGGGATACTGGGAAAGAATAGGAGAGCGGGACTAATTGGACAGCTCTTTCAAAAAGCCAGTGTTGACATGAAGATGTCCATCCGGGCCACGTGATTCTGACCTTTTTAAATCATTCATCTGCTATTTAAAATTATTCTGTTGCTCCATAGATTTATTTAATGCTATTTTAGGATATTAACATTTCAATATGTCTGTGATCTATCTTGCAACCTGGAGTGAGATCAAGACAAGGAATATGAAGGTGAGCATTTCAGAGGCTGAGAGGGTTTCCTGGCAGTCGAATGCCAAATTGTATTCAATTCTGTCAAACGGACATGACCATTTTACTTTCACTTCTCCATTGATGGAGAATTTTCATTTCCATTTTCACTTTCACATTCAGTTTCAGTTTAGTTTATTGTCACGTGCAAACACTTAGAGTGTGTCTGGGGGAGAGAAAAGTCTGGGGGTGGTGAAAAGCTTCTGTTGTGTGCTCACCAGCCAGCAGAAAGACAATACATGGATACAATCGAGCCATTCACAGTGTACAGATTCTGGGGGAGCTCTGCAAATCTGGACTGAGGAAAGCCTCGTATACAGTCTCGTGCTCTGGGCTGTATGATGATAAGGTGGATGTTGACATCGCTTGGGATTAATGAGAATTTGATATTTAGTGCTGAGCAGAGGGATTTAAAGAGCCCTTTGAGTGTTTATTCTTATTACTGAGCTAATGTCTTGGTTCACTGCTCAGCGCTACATAAATAATATTTTTCCACCTCTTCCGGATACCTAATAAGCAAAGCCTGTGTTTAAAACTCATGTACACGAGGCAAAAGGTCAAAACTATACATATGTATTTGCATTTGCAGCTCTTGTGTGGTTTGGCATTTAGTTTCTTCTGCCAAAACTCGATCTGAGGTCTTTGTTTGATGTGAATTATGACAACTTATGGATCACCGTTGTTGTTTTTGTGCACAAAGGATAAGGTACTGAAGCTGCTTAAAAGAAACCCAGGGGAGATCATTGAGTTATAGGCCCAGATCATTGAGTTACAGATAACATATGTTAAGTACTGCAGCGATTCACTGTGGTTACTCCAGAAGCATGTCCTATAATTGCGACCTCTACCCCTAGCCTGTAGATCCCTCTCAGCAAGGCACATCCTTCCTGACGTGGACATATATTTACGTCCCGCTAACACTAAGTGGTGCAGCAAACAACTAATCGCTGCGCATCTCCCCATCAATTCAAGCCTTCCCAGTTAACTTTGAGCAAATTGGGTGTCCCGGTGGCACAGCGGTAGAGTTGCTGCCTTACAGCGGCTTGGACCAGGGCTTGATCCTGGCTGTGGGCGCTGTCTGTACGGAGTTTGTACGTTCTCCCTGTGTCTGCATGGGTTTTCTCCGGGTGCTCCGGTTTTCTCCCACACTCCAAAGGCATGCAGGTTTGTAGGTTAATTGGTTTCGGTAAAATTGTAAATTGTCCCTAGGGTGTAGAATAATGCAGTGTATGGGGTGATCGCTGATCGGCACAGACGCTGTGGGACCAAGGGCCTGTTTCCACGCTCTATCTCCAAAGTCTAAAGTAAAGTAGACTTAGTACATGTGACAAAGATAGATTGCAGGTCCCTAGTGCGTGTCGGGTAGGGGATCACTGGTAGGCACAGACTCTCGGTAGGCCGAAGGGTCTATTTCTGCTCTACATCTCTAAACTAAACTAAACTAAACGAAACTACACCTCAGAATATGTCTTTTTTTCCCCTCCTTACAGTACCCTGAAGCAAATCAAGGATGAATCAGTGAGAAAGGATGCTGTCTTTGAGTGCCTGGAATCGACTGCCATAACATGTCTCCCCTTCCTTCCACTTTGTTCCTCCCCATCCCATATCCCATATCCCATTCGTCAATGACCCCTTCAACTACTGGTGCAAAGATCACAATGACAGGGGGGGGGGGGGGGGGGGAGCGGGGGCTACATCATGTGCCCTCCCATGTAGTTGATGTCAAACCTGGTGATAAATAGAGCTGGCTTCGTTGAAAAGCTACTGATGGAAATGGTGGACTTTTGGGTTTTCCCCTTTCCCACTCTCCAACCCACACCTACCGTACCACCAAGTTCCTTGTCCACCTCCCAGTTATCTATAATTTAATGATCTGGGCCTACAACTCAATTATCTACTGTGATTTTTAAGCAACTTCAATACCTTATCCTTTGAGTACAAAAATAACAGCATGGGTACATAAATGTTCATAATTCACATCAAACAAATACCTCAAATCCTTCTTTGACAGAAGGAACAACTAATTGCCAATCTACACAAGAGCAGCTAATGTAAATACATTTGTATAGCTATGACCTTTTGCTCTTGTACATAACTTTCAAACACTGGCTTTTCTCATTAGATATCTGGTAAAGGTGGTAAAAGATTGTTTAAACAGAGCTGAGCAGTGTACCAAGACATTAGCTCAGAAATAAATACTGAAAGGCCTCTTTAAATTCCTCTGCTCGGCAATTGACATCTACTCATTAATTCCAAGTGATGGGGACATCTACCGTATTATTTTACAGCTCAGAGCACAAGAGCGAACAACAGGCTTTCCTCAATGTAGATCGGCAGAGCACCCCCAGAATGTGGAAGTGAAAATGTTCCACTTAAATCATCACTGGCATTGATCAAGAAAATAATTCACGAGCGACTGCCTTCGAAATGCTCATTTTCATATTCCTTTTCTTGATCTCACACCAGGTTGCAAGATAGATCACAGACATTTCTAAATGTTAATATCCTAAAATAGCATAAAATAAATCTATAGGGCAACAGAATAATTTTAAATGGCATATGAATGATTTAAAAAGGTCAGAATCGCGTGGAACGAATGGACATCTTCATGTCAACACTGGCTTTTTGAAAGAGCTGTCCAATTAGTCCCACTCTCCTATTCTTTCCCAGTATCCCTGCAAATCTGTCCTTTCTAACAATGTATTGAATTTCTAGAAACTTTCATTAAACTTCCAGGCAGCCAATTCTAGATCACAAGGACGTGTGCAAGAAGACGTATTGTGACGATGACCTTATAACTGGTATTACCTCATAACTTTGATTATTCCTCTGCCATTGGAAACAAGTTCCTGTTCAAATCTGCGGACGGGTGCATCGTGCTCGACATGTCTCGGGGTTTGCGTTGGGCCCTGCGTGATCCCACAGGTCTAGGTGAGCTGGACATCTGTGAGGTGTTCCAGGAGGTGGAGATGTGAGTGAGTCCCGGCTTTGCCTCAAGCAGTAGGTCCCGTGGCCCTGCTCCTAGAGCGCCCTGACTGCCTGTGGACATCTTGTCCTGTTCAACTGTTTCTGGGAGGGAGACTCTGTCGACGCTGGATGCAAGGACTGGGCTGGTAGGAGAGGAACTGGGATGTTGCCTCCAATGCCTTCAAGGTCAGCTACATAAGGTACCCCTCCCCCCCCCCCCCCCAGGACACAGATGATCGGGCAAGGAGAGAGATGTCAGTTTGCGGGCCGAACTGGTCGAAGGCGACAGAGGAGGCCCTGCAGCTGCCTGGGGCTTACCTAGGCTTACCTGGGCTTAACTGGATCGGGGGCACTCCAGTACTTCCAGCTCGTGGACCAGACTTTGGACTTTTTCATTTCTCTTGTAAATATTTTGACTGTGCAAGAATTTCACTGTGCGGTGCGTACTTAATAATAAAGAACCACCGAACCATGAACCATGTAGGGCTTTGGTAACTGGAGATAACGAGAAGCTGTGAAATGTACTCAAATATCAAAAACCATTAATATGTTTCAATAAATCAGTAAATATAAACACATGCAGCAAACACAATTAAAAGTATAACATAACTAAAGGAACTGCAAATGCTGGTTTATACCAAAGTGAAGAAGGGTTCTGCTTCAAAACGTGACCTTTCCATTTTCTCCAGAGATGCTTATTTTTTCATTTCTATTTTGGGTTGTAAAGAGCTGCTATCAGGCCCTATAAGATATTAAGTGATCTCCTGCCCCAGCTTTTCAAGTGCATTTAAGACCCAGTTTTGAGCAGGTTCTAATCTGTGTTCTCAATGCTTGCATAGATACAGGATACATTCACACTTTCAGCCTAAAACATTTCCTGTTCCTGTGGTGTGTGATTAATTAAGTGTGAGGTGCAGTGGTTAAATTGCTCGTCTTGTAACCCATGGGCCTGGGTTAACCATCGAGGGACCCAACTCCAAATTCAGCCATGGTGGCTGTGGGGCAATTTTAACTCGGTTAATAATCTGCATCTTAAAAAGTAATGATGACTGTAGTTACCAGTTAACCAGGTGTCCTTCAATATCATCCATCTTTACCCAGGCTGGCCCATTTGTGCACCACATCCACAGCAAAATAAACGCAGAAAATGCTCCCAAGTCTCAGCAGGTCAAACAGCATCTTCACTTGGATAAGAGGGGGGTTGATGTTTCTGGATGATGACGTTTCATCGGAACTAGTTACAGTGAAACCAGTAATGAGAAGGAAGGAAGGATTCTCCCTTGAGCTGTTGCGAAAGATGGCTCGCATTCCGCAGCTACTGAGTAACGTGGAAAATAATGGGTGAGTTTTAGTCCAGAGTTCTCAGTCCTGAGTTACTGGGAAACATTCAGGGGGAGATTCCAGTCGGGAGGGACTGTGAAAGATGGAATTTATTGAGCTTGCAGTTCAGAGCTACTGTGAAACAAGCAATGGAAAGGGGAAATTTGTATTTCCAGAATGAAATATAGACAATAAACAATAGACAATAGGTGCAGGAGGAGGCCATCCGGCCCTTCGAGCCAGCACCACCATTCAATGTGATCATGGCTGATCATTCTCAATCAGTACCCCGTTCCTGCCTTCTCCCCTTACCCCCTGACTCCGCTATCCTTAAGAGCTCTATCTGGCTCTCTCTTGAATGCATTCAGAGAATTGGCCTCCACTGCCTTCTGAGGCAGAGAATTCCACAGATTCACAACTCTCTGACTGAAAAAGTTTTTCCTCATCTCAGTTCTAAATGGCCTACCCCTTATTCTTAAACTGTGGCCCCTGGTTCTGGACTCCCCCAACATTGGGAACATGTTTCCTGCCTCTAACTTGTCCAACCCCTTAATAATCTTATACGTTTCGATAAGATCTCCTCTCATCCTTCTAAATTCCAGTGTAAATATGCAGTATCAGTATAGAAGATGTCCAATTAGGAGATGCAAGGAATCACCAAATAAAGGGAGCATTTTCATTTGCATTTTACTATCAAGACGTGAGTGTCAGAGGCCAGACGGGGTGGCAGTGGGTGCCAGAGGTCGGATGGCCCACATGAATGCCAGCCGTTGGTCGAGGATGCACCGCCGTGAACAAAGAGGGACCCGGAGTGGGAGGGGGAGTCACTGGGAGAACAAAGGGAGACCCGGAGTGGGAGGGGGAGCGCCAAGAGAACAAAAGGGGACTTGGCGTCAGAGGGCCGCCGAGGACAGAGAGGACACGGTGTGGTGGGTGGTGCCGAAAACACAGAGGGACCATTGGGGACTACATTGAAAACCTTATAGCTTTGTGGGCGCCTGGGGAGACTCTTTGCATACTTTGTGTATGGCATGCAAAAAAAGAATCTCACTGTGAAATGTCACGTGATAATAAAATATCAATCAATCAATCAATCAACATGCAAATGTAAAGAAATAAAAATGGACTGTGCTGGAGCGTCTCTGCAGGTTAATCAGCGTTTGCAGATCAGGAAACAGGAATGATGTTTCAGGTGAAAGACTCCGAAATGTCTGCAGAAATACTGCAGCATACCATCCTGTTCAGGGGCAATAATCAGCAGTCGTGCCAGTAATTCCCTTGTCCACATCAAAAAATCATTGCTGTTCAAGACCTCCCAATGAGACGGGCCAACATGACCTCCCAATAAAGCGGGCCAACATGGTCACAGTGTCGGAAGGATCTGCAGATGCTGGTTTACACCAAAGATAGACACAAAATGCCGGAGTGACTCAGTGGGACAGGCAGCATCTCTGGAGAGAAGGAATGGGTGACGTTTTGGGTTGAGACCCATCTTCAGACTGAGAGTCAGGGGAGAGGGAGACTAGAGATATTGAAGGGTAAGGTGTGAAAACGACAGATCAAAGCAGACGATGATCAAGGAAATGTAGAATGGTACATTACTAGCTGAGGGGAAGTTGACAAGGAGCGAGGGAAAGGATGGGTTACTTGAAGTTAGAGAAATCAATTTCATACCACTGGGTTGTAGGCTGCCTAAGCAAAATATGATGTGTTGTTCCTCCAGTGTCCTTTACTTTACCGAGCAGGTTGGTCCTGACTGCCTGGACATTGCCAGAAGCATGCGAGAATCCTCGTAAAGGGGAATTGGATATCAATGCCACCTGAAAGGGAAGATAAATTGCAGGTCCACAGGGAATGTGTAGATACAATCAGGTAACATGTTGACAAAGATACCAGTGGTTGGAATGTTCATTTCCATTGGTGCAAGATTCAATGATTTAAAGCCCTTAAAATCCACCTGGTTCTCAGCTCTACCTCCTCAACATCTTCCTTATTTCCATTTCCCCTTCATCCTTACTTCCACTTCCACCTCTTTCACTTGGGCAGCTTACAACCCAGCGGTATGAATATTGACTTCTCGAACTTCAAGTAACCCTCTCTCTCCAACCCTCCCCCATCTTAGTTCTCTGACCCAGTTTGACTGTCCCCCTGATTACATTTTATCTTTATATGCCTCGTTGTCACCTTCCCCAGCAAATAATGATCTATTCATCATTTCTCTTCATCCTCGCCCCCTTTGATCTCCCATTTTCACACCTTACCCTTCCATATCTCTGTGCCTCCCACTCCCCTGACTCTCAGTCTGAAGAAGGGTCTCAACCCGAAATGTCACCCATTCCTTCTACCCAGAGATGCTGCCTGTCCCGCTGAGTAACTCCAGCATTTTGTGTCCATCTTCTACATCCTTCTCCTTCTCTCCTTCCTCCTTATTCTCCACTCCCACCTTGACCTCTGCCGTGAGCTCCTCATGAAGATCGACTACATTATCTCTTCTTCCTGAAACCCACATGGCTGTTCTCAGCTGTCACTGCTGCAATGAAAGCTCTGCTTAAATAACAATCCCCCCCCCCCCCCCCCCCCCGGCCCCCCCTCCCCACCCCAGAATAATGATAGGTAAAATCTTCAGCAGGGACCTCATTGAAACATACGTTATAGTGAAAGGCTTGGATAGAGTGGATGTGGGGAGGATGTTTCCACTAGTGGGAGAGTCGAGGCCTAGAGGTCATAGCCTCAGAATTAAAGGATGTTCTTTTAGGAAGGAGATGAGGAGAAATATCTTTAGTCAGAGGGTGGTGAATCTGTGGAATTCTTTGCCACAGAAGGCTGTGGAGGCCAAGTCAGTGGATATTTTTAAGGCAGAGATAGATAGATTCTCGATTAGTACGGGTGTCAGAGGTTATGGGGAGAAGGCAGGAGAATGGGGTTAGGAGGGAGAGATAGATCAGCCATGATTGAATGGGGGAGTAGACTTGATGGACTGAATGGCAAAATTCCTTATGACCTTCAGCCAAGTAGTCTCTACTAAGTTATGTCATTGGATTGTTTATCATGATTAGCCTGGAACAGGATAAACTGGATTTTTGTCATTGCTCCGTGTATCCGAAGAATCATCACTGACCCGACTAAGCCACGAGTGGCCAAAGGAGCTTTTACTGTCATTATTTGGTGTCCCGACCCATTCATTTGTGGCAAGGGTAGCTAAGCGGAGGAAAGTACAAGCCAAAGGGAGGGGCATTGTGTGACGAGAGAGAAAAAGAGAGAGAGAGAGAGAGAGAAGGAAAGTGTAATAGAATCTGTGTCCGATGATAAACTCCCACAAAGTTGTATTCTCCTGTCATCCCTGCCCTTGCTGGTGTAAACTGACTCCTGTCCAGTAACACCCTGATAATGAAATGTCTCGGCTGTTGATTTAAACCCTTTATGGCCTCATCAGTCTCCACACCCAGTCCTCCCCCTCCGTTCCCACCACTGCCCTTCAGCCTTACCATCTGATAACCGATCTCTTGACTTTCTTTAGTTGGTTTCAGTTGCCAAGCCCCTGAGGCTCTGGAATTCCCACTCCAAACCTCTTCACCTCTCTACTTTCTTTCCTCGTTAAAAACACTCCTTAAAACGTACCTCTTTTGGCATAGCATTTAGTAACCGATTGCAATAGATATTGGTCAGTTTCAAATTTTGCCAAATAAGGTAAATAAGGAAGTGGATTGGTACATTTTACTAAATAACAGATTCTACATAAATGTGTAGCGCGTCGATAAAGGCAAGGAGCCAGGTATTTCGGGAAGGTATATTTTATTGTATCGTGGGTATCAGACGGGTCTAGTCTGCCGGAATGGCTTGGCGCCCAAACCTTGTCCTTATATACCTGAGTCCAGGACCGCCTCCCGGGACTGGTCCATTCCCGTGCCGAGGGGTCGGTAGAAGTATGGCCCGACCCTTGGGAGCCGCCACAGTACCCCCCCCCAGAACCGGAGGCACGAAACGCACTGGTGGTCGCACAACCCGACCGGACCGCGTACGGTAATCGGTCGACAGAGGGGCCGGCGGAGGCACCGTTGGAGGGACAGGCGGTGGGACCCACAAAGGGGGGCGACCTCGTGGCCGAGGCTGGGCCACCCGCACCGGTTGGTCGATGTCTAAGTGGGCCGGCTTCAGGCGGTCAATTGACACGGCCGTGGTGTGGTGCAGTCGCACGCCCAACAGGTGGGCCATGGCCGACCACAGCTCGGAGATGAACTGTGGCCCCCGGTCTGAGGAGATGACCACCGGCACACCAAAGCGAGCAATCCAGTGCGCGGCCAACGCACGAGCGCATGTGGCTGTAGACGTATCAGCCAGTGGTATGGCCTCCGGCCACCGCGTAAAGCGGTCCACCACCGTGAAGAGGTGGGTGATGCCCCGGGACGGCGGGAGCGGGCCCTCAATGTCCACGTGCAGGTGGTCGAAACGGCGGCAGGGTAGACCGATCCCTTGGAGTGGCGCCCGGACGTGGCGTTGAATTTTTGAAGTCTGGC
This sequence comes from Rhinoraja longicauda, assembly GCF_053455715.1. Classification (NCBI taxonomy): domain Eukaryota; kingdom Metazoa; phylum Chordata; class Chondrichthyes; order Rajiformes; family Arhynchobatidae; genus Rhinoraja; species Rhinoraja longicauda. The sequence goes on from NC_135962.1 coordinate 11,609,682, forward strand.
ACGGAATGCAGGTGCGGGCCCAGTGGCCAACCTGCTTGCGCAGACCATGCCACATGAACCGCACAGCTACCAATGAGATCGTTGCCCAGATGGATGGGTGAGCCAGCCCGTGGACCACGTCGAACACCCTCCTGCGCCACGCGGCCGGGACGATGGGGCGCGGCTGACCTGCCGACACATCGCAAAGTATCGTCGTCGCTCCGGGGCCGAGGGGAACATCCTCAAGGCGGAGGCCAGAGATGGCAGTCCGGTAGGCGGGCATCTCCCCGTCCGTTAGTTGGGCCTCCGCCAGGGCAGAATAATCAATGCCGGGTGCCACTTCTAACACGGCATTGATGGCGGGGCGAGACAATGCGTCGGCCACCCGGTTTTCCTTCCCCTCGATAAAGCGGATGGAGGTGGTGAATTCCGATATGTAGGCCAACTGGCGCTGCTGTCGGGCGGACCATGGGTTGGAGACCTTTGCCAGGGCGAAAGTGAGCGGCTTGTGGTCCGTGTAAGCGGTGAACGGGCGGCCCTCCAGAAAATAGCGGAAGTGACGAACGGCCAGGTACAGGGCGAGGAGCTCGTGGTCGAAAGCGCTGTACTTCCTCTGGGCGTTGTCGAGGTGCCGGCTGAAGAAGGCCAGGGGGCGCCAACCCCCGTCTGTGAGTTGCTCCAGTACTGCACCAATCGCCGACTCTGAGGCGTCCACCGTAAGGGCTGTCGGGGCATCCTCCCGTGGGTGAACAAGCAGCACAGCCCGAGCCAGGGCCTCCTTCGCGCCGTCAAAGGCTGTTACGGCCTCGTCGGTCCACACGACGGTCTTACGCTTGCCCGCCAGCAGCTCGTATAGCGGCCGCATGATGTGGGCCGCGGATGGCAGGAACCGGTGATAAAATGCCACCATGCCGACGAACTCCTGCAGGCCACGCACCGAGGACCGACGGGGAAACCGGCGGATGGCGTCTACTTTGTCCGGCAGGGGAACCGCTCCTTGCGAGGACACACGGTGGCTGAGAAAGTCGATTGTGGCCACGCCAAAGCGGCACTTGGCGAGGTTTATGGCCAACCCGTGTTCGCTGAGCCGCTGGAAAAGCTGCCGGAGGTGGGCACAGTGCTCCTGCCGCGAGCGGCTGGCTACCAACATGTCGTCAAGGTAGACAAATAGGAAATCCAGCCCGCGACACACGCCGTTCATTAACCGCTGAAATGACTGCGCGGCGTTCTTGAGGCCGAACGGCATCCGTACGAACTCGTAGAGTCCGAACGGCGTGATGATTGCCGTCTTGGGTACATCCTCCGGGTGGACCGGGATCTGGTTGTAACCTCACACCAGATCCACCTTTGAAAATATCGTGGCCCCAGCCAAATGGGCGTTGAAGTCCTGGATGTGGGGCACGGGGTATCGGTCCTCGGCAGTAGCGACGTTCAGCCGCCGATAATCCCCGCAAGGCCTCCAGCCCCCGTTTGCCTTGGGGACCATGTGGAGTGGAGATGCCCATGGGCTGTTGGAAGGGCGGACGATCCCCAAGGACTCCATCGTGCGGAACTCCTGTCGTGCCAGGCGTAGTTTCTCAGGCGGGAGTCGGCGTGCTCGTGCGTGGAGGGGTGGGCCGGTAGTTGTGATATAATGGTACACCCCATGCTTGGGGGTCGACGACCGGAATTGCGGGGCCATAATATCAGGAAAGTCCGCCAGCACCCGAGCGAAATGGGAGTCCACGGACGACAGCGGGCGTATAATGGGCTCCATCATGGCGGAGTGGACCAAGCGCTGCTGCCTGACGTCCACGAGGAGAGAATGAGCCCGCAGAAAGTCGGCCCCGAGCAACGGCTGGGAGACGTCGGCGATCGTAAACAGCCACGTAAAATGACTGGCGCCGAAACCTTGTCCTTATATACCTGAGTCCAGGACCGCCTCCCGGGACTGGTCCATTCCCGTGCCGAGGGGTCGGTAGAAGTATGGCCCGACCCTTGGGAGCCGCCACAAATGCAACTTTTTGTGGAGGGATGAACAGAGAATTCCTGTCTGGAATTCAGAGGCAGGAGTCGTGCATGCACAGGGTCATACAGCGTGGAAACAGGTCCTTCGGCCAAACTTGCCCACACCGACCAACATGCCCCATCTACACTTGTCCCACTTGCCTGCATTTGTCCCATATCCCTCTAAACCTATTCTATCCATGTACCTGTCGAAATGTTTCTTAAATGTTGCGATATTACCAGCCTCAACTACCTCCTCTGGCAGCTCGTTCCATACATCCACCACTCTTTGTGTAAAAAAGTTACCCCTCAGGTTCCTATTAAATCATTCCCCCCTCACCTTAAACCAGGGGTTCCCAACCTTTTTTGTCCCATTTACCCCAGGCAACTTTTCGAAAGTAAATTTACCCCCACCTTGTTTTGTTCAGTAATTTGAATTTATACTTCTATCATAATAAAGCAACCGACAAAGGAAAATGTTTTAAATACCATTTTTAACATTATTATTTTAAGTTCAAAAAAAGAATAGCACATAGAAACATAGAAACATAGAAAATAGGTGCAGGAGTAGGCCATTCGGCCCTTCGAGCCTGCACCGCCATTCAATATGATCATGGCTGATCATCCAAGTCAAGTCAAGTCAAGTCAAATTTATTTGTCACATACACATACACGATGTGCAGTGAAATGAAAGTGGCAATGCCTGCGGATTGTGCACAAAAAAGAATTACAGTTACAGCATATAAATAAAGTCAATAAGTTACTATAGTGTAGACAAAAATTTAGTCTCTGGGGTTATAAAAGTTGACAGACCTGATGGCCTGTGGGAAGAAACTCCGTCTCATCCTCTCCGTTTTTACAGCGTGACAGCGGAGGCGTTTGCCTGATCGTAGCATCTGGAACAGTCCGTTACTGGGGTGGCAGGGGTCCCTCATGATCTTGCTTGCTCTGGATCTGCACCTCCTGATGTATAGGTCCTGCAGGGGGACGAGTGTAGTTCCCATGGTGCGTTCTGCCGAACGCACTACTCTCTGCAGGGCCATCCTGTCCTGGGCAGAGCTGTTCCCAAACCAGACTGTAATGTTGCCGGACAGGATGCTCTCTACAGCCCCAGAGTAGAAGCAATGAAGGATCCTCAGAGACACTCTGAATTACCTCAGTTGTCTAAGGTGGTATAGGCGCTGCTTTGCCTTACCCACCAGTGCGGCAATGTGCGTTGCCAGTATCCCGTACCTGCCTTCTCTCCATACCCCCTGATCCCTTTAGCCACAAGGGCCACATCTAACTCCCTCTTAAATATAGCCAATGAACTGGCCTCAACTACCTTCTGTGGCAGAGAATTCCACAGACTCACCACTCTCTGTGTGAAGAAATGTTTTCTCATCTCGGTCCTAAAAGACTTCCCCCTTATCCTTAAGCTGTGACCCCTGGTTCTGGACTCCCCCAACATCGGGAACAATCTTCCCGCATCTAGCCTCTCCAACTCCTTAAGAATTTTATATGTTTCTATAAGATCCCCCCTCAATCTTCTAAGCCGAGTCTATCCAGTCTTTCTTCATATGAAAGTCCTGCCATCCCAGGAATCAATCTGGTGAACCTTCTCTGTACTCTGTCTATGGCAAGAATGTCTTTCCTCAGATTAGGAGACCAAAACTGCACACAATACTCCAGGTGCGGTCTCACCAATGCCCTGTACAACTGCAGTAGAACCTCCCTGCTCCTAAACTCGAATCCTCTTGCTATGAATGCCAACATACCATTCGCTTTCTTCACTGCCTGCTGCACCTGTACGCTTGCTTTCAATGACTGGTGCACCATGACACCTAGGTCACGTTGCATCTCCCCTTCTCCTAATCGGTCACCATTCAGGTAATACTCTGCTTTCCTGTTCTTGCCGCCAATGATGAACAGATACCGGTATACCAGAACCAAACACAGTCAGTCAATGAGAACACGTCAGTCAATGAGAACACGTCAATCAATGGGACTTTTGTTCTTGCTTTTCACCCACGATTTTGGAGATTCTTGGCGCAGTTGTTGAAAGAGCAAGTCTCATGTCGTCTTTGGGAACTAATTGAGACCCAATAGTTCCCAAAGACGACATGAGACTTGCTCTTTCAACTGCGCATTTTGATGCCCACCAATGTCGGGAACCGTGCCTCACACAGATAAGTAGTTGCAAATGGTACAATGATTTCGAAAGCTCGCCTAGTCAACAAAGGAAATCCTTCGGTCAATCCACACCAAAACTTCGAGAAGTCTCCATTGCAAGAGTGTAAATTTGTCACGAAGAGTTGTTGAAGATTGAAGATCAATCAATTCATCTTTACACAAGTCATCATCATTAATGTCTACCAATTTGGTCTCGAAGGGATGGGTTATCCAAGACAGGGTAACATTATCAAACATCGTACCATCAAAATAATCATCGAAGTTGATTTTTAAAGCAAACGGGTGCTGACAAATTTCAACGTCGAGTTCAGGAATATTGTCACCGCTTTCATTCACCTTCCAATCATTAAAATTTGGGAAAATTTGGGTGATTGCCGCTCTGAAACCTCCGGCTCCACAGATCCAATTTCGCCTGAAAGCCCCGCACTTTATCCTGTGCATCAATACCGGTAACACTCCTTCCTTGCATTTGAAAAGTGAGCTGATTCAAATGAGAAAAAATATCTGTCAAGTAAGCTAATGCTCCAATAAATTTCTTATCGCAAAAGTGTTCACTCGAAGGGGATTTCCGTTCTCGAAGAAAAATCTTTATTTTAGTCTGCAATTCGAAAACCCAAGACAAAACGAGGCCTCTCGAGAGCCATCGCACCTCAGTGTGGTAGAGGAGGACAGTGTGTTCTGATCTCACCTGCTCACAGAACACTTTAAAAAGGCAATGATTGAGAACTCCTGCTCTGATAAAATTCACAGATTCAGTGACATACTTCAAAACAAATTTCAAGTAATCCGGAAGGGTTTTGCTAATGAAATTTTCCGAACTTTCATCCTCGCTTCTTTTCCACAAATGAGTTCAACCATATCCATGGCACACGGTTTCACAAGTTCTTCCCCAATTGTATGAGGTTTCTTTTCTTTCGCTATCCTCAGAGCGACACAATAAGATGCTTCCAAAACAGGTTTGTTTTCAGGCGCGAATCCTACACTGGGCGATGTTCCAGCTGCACGGAATCGAGCACGTTTGGCTCGCAAAGATTTCCGGTCGTCGTCTCCATGTGTTGGGTGGCTAGAAGTAAAGTGAGCTTTCAGAATAGAAGGCTTCAGAGACCATTTACCCAGCACTTTGGAACAAAATATACATTGTGGTTTCTGAACACCATCTGCAATAATGAAATCAAAGCCAAAGTCCACGCATGACTCGAGATAAGTTCTCTTCTTGTTCGACATGATGGATTGCACGATAATCTGCGGCAAAAAAAAACGGAATGCGAGTTACAAAGTTTTTCACAAGAACGACAACATTCAACTTTCGAGAGTCAGACTGGAGAAAAGGAGTGAAATGCATTCGCAGAGATGCCGTAACTATGGTAACAGCTCAGGAGCTGGGCACAGAGGTGAAATACATTGTCACGGAGAAATGTAATAATGAAGGTTAGCTCGATGTGGAAACAACATTTCTACCTCTAAACTAAACTAAATTGGGAACCCTTGCCTTAAACCTACGTTTTCGGGTTCTCAATGCCCCTACTCTGGGCAAGATACTCTGTGTGTTTACCTGATCTTTTCCACTCATGATTTTGTACACCACTATAAGATCACCCCTCATCCTCCTGTGCTCCAAGGAATAGAGTCCGAACCTGCTCAACCTCTCCCTAAAGCTCAGGCCCTCGAGTCCTGGCAATATCCTCGTAAATCTTCTCTGCTCCCTTTCCAGCTTGACATCTTTCCTATGACATGGTGCCCAAAACTGAACACAGTACTCTAAATATGGCCTCACCTACGTCTTATAGAACTGCAACATGACCTCCCAACTTCTATATTTAATATTCTGTTTCATTAAAGTATGTTTAATTAATCTGGATGATGTTGGGGCAACAACTGTTTGTATTTTGGCACTAAAATTGGCCATGTGGTTAATTGTGTGAAGATGAGTTTGGGCTTCAGGAAGGTATTAGTGAAGTAGATACAACAGAAGTAAATGGAATTCAATCTGCTGAAGAGTAAAGTAATGCAATTGGGGAGAGAAAACAAGGCACGGTGCTGCACGATAATTGGAAGATTATCGAGGGACAGATACTTAGTGCGTGCTTGTCCACACCTCCCTGTCAGTAGTGGGACAAGTAGGTCAGGTTGTTAAGGCGTACGAATGCTTGCCATTATTGGCTAGAAACAGAATAAAAGGTTTGGCAATCGTGCTACAACTATGAATTAATTGTTAAGCGTCAGATGGAGTGCAGTGCTGGTCACCACAATACAGGCAAGATGCGAAAAAGCTACTGGCGATGAGGAGGAGATTTGTAAAGAATTATAGTCCTATTACAAAATAATAGAACTGTCTATTATATAGACTATCTAGGTTGAAAATGAAAAAAATCTGCAGATGCTGGGAATCTAAAATATAACAGTTAATGCAGGTCAGAAGATATCAAGTATAGGAAGTGTAAGAAAATAACTGCAGATGCTGGTACAAATCGAAGGTATTTATTTCACAAAATGCTGGAGTAACTCAGCAGGTCAGGCAGCATCTCAGGAGAGAAGGAATGGGTGACGTTTCGGGTCGAGACCCTTCTTCAGACTGATGTCAGGGGGCGGGACAAAGGAAGGATATAGGTGGAGACAGGAAGATAGAGGGAGAACTGGGAAGGGGGAGGGAAAGAGAGGGACAGAGGAACTATCTAAAGTTGGAGAAGTCAATGTTCATACCGCTGGGCTGCAAGCTGCCCAAGCGAAATATGAAGTGCTGTTCCTCCAATTTCCAGTGGGCCTCACTATGGCACTGGAGGGGGCCCATGACAGAAAGGTCAGACTGGGAGTGGGAGTTGAAGTGCTCAGCCACCAGGAGATCAGGTTGGTTAAGGCAGACTGAGCGAAGGTGTTGAGCGAAACGATCGTCGAGCCTGCGTTTGGTTTCGCCGATATAAAGAAGTTGACATCTTGAGCAGCAGATACAATAGATGAGGTTGGAGGAGGTGCAGGTGAACCTCGGTCTCAACTGGAAAGACTGTTTGGGTCCTTGGATGGAGTTGAGGGGGGAGGCAAAAGGGACAGGTGTTGCATCTCCTGCGGTTGCAGGGGAATGTGCCCGGGGATGGGGTGGTTTGGGTAGGAAGGGACGAGTGGACCAGGGAGTTACGGAGGGAATGGTCTCTGCGGAACGCAGAGAGGGGAGGGGATGGGAAGACGTGGCCAGTAGTGGGATCCCGTTGTAGGTGACGGAAATGTTGGAGGATGATTTGTTGGATCCGCTGGCTGGTGGGGTGGAAGGTGAGAACGAGGGGGATTCTGTCCTTGTTACGAATGGGGGGAGGGGGAGCAAGAGCGGAGCTGCCGGATGTAGAAGAGGATCAAGTATAGGAAGGAACTGCAGATGCTGGTTTACACTGAAGACAGACACAAAATGCTGGAGTAACTCAGCGGGACGGGTAGCATATCTGGATAGAAGGAATGAGTGGTGTTTCGGGTCGAGGCCCTTCTTCAGACTGAGAGTCAGGGGAGAGGGAGACAGAGATATGGAAGGGTAAGGTGTGAAAACAAGACATCAAAGGGGACGTAGATCAAGGAAAATGTAGAATAGATCATTGTTAGCTAGGGGAAGGTGACAACAAAGCATTGAAAATCCAGAGATGCTCCCTGTCCCACTGAGTTACTCCAGCATTTTGTGTCCGTCAGAAGATATTAACTCTGTTTCTCTTTCCACAGATGCAATCTGACCTGCTATGTATTTCCAGCATTTTCTGTCTTTTTATTTTAGACTATCTAAATGGGGTTGTTTCCCTGAGAATATAGATTAAAGAAAGATTTAATTAATGCTTAGCAAGTTTTGAGTTCCCTCGACAGAAGCAAACAGAAGTAAATATTTGCATTGGCAGAGATATCAATGAATGGTTAACATAGATGGAAGTACATTATAGGAAGGATGTCGACAAAATGGAGCGGGTACAGAGGAGATTTACTAGAATGTTGCCTGGGTTTCAGCACTTAAGCTACAGAGAGAGGTTGAACAGGTTGGGTCTTTATTCTTTGGAGCGTAGAAGGTTGAGGGGGGACTTGATAGAGGTTTTTAAAATTTTAAGAGGGACGGACAGAGTTGACGTGGGTAAGCTTTTCCCTTTGAGAGTGGGGAAGATTCTAACAAGGGGACATAGCTTCAGAATTGAGGGACAAAAGTTTAGGGGTAACATGAGGGGTAACTTCTTTACTCAGAGGGTGGTGCCTGTATGGAATGGGCTTCCGGTGGAAGTGGTGGAGGCAGGCTTGATTTTATTATTTAAGAGTAAATTGGATAGGTATATGGATAAGAGGGGATTGGAGGGTTATGGTCTGAGAGCAGGTAGATGAGACTAGGTCAGAGAGAGTGGTCGGCGTGGACTGGTAGGGCCGAACGGGCCTGTTTCCGTGCTGTAGTTGTTATATGGTTATATGGTTATATGGTTACATTGAAGCAAGGATTAGAAGAGGATCGAGCAGAAATATTTTCATCCTCGGAGCAGTGGTGGTCAAGCCCTCACTGCCTAAGTAAGCATTGGAGGCAGAAACCCTTGTGTCGTTTAAAGAAACCCGGATAAGCATGTAAAACACTGTAACTGGGGATGTTACGAAAAAAGAACTTGGGCAGGGAGTAACTCAGACTTTGTGACGTGTGGAGATGACGGGTCAAATAACCTCCTCGTGTGCCAGAAATTTAAAGGTTAGTTGGAACTGCATTTTCGACAAAGCCATCTTAAAAGAGAAGGAAAGATAGCGGGGAGTCCAAAGTTCCCCGAAGAAAGGTCTATTTGAAAATGATTGATTTGATGAGTCATTCTTTTGTCACCAGGAGGGATTGGTGAATCACTGACTCGAGGGTCTAAGGTTAAGAAAACCAGCAAAGGGAGGCAGAGACACCTTATGATATATCAAGTTACAAAGATAGCTGTTAAGATACTGAAAATCTCCTGCTCACTGATTAATGTGGGGACCAATAGATAAAATAGTTAAAGCATATGGGATTCTTACCTTATGTGGCCCAAGCACAGGCCAAAAGACAGGGAAGTCATGCTGCAACAGTTGAAAACTAGTGGTGGAAGCAGAATCAAGAAAGGATTTGGGCGGCACAGTGGCGCAGCGGTAGAGTTGCTGCCTTACAGCGTCGGAGACCCTGGTTCGATCCTGACGATGGGTGTTATCTGCACGTTCTCCCTGTGACTGTGTCGGTTTTCTCCGGGTGCTCCGGTTTCCTCCCATACTCCAAAAACGTGTGAGTTTGTATTCTGTAAATTGTTCCTTGAGTGTAGCATAGAACTAGTTTAAGTGGTGATTGTTGGTCGTCAGCGTGGGCTCGGTAGGGCGAAGAGCATGTTTCCGTTCTGTATCTCTAAACTAACTAAGCTTGAAGTTTTTAAACAATTGAAACACAAACTTAAAAAAATAAATTACTTTGGACTATGGCTTGGTGTCAACATTCACAACTCTGAGTTAGATACTCTCTTATTTAAAGGATCTGAGCACAAGATTCGATCCCAGGATGCGAGCACAAATATTCAGGCTAGCAATGCACTGCAATACTGAGGGGGGAAGCTCCCAAAGTGTACTGCAATGTGTTTGTATGCTGCACGCTGGAATCTTATCAGAAGACCATCAGCAAGTGCAGTCACCAAACTTTCTTCACCGATCTGTGTTACAACATGAAAACAGTATTAAAAAGGATAAATGACATGGGTCCACCACCAATTTTCCAGCAACTGGTGGCCAAGCACCTCCTTTAATCCGGACAAGGGAACTTTTTTTTTCTCGTTTATCATATTGTTTACAGTGCACTATGTTTACATGTTCTGTTGTGCTGCTGCAAGTAAGAATTCCATTGTTCTATCTGGGACATTTGACAATAAAACACTCTTGACTCTCTCAAACTGTACGACACAGGAGGAAATTGGAGCACTCAGAGAACAAACATGCAGTCTCGGGTATTGTGCAAACTCCACACAGACAGCACCCGAGGTGAGGATTGAACCCACGTCAGCAGAGTTGTGTCAGCAGCTCTCCTAGCTCTATTGCCATCCAACGTATTTGATTAACTGAATTCATATTCACAAGTGCTGCAAATAAAACTGTCTGTGTGGAGTTTGCAGGATGTCTGAGACTACATCGCAAATTTCAATGTCAATAAGGTAATAATGTTAAAGAAAAACAGTTGCATTCGCACAGCACTTTTAACCCCCTCTCAGTATTCCCTATTGCTTTTGCACCCAATGGTTTACTTCTTGAAGAGGTTGTTCGGGTCATGTAGACACAGATGGCAGCCAATCTGTGCACCATCAGGTCCGGCAAACACAATGGGATCATCACCAGAGAACGGAACAGGTTGAAAAAGGGCACAGAGTTTGCAATACCCGATTACCCAGTAATTACCCAGTCGCAGATGTTCTTAAAATAAGTCTATAGTCCACGCCCTGCCACCTCGGCACTGGCTGGACATTGTGCCGCCTGTTCATTTTCACAATGGCTGTGTGTGCTGCTAACATCACACCTGACAGCAGGGCTTCTGCACTCACAGGAGCCTGGCTCTACTGTGCTCTACTGTAAGGCCGCCCGCTCCTTGTAAAGGTTAGGTATCTTCTGGCTGGAATGTATAATGGAAGTTCTTTAAAGCATGGGCTGCTGTGGAAGATCCAATGGTTCTCCTGGCAAGGAAAGTGCAGCAAGTATTTCAGAGACAAAAGCTTCTGGTAGAACATAGAAGTATAGAAGTTGGGAGGTCATGTTGCAGTTGTATAAGATGTCGGTGAGGCCGCATTTAGAGTATTGTGCTCAGTTCTGGACACCACGTTATAAGAAAGCTGTTGTCAAACTGGAAAGGGTACAGAGCGGATTTACGAGGATGTTGCCAGGACTAGAGGGTCTGAGCTATATGGAGAGGTTTTGTAGGCTGGTGATCTTATAGAGGTGTATAAAATCATGAGAGGAATAGATCGGGTAGATGCATACAAAGGGTAGTGGATGTATCGAACAAGCTGTCAGAGGAGGTAGTTGAGGTAGGGACTATCCCAATGTTTAAGAAACAGTTACACAGGGACATGGATAGGATAGGTATGGAGGGATATGGACCAAAGGCAGGGAAGTGGGACTAGTGTAGCTGGGACATGTTGGCCGGTGTGGGCAAGTTGGCTGAAGGGCCCGTTTCCACGCTGTATCACTCTATGACCCAATCAGAGGAGTGTAAGTTCTGGATCTCCTTCCAGTCATGACACCTTTCCAAACACGAGGCAGTGGGAAGAGCCAGAGGAGATCAGAACACAGTTGCAATAACCTTCCCTCCGTAATTTAAAGCTGCCATCAGCACTGCTTACAGTGCAGATCTTGTGTAATCAGTAAACTTGTTTGTAATGTTCTTATGTGGGTGAACAGTGGAGTCCCAGCAGGAAGGAGTCACCCACACTCTGCCAATCTCATTGGCAGCCCCGTACCTCTGCTCTCACGGAGCTCAGCCGACTCGCCTGTCAGGTCAACCATTCCACGAGCTTCATTGATAGCTTGTCATTCTTTTATGATGGGGTTTATTGATTGTCCTTGTGAAGTGAATGTAAAATGCACAGACACTTCACCTTCATCGACTTTAGCCACCCTTCAAAAGTATCAATGATGGACACGTAATGCTGGAGTAATTCAGCGGGACAAGCAGCATCTCTGGAGAGAAGGAATTGGTGACACTTCGGGTCGAAACCCATCTTCAGACTGAAAGTCGTGGGAAAGGGAAACGAGAGACAGAGACGATGATGTGGAGGGATATAGAACAGATGAATGAAAGATATGCAAAAAAGCATCGATGATAAAGGAAACCTGCCATTGTTAGCTGTTTGTTGCTTTCATGGGCTCATTCTGCCTTTAAAAATCCTCTCTCTAACTCTGGTCAACTGAAGATTTGTTTAGTGTTGTCACTCTGTTCTTAATTGTAGTTCACACTTGGGCCTGTCCCACTTCGGTGATTTTTTTGGCGCCTGCCGGCGACTGTCAAAGTCGTAGCAGATCACCAAACTTTTCTTTTACCCGATGACAATGACCACGACAATGCCGAGTCAGGTCGAGATTACACCGTCTTCGGAAACATCGCGAAAATTCCCACGCTGTCAATGCTTCTCCGGGGTCCTAATTTTCGCTGAAATCACTGACAAGTCGGTAAGTACTTGAGAGTTTTGAACTTGGTTACTTAAAAACCAAGCTTCACTGTAACAAGGAATAAACCAGATTTACTTCCAGTTTACTAATAGCTGTATTAAAAAATTTTTTTTTTTAAGTGGTTCAGTGGATTTTTGTGTGAAGTGTGTGGGCATTCTTCGAAAATGTAAGGGAGATGCATATCTGGTTTCTGGGTTGCATATCTGGGTTTGGAGCCCACTTTAAATGTAATGGCTGAGGCCAAAAACATGGCGAAAATCCCCACGCTTACCTGACCGTCAAACTGTCGCCTCCAATCTACCTGTCCAATGTCCTGACGGTAAATAAATTGGTTAAACACAAGCATTTTATGGTATTTTGAAATGACTTTACTTATTTTAATATTATGTGCTTCTAAATGCATCTTAAGAGAACCTATCAAACCTGGGGACAGCAAGCGACAGCGACCGCAATAAGCTACGATGCCTGGCGACAAGCCAGCTGGCGCCGAGAAATTTCAAACTGTTTGATTTCTCAGCGACGCGCCGAGATCCACTACGATCTTTGGAAGGCTCCTCACGATAATGCCCGCGACACCCCGGCGAACTGTCGGCGACAGCCTAGTCGCCGGCAGTCGCCTTAAAATCGCCTAAGTGGGACAGGCCCTTTAATTATCCAGTCGCAGATGTTCTTAAAATAAGTCTATAGTCCACAGTTTCCCTCTCTCACTTTTACTGAATAGCAGGCTGCCTGCCGCATGCTCATTCAGTAGTGCTTACTATTTGTTTTGTTGCAGTTACAGTTCATTGTGAATCTGCCAACTTGCGGAACTACATGCAACAGGCCCTTGTTAGCCTCGCAGAGCCCCGGAGATATAGAGAGAAATATCCAGAGAGTGAGACCATGGGGGGATCTGAATGCAATGCGGTTTTCACATTTTATTCCAGGTTATAAAAGCGAATTCTTTTCAAAACAGCCTTTCACAAATACTGGTGTTCTGCCATTGTTTACCAGTGTAATTACAGACATAATTAACTCGATCGAATTTGATCCTCACAGTTCCCGCTACCTGGATTGAATCCTTACCTCAGTAGTTGCCCCTGTGGGTTTTGCACCTTCTCCCTGAATTTCTGTGGGTTTCCGCTGTGCCCTGCGGTTTCCTCCCACATCCCAGAACCGCGTAGGTTTGTAGGTTAATTGACCGTTATAAATTTTGCCTAGTGTGTAGGTGAGTGGTAGAATTGGGGGGCAGGGGTGGAAGGGGGAGGGAAGGTGATGGGTATATGTAAAATTGAGTGTAAAGGGGTTCACGATCCTTACATATAGACTAGGTGGGACATAGGGTTAATTACAGGGCCATATCGCTCTTACTCTATGACTTTATGACTCAATTAATGTCTTAATTTAACTGGTCCTCAGTTTATATTACTGGTCCTTTGAGTCCAAATGTTTTAATTTTTGTTTTATAAATTCTGATACCTCTTTCATCGCCCATGCATTCATAACAAATATAGTTATGGGCAATCAGCCAGTTCTGCCTTTCCACACTCCCTACCATTCTGCCATTATTTTCCCCATTAGCAACTTTTCTCACCTCGGGAGGAAAGTCTCTTTGTCTCTGCCAGCCTTTGTCAGCCCTTGGAACCTTTGCAGCTGCTTCACAACGCTCTCTTAGGAAGGAAGCGTTCACCTTAATCACACCGTATTTAACAGCAGGTAAATGTTCACACACCATTAAGTGGCTGATTATATGGGACCCTTTGGCCCAGAACAGACCGTATTTTAGCTGCCCCCTCCACATCCTGCTGACAGAGCACAGATGCGTTGAGCAGAAGGACCAGATGTTGTTCACATCTGGACTGTAAGCTTGACTCCAGTGCTGGCTTGCTTTTTGTCAGGCAAACCCATGCAGTGATTTTTAAGCAAATGTATGTTTTAGTTGTTTGCACCTATTTGAATTATTTTGTCCCTTCCTTTGACATCAGGTAGTACTTGATAGAGAGTGGCATCAGAACCCCTGGTCAAACTGAAGTCAGGGAACATCAAAGGGCAATGCTCTCGTGGTTGAAGTTGTAGCTTTGCCCCTTGATGGTGGTTATGGCTGTCCTGGGTCAGTTATCTCAGTCCCAGGTAAACACACCAGGAGATTCTCAGGATAGTATCCTAGGCCCAACCTCCTTCAGCTACTTCCTTGAAGACCTATTATAAGGTCAAAAGCAGAGATATGCCTCTGGTAATTAAAATCAGGAATATCCAGAATGTCGGAACTGCAGATCCTGGCTTGCACCGAAAACGGACACAAAAAGCTGGAGTAACTCAGCAGGACAGGCAGCATCTCTGGATAGAAGAAATGGGTGACATTTCTTGGGTGAAGTCTGAAGAAGAGTCTCAATCCGAAACGTCAACCATTCCTTCGATCCAGAGTTGCTGCCTATATCCAGAATATCATCAAACTAGAAAGTGTGCAAGCAACATTGTTATTGGGTCTGCAGGGTTTGAGTTTGAAGGAGATGCAGGATAGTGTGGGTCTTACTTCCCTGGAGTATAGGAGGCTTCAGGGTGACATTAGAACATCATGAGGGCCATAGATTAGGTGAATAGCCAGTCTTTTCCCTAAGTTAAGGAGTCTAAAACCAGAGGGCATGGGTTTTAGAGGGGATACATTTAAAAGGGACCTGAGGGGCTGTCATCACACAGAGGCTGGTGGGTACATGGAACAAGCTGCCAGAGGATGTGGTAGAGGAGATTAATAAGGACATTTAAAAAAATGTTATTTTAGAGAGACAGTGCGGAGAGACAGGCCCTTTGGCCCACAGAGTCTACGCCGGCCAGTGATCCCCGCACACTGACACACATTAACAATATCTGCACACACCTGGGACAATTTACAATTTTACCAATCAATTCGCCTACAAACCTGTGTATCGTTTGAGTGCGGGAGGAAACCGAAGATCCCGGGAAAACCCACGCAGGTCACGGGGAGAACGTATAAACTCCGTAAGTACGGATCACTCCTGGGTCTCTGGTGCTGTAAGGCAGCAACTCTACCGCTGCACCACCGTGCCTCCCTCTAGGCCACCGTGCTTTAAGACACTTTAAAGAAGGTTTGGAGGTGTATGGGCCAAGTGCAGGCATGTGGGGTGACGAGCTTGGTTATGCAACTTGGTCAACATGGATGAGTTGGGCCAAAGGGCCTGTTTCTGTGCAGTTTAGCTCTTTGACTCTGTGAGCTGGTGTGCGTGCGGCCGTTTTAAAAAAGGAGTCTACTATCTCTCCCTTAGTAACAGTTCCCTCAGGTGTGGATTTCACAAATAACCCAATTTTGGAGGAGAATGAGCCAAAAATCTGGGAAATTGCAGTTGCTCATTAACAAATTAGCTCTGTTAAGAATGTATTTAAGAATGTTCCCATCTCCTGGATTTTAATTAAAGATTCAGTGTCACCTCTGGGCAGGTTGCAACGTGCTTGCAATGCATCTAAAACACATGTACATCTCATTTGTCAACCTTGTGTTATGGTGTAATCCCCTCCATTTTGACCCGTGAGATACCAGTGAGGAGGTTATAGATAGGAGTTACAGGGAGGTGGTCACTCCTAGACCACGGGAGGTAGACAAGTGGGTCACTGTTAGGGGGGGCAAGGAACAGAGGCAGGGACTAGGGAGTACCCCGGTGGCTGTACCCCTTGGAAATAAGTACTCCTCTTTAAGTACTGTTGGGGTGGACAGCCTACCTGGGGGCAACGACGGTGCCCGGGCCTCTGGCAAGGAGTCCGGCCCTGTTGCTCAGAAGGGTAGGGAAAGGAAGAGGAGAGCAGTAGTAATAGGGGACTCTATAGTGAGGGGGTCAGATAGGCGTTTCTGTGGACGCAGTCGGGAGACCCGGATGGTGGTTTGCCTCCCTGGTGCCGGTGTCCGGGATGTGTCTGAGCGTGTCCAGGATATCCTGAAAGGGGAGGGAGAGGAGCCAGAGGTCGTGGTACATATAGGTACCAACAATATAGGTAGGATAAGGGAAGAGGTCCTGAAAGGAGAATTCAGGGGGCTAGGAAGAGAGTTAAAAAAAAGGACTTCCAAAGTAATAATCTCAGGCTTACTGCCTGTGCCACGCGATAGTGAGAATAGGAATGGAGTGAGGTGGAGGATAAATACGTGGCTGAGGAACTGGTGCAGGGAGCAGGGTTTCAAGTTTCTGGATCATTGGGACCTCTTCTGGGGGAAGTATGACCTGTACAAAAAGGACGGGTTGCATCTGAACCCGAGGGGAACCAATATCCTGGCGGGGAGATTTGCTAAAATAACTGCGGAGACTTTAAACTAGTACGGTTGGGGGGAGGGACTCAAACACAGATAGCTAATAGGCAGTGTGTGAGGCAGGAGGCAGAAAAGGGAAACACTCAGACCCAATATGTAGGAGAGAAAGAAGGGAAAAGAAATAAACTGAGAATAAGAAATGATGGGTCCCTTAAATGTGTATATTTTAATGCTAGGAGCATTGTAAGAAAGGTGGATGAGCTTAGAGCCTGGATTGACATCTGGAAGTATGATGTTGTGGCGATCAGTGAAACATGGTTGCAAGAGGGTTGCGATTGGCAATTAAATATTCCAGGATTTCATTGTTTCAGATGTGATAGAATCGGAGGGGCAAGAGGTGGGGGTGTTGCATTGCTTGTCAGGGAGGATATCACAGCAGTGCTTTGGCAGGACAGACTAGAAGGCTCGATTAAGGAGGCTGTTTGGGTGGAACTCAGAAATGAGAAAGGTTTAGCAACACTTATAGGGGTGTATTATAGACCGCCAAATAGGGAACGAGAATTGGAAGAGCAAATATGTAAGGAGATAGCAGATATTAGTAGTAAGCACAGAGTGGTGATTGTGGGTGATTTCAATTTTCCGTATATAGACTGGGAATCACATTCTGTTAAAGGGCTGGATGGTTTGGAGTTTGTAAAATGTGTGCAGGATAGTTTTTTGCAGCAATACGTAGAGGTGCCTACCAGAGAAGGGGCAGTGTTGGACCTCCTGTTAGGAAATGAGATGGGTCAGGTGACGGAGGTATGTGTTGAGGAGCACTTTGGGTCTAGTGATCATAATGCCATTAGTTTCAATATCATTATGGAGAAGGTCAAATCTGGACCAAGGGTTGAGATTTTGGATTGGAGAAAGGCTAATTTTGAGGAGATGAGAAAGGATTTAAAAGGAGTGAAATGGAAATTGTTGTTTTATGAAAAGGATATAATAGAGAAATGGAGGATATTTAAAGGTGAAATTTTGAGAGTACAGAGTCTATGTCCCTGTTCGGTGGAAAGGAAAGAATAATAATTTGAAAGAGCCATGGTTTTCCAGGGAAATTGGACACTTGGTTCAGAAAAAGAGGGAGATATACAATAAATATAAGCAGCAGGGAGTAAATGAGGTTCTTGAGGAATATAAAGAATGTAAAAGGAATCTTAAAAAGGAAATTAGAAAAGCGAAAAAAAGATATGAGGCTGCTTTGGCAAGTAATGTAAAAGTAAACCCCAAGGGGTTCTACAGATATGTCAATAGCAAAAGGATAGTGAGGGATAAAATTGGTCCATTAGAGAGTCAGAGTGGACAGCTATGTGCTGAGCCGGAAGAAATGGGGGAGATATTAAACAATTTCTTTTCTTCGGTATTTACTGAGAAGGATATTGAATTATGTGAGGTAAGCGAAACAAGTAGAGTAGTGATGGAAATTAGGAGGATTAAAGAAGAGGAGGTACGGACACTTTTGAAGAATATAAAAGTGGATAAGTCTCCAGGTCCTGATAGGATATTCCCTAGGACATTGAGGGAAGTTAGTGCAGAAATAGAAGGGGCTATGACGGAAATATTTCAAACGTCATTAGATGGGATGGTGCCGGAAGATTGGCGCATTGCGCATGTTGTGCCTTTGTTTAAAAAAGGTTCTAAAAGTAAACCTAGCAATTATAGACCTATTAGTTTGACGTCTGTGGTGGGAAAATTAATGGAAAAGATACTTAGGGACAATATATATAATTATTTGGATAATCAAGGCCTGATTAGAAACAGTCAACATGGATTTGTGCCTGGAAGGTCATGTTTGACTAATCTTCTTGAATTTTTTGAAGAGGTTACCAGGGAAATTGATAAGGGCAAGGCTGTGGATGTTGTCTATATGGACTTCAGTAAGGCATTTGACAAGGTTCCACATGGAAGGTTGATTAAGAAGGTTAAATCGTTGGGTATTAATAGTGAGGTTGCAAGATGGATTCAACAATGGCTGAATGGGAGATACCAGAGGGTAACGGTTGACAATTGTATGTCAGGTTGGAGGCCAGTGTCTAGTGGAGTGCCCCAAGGATCTGTGTTGGGTCCACTGTTGTTTGTCATTTACATTAATGATCTGGATGATGGTGTGGCAAATTGGATTAGTAAATATGCAGATGATACTAAGATAGGTGGAGTAGTTGATAGTGAGGTAGATTTTCAAAGTCTACAGAGAGACTTGGGCCTTTTGGAAGGGTGGGCTGAAAGATGGCAGATGGAGTTTAATGCTGATAAGTGTGAGGTGCTGCATTTTGGTAGGACAAATCAAAATAGGATGTACAGGGTAAATGGTAGGGAATTGAGGAATGCAGTGGAACAGAGGGATCTGGGAATAACTGTGCATTGTTCCCTGAAGGTGGAATCTCATGTGGATAGGGTGGTGAAGAAGGCGTTTGGTATGCTTGCCTTTATAAATCAGAGCATCGAGTATAGAAGTTGGGATGTAATGTTGAAATTGTACAGGGCATTGGTGAGGCCAAATCTGGAGTATGGTGTGCAGTTCTGGTCGCCAAATTATAGGAAGGATATCGACAAAATGGAGAGGGTACAGAGGAGATTTACTAGAATGTTGCCTGGGTTTCAGCACTTAGGCTACAGAGAGAGGTTGAACAGGTTGGGTCTTTATTCTTTGGAGCGTAGAAGGTTGAGGGGGGACTTGATAGAGGTTTTTAAAATTTTGAGAGGGACGGACAGAGTTGACGTGGGTAGGCTTTTCCCTTTGAGAGTGGGGAAGATTCCAACAAGGGGACATAGCTTCAGAATTGAGGGACAAAGGTTTAGGGGTAACATGAGGGGGAACTTCTTTACTCAGAGGGTTGTGGCTGTATGGAATGGGCTTCCGGTGGAAGTGGTGGAGGCTGGCTCGATTTTATTATTTAAGAGTAAATTGGATAGGTATATGGATAGGAGGGGATTGGAGGGTTATGGTCTGAGTGCAGGTAGATGAGACTAGGTCAGGGAGAATGGTCGGCGTGGACTGGTAGGGCCGGACAGGCCTGTTTCCATGCTGTAGTTGTTATATGTTATATGTTATATGTTATACTATGACATTGTGTTATCGGGTGCTGTTCTATTCACCGGACTGTGAGAAAGGCTCGACTGCACAGGGGAGGGTGCAGAAGAAGACCCATCAGAATCTTGCAGAGGATAGAGCATTTCAATGATGAGGAGGGACTGAATAGGCTGGGTCTGTTTTCGTTGAAGCAGCAGGGGCTGAGGGGGAGTAGATAAATGCATAGAAAATCATGAGAGGCACAAATAGGGTAGACAATGAGCAGAGGGGTCTAAGACAAGAAGGCTTGGTTGGAGGTGGGGGGTTAGAGGTTTAGAGGGGATCTCAAGAATATTTTTCTTCACCCAGAGGTTGTATGCTGTCTGGAATGCGTCGCCTGGGAAGGTGGTGGAAGCAAAGACATTTACAAAGGATCTATACAAGCAATTGAATCATAAAAGCAAAGAAGGCTGCAGACCAAGTGGTGGTAAATGGAATTAGTATAAAGAGGTTCTAAATTGTCATCAAGGACGTGGTAGGCTGAAGGCCTTATTTCTGTGCTATATGACTGTGTGACATCTTTACTTTCATGTGGTCTGCTTTACTTGCCAATAATAGACGTTGTAAAACCCTGCACCACGTTCTGTGAGATCTGGAGGCTTTGGCGATCTTACTTGTTCTATTCTGTACACTGCTAATGGTGTCACATAGGCTGCAACCTCGCCAGCTCACTCAATGGGGAGAGATTCCCCTTCCCCTTCATAAGGTCATAAGTGATTGGAGCAGAATTAGACCATTCGGCCCATCAGGTCTACTCCGCCATTCAATCATGGCTGATCTATCTTTCCCTCTTAACCCCGTTCTCCCGCCTTCTCCCCATAACCCCTGACACCCGTACTAACTCTTGATGTTCGGTATCATAAGGTCAGAAGTTCATAAGTGATAGGAGTAGAATTAGACTATTCGGCCCATCAAGTCTACTCTGCCATTCAATCATGGCTGATCTATCTCTCCCTCCTAACCCCATTCTCCTGCCTTCTCCCCATAACCTCTGACACCCGTATCACCTCTCTCCCGGATCAGGCCTGGCATGGTGGGATACACTGAGACATGCTGCCAGAAGAGCCATTCAGCACTCCTGGAAGGTACCATGTTTCAGTATTTCCTCCCTCAGATTCTGATTCAATAAGATTACTGGAGGTCAGCCAGCTACTTAAACCAACAAGATACTATTTTTTTTTAAACAAAACAAAATAACCTACAGAAAGGCTGGCAGCATTTGCATGATCTGTGTCTCCTATCAGTTCGATAAAGTTCTATCGATGTAGAAAAGTAGATCGAGGCCATGATCTGAAAACAAAGATGAGAGTTTTGAGCCATGGGGCAGGAGTTAATGTGAGTCAGGGAGCAAGAGGGCATGGCATGCAGTCTCTACACGTGGTCTCACTTCAGGCTGAAGGGTGGGGTGGAGAAAGGTGTCAGACTTGGCAAACACTGCTGGGTGACACAAAGCAACATGAGAGGCTATTAGAACAGCTCCCAAAAGCATGGTCAGTGGCAGGTTTTAAGTACAGTGCGAGAGGAGGTGACCAGCTGTTGATCCAGAGTTTTATTGGTATTCACTCCTCACGGTTAACTCTGAGAACAGCTATTGAGCCAGAGTTTTTTCTTGGCAGTGCTCAGCGTTGACTAGTGCAATGAGGCCCGTTGTCTCATTTACAGCCGTTGATTGAGAATTGGAGCAGGATATCTGACAGGTGCTGGAACTGTTGAGAGCGAACATGGAATTTAAAAGCTAGATTTGTTCATCTCAATCATAAAGGACCATTTGCATCTTCATTCTTCTCCAGGGAAGAAAATCAGTCACCCTGACCAGGCCCAAAATGTCAGTGACTTCAGTCCCAGTAATGTGGTAAACATGTGTAGGAAGGAACTGCAGATGCTGGTTTAAACTGAAGGTAGACACAAAAAGCTGGAGTAACTCAGCGGGACAGGCAGCATTTCTGGTGAAAAAGGATATGTAACGTTTAAGGTCAGGGCCCTTCTTCAGATTGGCCTCATGAAACCACACTCTGTAATGACCAGCCAAGCCACTTTATTTGGGCCAATGAACGCCAGCCTTGCTTATGACATCTACAAACCACAGGCAATGAAATGAAGCTATTTGGTGTCATTGCAGAGATAGGCCCATGCATGTGCTGATGCCCTGGGTAAAGTGTGGATCTCAGGATGTCATATTCTCTCCAAAGATGCTGCCTGACCCACTGAGTTACTCCAACACTTTGTGTCTTTTTTTGCAAAGAGAATGTACAGCTTTTGGAAATGCTTGGGAGTTTGAACATATGTGAGACCTTGGGTGGGTGAATTTTGAGTTTTCCTCTTTAAATGATACCTCTCCTTGCTTCACACCAATCTCCCCCCCCCCCCCCCCCCACCCCCTCCACTTTTATCATTATCAGTTTATTCTCCTGTTCCATTCCCCCTCTTGTACTTATCACATGTTATCACCCACATCCTCAGTGCTCTCAATCTCTGGAGTTATCTGCGACCATCTTATCTTTTGGATCCAGACTTCAGTTCCCCTAAAGCAGAAATATTGTTTGGTGCCTGCTGTTTGACTGTTTCCTGACTGACTAGTGAGCCCTATTCTTTCACATTAGGGTATGTACTGGTGCCCTGACTGGTCATGTGGGTGAAGAGTTGTCGTGTGGTCGTGCGGACTGAAGCTGTGGGCCTTGGGTTTGGCTCCTGTGCTCATGGATTAGGGTTGCATGTTAAGTGGGCTGAGGTGGATGTTGTCCTTTGACGGCACTGATTCTGTTCCCAAGGTTGAATGTACGGGCCTGCCTTCTCCTGTGTGCCTGGTATGTTAGCGTGGATCTGTCCTTGCACAGCAACTTGAAGAGGGAACTAGAGTCCCGACTTGATGGAATTGTGTTCATTTAGAAAAATAAGTATGTCCTAAATAAACTCAAGGAAAAGTGCATTCATGAGAAGTTAAAGACAGTGTCAATTGAATATTATCTCTGTACTTCCTGGGGAGAAGGAGCTTCCCATTTTCAAAGCCTTGTTGCTTTGTAATTGTCGAATGTTAAGGCTCTGTGATCCAGTTGCCATAGTAACATTGGAAAATATTAGGAACGTATATAAAAACAGGAGTTCTGATGAAAGATCATTGACCTGAAGCTTTTCTCTGTTAATTTCTCCACAGATGTTTCCTGAGCAGTTGAGCATTTCTATCCTTCTCGATTATAGAGGCAAAAAGCTATCACCAGTCGTCTGATCTCAGTTACTGTGACAAAGACAGAGCTCTGAGGGGGATGGGTGGGGTAGATGCCAAGAGGTTGCTTCCCCATGGTGGAGTCCAGACCTGGAGATGAAAATGAAGAAATGCTGGAAACCTGAAATAAAAACAGCAAATGCTGGAAACACTTAGCATGTCAGGCAGCATCAGTGGAACGAGAAACAGTTAACATTTGAGGTCTGGGACAAAGGGCCATGGATGGGTGTTGTTCCCATAAACCTGGTGGCAACTTGACCTTCTTCGGAGAGAGGACCAGGTTTCAGGAGGTGCTATATAAGTCACATTGGCATCGTGTGCTGGTAGTGGAGGGAAGTAATATTTAAGCTAGTGGGTAGATGCCGGTCAAGTAAGCTTCTTTGTTTTGGATGGTGTTGGGCTTCTTGCGAGTTCTTAGTGCTGCACTCTTTCAAGTAAGTGGCTAATATTTTATCATGCCCCTGACCTGTGCCTTGTAGACAGTCTATTCCAAGTTCTGTCACAGCAAGAGATTACCAGACGCAACTAAACTTAAGGCAGCTCTTCTCCAAGAAGCCCTTCTTGCTTAAGTCCATACTCCGCCACCTCCAGTTTAAATTCCATTTGGAATATTTTGGAGGACCAAGAACCAAGAAGAAGAAGAAGAAGAAGAAGAAGAACCAGGAGGACAGGGGAAATAAATCAGATGAGTTGTCAAAAGATTGTTGGACGTTTGTATAACGTCTTCATTGATTCCTACCATGGCCCATGACCAATTAAAGTGGAGAAGGAGCATTGAGAATGGTCTTGAAAACCTGAAACCCTTCAATTGGGAGCGTACTGATGCCCAGCATAAACAGGAGAAAGTGTACCAGCCACCCTGCCACCTACCAGCTGAAACACCCCTCTCTCACCTTCAGCTGAATCTTTATCTATCACATTGGCTTCGTCAGGCACCTTAGATTGATTCCTGGGATGGCAGGACTTTCATATGAAGAAAGACTGGATAGACTCGGCTTGTACTCGCTGGAATTTAGAAGATTGAGGGGGGAATCTTATAGAAACTTACAAAATTCTTAAGGGGTTGGACAGGCTAGATGCAGGAAAATTGTTCCCGATGTTGGGGAAGTCCAGAACAAGGGGTCACAGTTTAAGAATAAGGGGGAAGGGGGAAGTCTTTTAGGACCGAGATGCGAAAGTTTTTTTTCACACGGAGAGTGGTGAATCTGTGGAATTCTCTGCCACAGAAGGTAGTTGAGGCCAGTTCATTGGATATATTTAAGAGGGAGTTAGATGTGGCCCTTGTGGCTAAAGGGATCAGGGGGTATAGAGAGAAGGCTGGTGGGAGAGACTGTGCCGAGGGATACTGATGGGCGAGGACGCGCTTTCGCTTTCCCTCCGTCCCTCCCCCACCCTAGTTCTCTGACTAGTTTCACTGTCCTCCTAATTAATTTTGCTGATTGTACGTCTCGTTGTCACCTTCCCCTCAGCTAACAATCAACCATTCGACATTTCCTTGATCGTCGCCAGCTTTGATAGGTCTTTTTCGCACTTCACGCTTCCACATATCTCCGTGTCTCCCTCTCCCCTGACTCTCAGTCTGAAGAAGGCTCTTGACCCGAAACGTCACCCGAGTATGGGGAGTCAGGAGAGACTGCGTTCGGTGTGAGGTCGCTCTTGAACGTTAGGTATAAATCCTCAGCTGTCGGTGAGGAGGATTTGCAGGGTTGACTGGGGACGGTGCATCACTGCCCAGGTCACAGCGAGAGGTCACTCTTTCATTCCCTTTTTGATGCAATGGGTGACTGGCTGGGCCACAGCGAGGTGTGAGCTGCCGTCTCTCTACATCGCTGCTCCAGGGATGTGATTGCAGGGCCAAGCTGCCCTGCTTTGGACACGGTGTGCTTCAGCTTGTCGAGCAGCAGAGTTACAGGCGCCTGAGGCTGCCGGTGTCATGTCCCGGGCGCTGCATGCTGCAACTTCCTCTCTGTAAGCAGGCAGGTTCCCATGCCTCTGCCCAAGGGACAGACCATCGCTTCACCACAAGCTGCTTGCAAGTGTTAAAACCCACAGGCAAACAAACTGAAGAATCATCTCAGCAACACCTTCCGCAACAGACTGGTTCCACCAAGATGCAGCACAGAACACCACAGGACATACTTCTTCCCTATGGCTAACAAACTGTACAACTCCCCCTGCTGTCGTGGGGTAGACTGACTCCCCCCCCCCCCACCACCCAATCTTTGCACATTCCCAATCCTGGACTGTCCACGTCACTTTAATTTCATGTTTCATGTATCTTGTTGCGTTTTATGACTGTGGGCAGACCAATTTCCCTCAAGGGATAAATAAAGTGCTATCGTATCATATCTTAGCTTTCCATTGAGCTGGGCTATGATGAAAGTCTGGCAGAGATTGAAGGAGACAGCAGTACTGTGCACGAACCAAAAGAGGAGCTGACCCTGGGCGACATTTGAACAACGCTGCTTACCACATCCCAAGGACCTAATGACAGGTGTGCCTGAAAGTGGCTACAAAATGCTGACACCAGACAGCAGGCATCTCTCAGAGAAGATGTTGGTGGCTTCAGGCTCCCACACAAGTGTTGGTATCAAGCTGACATCCACTGGATGTTTGCAAGCTGCATGGAGCCCAGTGGCAGGGCAGGATCTTGCAGAGATTCCCCGGCCTTTACACTGGGAATCTGCTCCGGGATTCTCTATCGGAGAGCCCATGCACCTGATTGTGAATTGTAGGGGGAAAGGAAAGAAGAATATCCCATCAATAATTCATGATTTAAATTATTATTCTTTACATTTATTTTTCTCTATATAAAATAATAAAAGCTTAATACTTTTAGCATTTTAATTCTGGTTTTACCAGGTTTTATAAGAAAATAACTGCAGATGCTGGTACAAATCGAAGGTATTTATTCACAAAATGCTGGAGTAACTCAGCAGGTCGGGCAGCATCTCGGGAGAGAAGGAATGGGTGATGTTTTGGGTCGAGACCCTTCTTCAGACCCTTCTTCAGGTTTTAAATGCTTCTGATTGACAGAGATATTCAGGTGCATTTAAATCCCGCGTGGCACTTTGAATAGGCTAAGCTGAGGACACAGAGTGGCAATGATCTCTCCAAGGGTTATGTAGACCCTCAGCTCTCCTTCACATCACTCAAGGCCACTTGGCCACTCAGGGGCACACTGGTTAACATCTGGACCATGTGTACTTACAATACCATTGTGGATGCGGCAGCCATGTTTGAGAGCAATTATGGTGGCAAAAAGGACATGAGGCCTCTGTCAATTAAGTTTGGCCTATTCAAGAAACTAGTCAAGACCGACTGTGAGGCCAGGGTCTTCTTCGACTGCCTTCACTCAACTTGTCAAAGAGCTGCTTCCTTATGAGTGTCTACATAACCATTGCTCTTCATGAAGGGAAACATTACCCACTCCTCCGGAATGGCAGAAAGGGATCCTGACATATGATCCCAAGTACCCCAAGTATCAAGCAAAGCTCAAGTGTAAAGTCTTTTAATTACTGGCTCATGGGCACTTAGTGAAGAGAACATCTCCCATTATTGGGAAACAGGCCTTGAGTGAACATCCTCTCAAAACTCATCCCCTCCTCCTTTGTGTGAAGAAAATGTCCCTTATGCTGGTGCAAGGGTCGCCAATTGATGGGCACCCCCCCTCATTATTAAGTCAAGGGGCGCATGAGGATCACATCCGTTCAATTCTGGGCAATGAGTCTCCTATTGAGGGGCATTTATGGATTATGGATACTCCAGTGAAGATCGTGCATCTCTTTAACATGTAATGGGCCTAACCCCCTTTGACGAGTTAATTACTAACCCAGTGAGGGAAAGGGCCCTGTGTAGTAGGTGGTCGTGCACCCTGCATTTTTCTTGGAGTTGCTGCACAATGAAAGTCATGTCTGTGAATGGGCAGTGAGCAGCTCTTCAGCAAATTGGGCAAAGGTGGTTGAGGACGGCCCCATCATCACAGTCGGGCTGGTCCAGTTTCTTGAGAATGATCACAATTTCAGCACCTCTCCCGCGGTCTGGAATATCCTGCTCTTCCCGGCTATGGGGAACAAGGCTATGGATTTAATAGACAATAGACAATAGGTGCAGGAGGAGTCCATTCGGCCCCTCGAGCCAGCACCGCCATTCAATGTGATCACGGCTGATCATTCTCAATCAGTACCCCGTTCCTGCCTTCTCCCCATACCCCCTGACTCCGCTATCCTTAAGAGCTCTATCCAGCTCTCTCTTGAATGCATTCAGAGAATTGGCCTCCACTGCCTTCTGAGGCAGAGAATTCCACAGATTCACAACTCTCTGACTGAAAAAGTTTTTCCTCATCTCAGTTCTAAGTGGCCTACCCCTTATTCTTAAACTGTGGCCCCTTGTTCTGGACTCCCCCAACATTGGGAACATGTTTCCTGCCTCTAACGTGTCCAACCCCTTAATAATCTTATACGTTTCGATAAGATCTCCTCTCATCCTTCTAAATTCCAGTGTATACAAGCCTAGTCGCTCCAGTCTTTCAACATATGATAGTCCCGCCATTCCGGGTATTAACCTAGTAAACCTACGCTGCACGCCCTCAATAGCAAGAATATCCTTCCTCAAATTAGGAGGATTTGCAACGGAAGCACTTCCTGGGCGATTCAGATTATCAGGATACCCTGTCAAATAGGGATTGGGACCTTGTCTTTTACAGCATTGTGGCTGTAGCCACATCTCAAGGCTGCAGCAACCCACCACCACCTTCTTAAGGGCATTTAGGGATGGGTAATTATATGCTGGCACAGCCTGCGAAGCCCATCTCCCCTGAATGGATTTTAAAACATTAGGATATGGTCTCTTTGATCTTTTTGTTCGGCAGAATTGGCGGTAAGTCTGGCCCTGCAAGGCTGCTGTGAGTTGGAGTCGATTTAGTTTAGTTCTTAGAGATACAGTACGGAAACAGGCCCTTCAGCCCACCGAGTCTGTGCCGACCAGTGATCACCCGTGCACTAGTTCTATCCTACACACTAGGGACAATTTACAGAAGCCAATTAACCGACAAACCTGGAAGTTTTTGCAATGTGGGAGGAAACCAGAGCACCCGGAGAAAACCCACGTGGTCACAGGGAGAACATACAAACTCCATACAGACAGCACCCGTAGTCAGGCTTGAAACCGGGTCTCTGGCGCTGTAAGGCAGCAACTCTACCGCTGCGCCACCGTGCCATCCCATGCTCATACTACCCATTACTGAGTAATAGGAGTCTAATGAGTGGCACGCCACTCTGTTACTGGCTTAGGTGTTTCCTCATGAGGTCTCCGAGCGGGAGGGACATCCCCTTTTTATTGGTGATGGCCCCCAATGAGGGGACACAGTGTTTTGTTACTGGATAATAATCCCACTTGACTGGAATTTAGAAGGATGAGGGGGGATCTTATTGAAACATATAAGATAATTAGGGGATTGGACACATTAGAGGCAGGAAACATGTTCCCAATGTTGGGGGAGTCCAGAACAAAGGGCCACAGTTTAAGAATAAGGGGTAGGCCATTTAGAACGGAGATGAGGAAGAACTTTTTCAGTCAGAGAGTGGTGAAGGTGTGGAATTCTCTGCCTCAGAAGGCAGTGGAGGCCAGTTCGTTGGATGCTTTCAAGAGAGAGCTGGATAGAGCTCTTAAGGATAGCGGAGTGAGGGGGTATGGGGAGAAGGCAGGAACGGGGTACTGATTGAGAGTGATCAGCCATGATCGCATTGAATGGCGGTGCTGGCTCGAAGGGCTGAATGGCCTACTCCTGCACCTATTGTCTATTGTCTATTGTCTATTGAAGGTTACACCTGATCATTTTATAGATCCACCAGTAAAATGCACATCCACTTTTATGTGGTAATGGCTTCTGCGGTGTTGGAAATATGGTATTGTTACTGGAAAATGGAGCTCCTCATCTAGGGTACATCTCGGCATGACCAGTCATTGCCCCTCCCCCCCCCCCCCCCCCCCCCCGCCCTCTCTACTGAAGGCACGTGCTCCCCTTATTTGGGCATGGATATTCCACTGAATGGTGTTTCTCCTTATTACTGAGCCACTGGCTCCCCAGTGAAGGCATCTCCCCTCTTTACTTGGTAATGGGCCCCACAGTGTACACCATGTGCCCTTGATGCTGAGTTTTGGGCTCCCTAATGAGGGGCATATCTGGTCATTACTGAGTAATGCCATTCCCAGTGAAGGCTGCGCTACACATTAATTAGTAATGGACCATCCTAGTGAGGGACATGTCACCTCAACACACAGTAATGTATCCCAGTGACAAATCCAATCCCTCATTGCAGGTAATGTGCCCCTGAGTGACAGGGATACTCCTCATTACAGGTGATGTGCCGCTTAGTGAAGGGTGCCATCCCTCATTATGGGGTGATGTGCTCCCTCGTGGCAGGTACATGCCTTCATTACAGGGTAATGTGCCGACAGTGGGGGTACAATCCCTCATTACAAGGTATTGCAGCCGTCGTGCAAGTACAATCCCGCATTACAAGGTAAAGCACCCCTAGTGAAGAGCACAATCCCCGATTACACCGTCATCTGAAGACACAGCCCTCATTTCATAGAAACATAGGAAAATAAGTAGAGCGGTAGGCCATTCGGTCCTTCGAGCCAGCACCACCATTCAATATGATCATGACTGATCATCTAAAATCAGTACCGTGTTCCTGCTTTCTCCCCATATCCCTTGATTCCGTTAGCCCTAACAGCTATATCTAACTCTCTCTTGAAAACATCCAGTGAATTGGCCTCCACTGCCTTCCACGGCATTTCCGGCTAATAGGCCCCCCAGTAAAGACACAGCCCTTCACGACTGGGCAATGGACCATCTAGCAAAGGGCATGTAAGTCTCTTCTTGAACATGGCATGAGTTTTGACATCACACCACCTTGCTTATAGAAACGGTGATTCGCAGGTTGGAGCAAAAACTGAACCCACACCCTCTTCCACCCTTTGTGTTCCAAGGTTGGTGTGAGATGGGAGAGGCCCATGAGACTGATTGTCAGTCGAGAGGAAGTCAGGTTCCTTTGAGGTGTGGAGCCTTGCAGGATGTGGTCTCAGCTCAGCTCTGGAGAGTTGACTGTAAATGGCACAGTGAATATAGAGTATGAGGCCACAGCACATTAAACTGATGCGGCTAACGAACATGGTTTGCAATGGGGAACATGCAAGCAGAAGGATTTCCAGAAGGGATTCAAAAAGGTGCAACATAAAAGTTTGCTGCAAAAAATAAGAGCACATGGGACTGGGGATATTATATCTACCTGGATAGTAGAAAAGCAGACGAACAGAATAAAGAGTTGGGATGAATAGATTGTTTTTATATTGGCAATCAGTAACTAGTGGTGCTAGGATCAGTATTGGGGGTTGAACTATTTAAAATCTACGTTAATGACGGATGATGAGAACGAGTGTAATGTAATTAGATTTTCTGATGATACAAAGATAAATGGGTTTACAAATCATGAGAACATAAGGAACCTGCAAAGGGAAATGGATAAGGCATGTGAGTGGGCAGGAAGTTGGCAGATGAAGGACAGTGCGGGAACATGAGAGACTATTCTACACTGCAATGAGAGACTATTTACTTCAGGAGGAAGAATGAAACAGTAACTTACTATTTAAATGGAGTTAGACTACAAATATTGCAGTATAGGATCCAGGTGCTCATATATGAAACACAAAGGATTGTCATGTAAGTACAGCAATTAAATCAGAATATTAATGGAATATTGGCCTTCATTGCAAATAGATTAAACAATAGATAACCTTTGAACGAAGAGGAGTTGTTGACAATTTGGGGAGAATGAAAAATGGGATTGATGTAGATTTAGTGTAAATGGTTTGGTGTTGGTGGTTGATGTGGACATATGATCATCAGAATAGGAGCAGAATTAGACCATTCGGCCCATCGAGTATGCTCCGTCATTCAAACATGGCTGATCAATATTTTTCTCCCAACCCCATCCTCCTGTCTTCTCCCCATAACCTTTGACGCTCTTACTAATCAAGAACGTATCAACCTGAAGAAGGGTCTCGACCCGAAACGTCACCCATTCCTTCTCTCCCGAGATGCTGCCTGACCTGCTGAGTTACTCCAGCATTTTGTGAATAAATCGATTTGTACCAGCACCTGCAGTTATTTCCTTATAAGAACGTATCAATAATCAGCTTCACAGCCGTCTGTGGCAATGAATTCCACAGATTTACCACCCTCTGGCTTGTTGGGCTAAAGGGCCTGTTTCCGTGCTGTATGACTCTAACTTTGCAGGGCGCTGGTGAGACCGCACATGGAATACTACGTACAGATTTGGTCTCCTAATTTAAGGAAGAATTTGTTTCCAAAGGAAACTGAGAAGATTTGCACGATTGATTTTTGAGATGATAGAATCGGAGGGGCAAGAGGTGGGGGTGTTGCATTGCTTGTCAGGGAGGATATCACAGCAGTGCTTTGGCAGGACAGACTAGAAGGCTCGATTAAGGAGGCTGTTTGGGTGGAACTCAGAAATGAGAAAGGTTTAGCGACACTTATAGGGGTGTATTATAGACCGCCAAATAGGGAACGAGAATTGGAAGAGCAAATATGTAAGGAGATAGCAGATATTAGTAGTAAGCACAGAGTGGTGATTGTGGGTGATTTCAATTTTCCGTATATAGACTGGGAATCACATTCTGTTAAAGGGCTGGATGGTTTGGAGTTTGTAAAATGTGTGCAGGATAGTTTTTTGCAGCAATACGTAGAGGTGCCTACCAGAGAAGGGGCAGTGTTGGACCTCCTGTTAGGAAATGAGATGGGTCAGGTGACGGAGGTATGTGTTGAGGAGCACTTTGGGTCTAGTGATCACAATGCCATTAGTTTCAATATCATTATGGAGAAGGTCAAATCTGGACCAAGGGTTGAGATTTTGGATTGGAGAAAGGCTAATTTTGAGGAGATGAGAAAGGATTTAAAAGGAGTGAAATGGAAATTTTTGTTTTATGAAAAGGATATAATAGAGAAATGGAGGATATTTAAAGGTGAAATTTTGAGAGTACAGAGTCTTTATGTCCCTGTTCGGTGGAAAGGAAAGAATAATAATTTGAAAGAGCCGTGGTTTTCCAGGGAAATTGGACACTTGGTTCGGAAAAAGAGGGAGATATACAATAAATATAAGCGGCAGGGAGTAAATGAGGTTCTTGAGGAATATAAAGAATGTAAAAGGAATCTTAAGAAGGAAATTAGAAAAGCGAAAAAAAGATATGAGGCTGCTTTGGCAAGTAATGTAAAAGTAAACCCCAAGGGGTTCTACAGATATGTCAATAGCAAAAGGATAGTGAGGGATAAAATTGGTCCATTAGAGAGTCAGAGTGGACAGCTATGTGCTGAGCCGGAAGAAATGGGGGAGATATTAAACAATTTCTTTTCTTCGGTATTTACCGAGGAGAAGGATATTGAATTATGTGAGGTAAGCGAAACAAGTAGAGTAGTGATGGAAATTAGGAGGATTAAAGAAGAGGAGGTACGGACACTTTTGAAAAATATAAAAGTGGATAAGTCTCCAGGTCCTGATAGGATATTCCCTAGGACATTGAGGGAAGTTAGTGCAGAAATAGCAGGGGCTATGACGGAAATATTTCAAACGTCATTAGAAACGGGGATGGTGCCGGAAGATTGGCGCATTGCGCATGTTGTGCCTTTGTTTAAAAAAGGTTCTAAAAGTAAACCTAGCAATTATAGACCTATTAGTTTGACGTCTGTGGTGGGAAAATTAATGGAAAAGATACTTAGGGACAATATATATAATTATTTGGACAAACAAGGCCTGATTAGAAACAGTCAACATGGATTTGTGCCTGGAAGGTCATGTTTGACTAATCTTCTTGAATTTTTTGAAGAGGTTACCAGGGAAATTGATAAGGGCAAGGCTGTGGATGTTGTCTATATGGACTTCAGTAAGGCATTTGACAAGGTTCCACATGGAAGGTTGATTAAGAAGGTTAAATCGTTGGGTATTAATAGTGAGGTTGCAAGATGGATTCAACAATGGCTGAATGGGAGATACCAGAGGGTAACGGTTGACAATTGTATGTCAGGTTGGAGGCCAGTGTCTAGTGGAGTGCCCCAAGGATCTGTGTTGGGTCCACTGTTGTTTGTCATTTACATTAATGATCTGGATGATGGTGTGGCAAATTGGATTAGTAAATATGCAGATGATACTAAGATAGGTGGAGTAGTTGATAGTGAGGTAGATTTTCAAAGTCTACAGAGAGACTTGGGCCTTTTGGAAGGGTGGGCTGAAAGATGGCAGATGGAGTTTAATGCTGATAAGTGTGAGGTGCTGCATTTTGGTAGGACAAATCAAAATAGGATGTACAGGGTAAATGGTAGGGAATTGAGGAATGCAGTGGAACAGAGGGATCTGGGAATAACTGTGCATTGTTCCCTGAAGGTGGAATCTCATGTGGATAGGGTGGTGAAGAAGGCGTTTGGTATGCTTGCCTTTATAAATCAAAGCATCGAGTATAGAAGTTGGGATGTAATGTTAAAATTGTACAGGGCATTGGTGAGGCCGAATCTGGAGTATGGTGTGCAGTTCTGGTCGCCAAATTATAGGAAGGATGTCGACAAAATGGAGAGGGTACAGAGGAGATTTACTAGAATGTTGCCTGGGTTTCAGCACTTAGGCTACAAAGAGAGGTTGAACAGGTTGGGTCTTTATTCTTTGGAGCGTAGAAGGTTGAGGGGGGACTTGATAGAGGTTTTTAAAATTTTGAGAGGGACGGACAGAGTTGACGTGGGTAGGCTTTTCCCTTTGAGAGTGGGGAAGATTCCAACAAGGGGACATAGCTTCAGAATTGAGGGACAAAGGTTTAGGGGTAACATGAGGGGGAACTTCTTTACTCAGAGGGTGGTGGCTGTATGGAATGGGCTTCCGGTGGAAGTGGTGGTGGCTGGCTCGATTTTATTATTTAAGAGTAAATTGGATAGGTATATGGATAAGAGGGGATTAGAGGGTTATGGTCTGAGTGCAGGTAGATGAGACTAGGTCAGGGAGAATGGTCGGCGTGGACTGGTAGGGCCGGACAGGCCTGTTTCCATGCTGTAGTTGTTATATGTTATATGTTATATGAATGGGGATGATGTATAATGCATGAAAATAGGTCGAGCAAGTTGGAGTTTCAAAGATGGAGAGGTGATTTTATTGAAACATGAAATTTTGAGGGCGATTGACAGGATGAATCTGTGAGGATGTTTCTGTAGGTGGAACATCCAGAATTAGGGACTTAGTTTCAGAATAAGGGGTTACCTATTTCAGATGGAGATGAGGAATTTCATCTATAGACTTTAGGCTTTAGAGACTTCATTCAAAGCTTTACAAATCTCTGGAATTCTCTATCCCAGAGATCTAAGCAGGCAGAGTCATTGAATGTATTAATGCAGATGTTGACAGATGATCGAACTACATGGGAGTAAAAGGATACGGAAAGAGCTCAGGAAAATGGTGTCAAGACCAAGATTGGATGATTCGTTATCTTACTGAATGTTGGAGCAGCTTCCAAGTTCAATTGGTCTATGTCTGCTCCAGTTGTTTACTCTCATGTGGTATTGAAGAGCAGTGGTTTAGGGTAAAGGCAATGGGACCAGACAATAGTCCAGCTAGAATGAAAGACGTGTGCTCCAGAAATAGCAGTACCTCCAGCCAAGCGGTTCCAGTGCAGTTACAGCACTGGCCTCTATCCAACAACATGGAACTTTGCCCGGGTATGTCCTGTTCACAATAAGCAGCACCTGCTATTCTAACCTGCTAGCTTTAAAGTAGAAACAAAGCACTGCAAATGTTGGTCTGAAAAAGAGTCCCGTCCTGAAACATCACCTATCCTTTTTCTCCAGAAATGCAGACTGACCCGCTGAGTTCCTCCAGCACTTTGTGTCGATCTCTGCAAGCTTCAAATATGGTAATCCCTCCCCAAACACACTGTGGGACCACCTTCACCACAAGGGCTGCAGCATTTCAAGGGAACAACTCCCCACAATCTCCACGTGAGCAGGCAGGGCCGTGCTATAAATGGCAGGGTGCCTCAGTACCTGAAAATTAATGAATTAAAAATAAATTATACTGAAACAGCTTGGCTGGAGCATGATTAGTTTGGGAGCGGAAGTCAAGTCTTCAGTGTTACCATTGGGATTTTGATTGTCACGTAGCTTGCTTTGACACGTTTGACTCCCTGCTGGAGCATGTTCCCATCCAGTCCTGTTGCTCTTCAGTTTCAAAGTCTATGTGACCCAATTTCCCGAGAAACCTAATTCGCTCATCAATGGAAGGTTCTTTTCAGTCATTCAACCCGTTCTTTAGTTCCTCAAATATCTTGGCAAAGATCAGGTTTCTAGCTGTTGGAGAAGAGGCAGGATGGTCACGTATCTGATGCCTTTCACTCTGCCCATAGCAGGCACTGGGTCCTTTCCCGGGATCAGGTCCTCTTTCTGCTCCTGATTCTTCCAGGCACTTTCCATTGCAGCTGGTGCCATTGGGTTCACCTCAGTGCCTGTCTCTTGCCTCCACTTCACTGTGCTGCATCAACGACTGAGCACATGATTCTGGAGGCAAACGAGACCTGCCGGGTTGGCACGATGATGCGCAGATAATGCTGCTGCCCCTCTGCCCCCGTGGCCCAGGTTTGGTCCTGGCCTGAGTCAAGTGTCAAGAGTGTTTTATTGTCATATGTCCCAAAACAGAACAGCAGCAGCACAACAGGTCTATAAGCACAGTGCCCAATAGATAATACAATAAACAAACAAAAATTTAAAAAATCAATAAATCAAAAACCCAACATAGTGCAAAAACTAAACAAAGCCCAAAGTTCCTCGTGCAACCCAGGTAGTTTGTAGCTCAGAGCTCAGTTCGAGTTCGTAGTGTTCAATAGCCCGATAAATTGTTGGGAAGAAGCTGTTATTGAACTTGGACGTTAGAGTTTTCTGACTTTTATACCTTCTTTTCTATGACAGGAATGAAATGAGAGCGTTTCCAGGGTGATGTGGGTCCTTGATGATGATGATGGCTGCCTTTCTGAGACAGAAAGGAGACCTTCTTCTGAGACCTCTTATAGATCCCTTCGATGGTGGAATGGTTGGTACCCGTGATGGACTGGGCAGTGTCCACTTTTTGTAATCTCTTCCGTTCGTGGGCGTTCGAGTTGCCGAACCAGGCCATGATGCAACCAGTCACTATGCTCTCTACTGTACACACCTGGAGAGGTTCAAGAGACGTTCCATCGGCATACTGAATACTATCTGTGCAGAGTTTGCATGTCCTTCCAGTGACTACTTGGGGTTTCGCTGGGTGCTGCAGTTTCAATCGACATCCCGCGTTGATCGTTTAATTGCCACTGTACATTACCCTTCGAGTAGAGCATTGCTATATTTTGAACAAGCTTACTCCAGAGAAGTTTGACAAGCTATGCCCTGAGCTCCTGAATGTGGGTGTAGACTCAAAACTGGTCCTAAAAGGGATCATTTTACTGATAGTAGACAAAGCCTTGACAAGTATTGTCATTACAGCATGTATACTATTCATTCTGTGAGCTTCCTGTGAACAAAAGGAATTTTATTGCACTCCGGTGTATATGAACATAAACAAATCTAATCTAATTAAGTGGGAAAGAATCCGAGACGAGTTGATGGTGAAGCATGAGAGTGAATAAGTAGCGTGGGTACATCGGAATACGATGAGAGGGGATGGCACTGATGAGGTTGGACTGCAAGCATGGATCTAATGGGCCGAACTGTGTCCTGTGTCAGAGTCTATTCCTTGTCTTTTGTTCACCAAGTATACATAATGGAACCTGTTTGCCGCAATTGTTCTAATTCAGTCCCTGTCGGTTTCTGAGTGTGGTCTGCCACAATTATCAGCAGCTTGGTTTCCCTGTCATTCAGAGTCACAGGCTCTCCGGACGCGGTGGGGGCTTAGCCACTGTGTTTAAGAAACATTTCAACTGCCGCCTCCTGAACGCTGATCATTTCTCCAGTTTCGAGGTGCAACTAATTAAAGTAGGCCTATAATAGTTCTTGTGTATCGCCCACCAAAAATGCATAAGGACTTCATCACCCAATTTGCTGATCTGATTTCTAGCATTTTGCCCAAATTTGACCGGATCTTGATTCTTGGTGACTTTAATATTCATGTTTGCTGTCCCACTAAGCCTCTTGTGAGTGAATTTATGCACCTGGTTGAGTCCTTCAATCTGACTCTTCACACCACGGGACCCACTCACAAGTTAGGCCATACTCTCGACCTAGTGTTATCGTCCGGATTCCCAATCAACAACATTGAAACTACTGAAGCCTGTCTATCGGACCACAGCGCTATCATTTTTGACGCATCTCTGCCTTTATCTCCCGCAAAATCTCATCTCCCTGTTCGCTACTCCCGCGACATAAATTCATTGACTGCCAGTAAATTCTCCGAGGCTCTCACAGCTGCCCCCAACATCTGCACTATTGAGGCCCCTCCCCCCCATCTCAGCACTGAAGATCTCGCCTCTTTATTTAATATCACTTGCTCTTCCATCCTGGATTCTATCGCTCCCCTTAAAATGAAAAAGCCTAAGCCCAAAGGTCGGCCGTGGCTCAATGACACCACCAAAGCCCTAAGAAGGGAGTGCAGAAAATCAGAAAGGAGGTGGAAATGTGACAAGCTTCAAATTTCCTTCGAAATTCTGAGAAACAATCTTCTCAAATACCAGGAAGCAGTAAAGTCTGCTAGAGCACAATACTTCTCCGACCTTATTTCCAAAAACTCTCATAACTCCAAGGTCCTATTTAGAACAATTACCTCTGTCATATGTCCTGCCCCCAGTACCAGCTTAGTTGGGTCCCCTGCTAAGTGCGAAGAATTCGCTAAATTTTTCACCAACAAAGTTGAGAACATTAGAATGAACATTTCCCCTCCCACCCGTGACCTAGCTGTCTCACTAGTCTGTTCATCTAAATTGAACTGCTTCCAACCCGTCACTCTATCCTCCCTTGCAAAGCTAGTCTCCGCTATGAAACCTGCAACCTGCCCCCTTGATCCTGCCCCCACTGCCCTTCTGAAGGATGTCATTGCAATAGCCGGTCCCAGCATCCTCTCTATTATCAACAGTTCTCTGGCCACTGGCACTGTTCCAACTAGTTTCAAGCACGCGGTGGTCCAGCCCCTACTGAAAAAAACTAACCTAGACCCCACCTTGCCTAGCAACTACAGACACATTTCCAAACTGTCATTCCTGTCAAAAGTCCTTGAAAAGGCAATTCTAAACCAATTAGTGCCCTACCTGCACCAATACACCATCCTGGAAAGTTTCCAGTCAGGTTTCAGAGCCCACCACAGCACAGAGTCTGCCTTGTTGAAGGTACACAACGACCTGCTTCTCGCCATCGACACCGGCGACTGTGCAATCCTGCTCCTTCTCGACCTCAGCGCAGCGTTCGATACAGTGGACCACACCATCCTTATTGATCGTCTCCGGTACGCGGTTGGCATTGATGGCACTGCCCTGAGCTGGTTCGCTTCCTACCTCAAAGATAGGAGTTTCGCCATCAACATAGGCAGTTATTCCTCTGCTCCAGCTAGCCTCTCCTGCGGAGTTCCACAAGGCTCCATCCTAGGCCCCATTCTCTTCTCTCTATACATGCTCCCCCTTGGCCAAATCACTCAAAGGCACGGCATTTCTTTCCACTGCTATGCCGATGACACTCAGCTTTACCTCCCCCTGAAACCCAACAACCAGTCAAATTTAAACAGCCTCTTACACTGCCTTGAGGACATAAAATGTTGGATGGCACAGAACTTCCTCCAATTAAATGAGAGCAAGTCTGAGGTCATCCTATTCAGCCCCCCCGACTCCATCAAATCGATAACAGGCAGTCTTAGAAGTCTATCCTGCCTAGTCAAACCGCATGTCAAAAACCTCGGCATGATATTTGACTCTGCATTAAAATTTGATAAGCAAGTCAACGCTGTGGTAAAAGCCAGCTTCTTCCAACTTCGAACCATAGCTAAAATCAAACCTTTCCTCCAATTCGACGACACAGAAAAAATCATTCACGCTTTCATTTCCTCCCGCCTAGACTACTGCAACTCCCTATACACTGGGATCAGCCAATCTTCCCTGTCCCGCCTGCAACTGGTCCAAAACGCCACAGCGAGACTCCTGACGGGTACCCGTAAAAGGGACCACATCACCCCGATTCTGGCCTCTCTCCACTGGCTCCCTGTACGGTACAGAATAAACTTCAAGCTCCTCCTATTCACGTATAAAGCCCTAAATGGACATCCCCCCCCCCTACATCAAAAATCTTCTAACCCCCCTCTCTAACTCCAGGTCCCTCAGGTCGGCCGACTTGGGGCTACTCACTATCCCGCGGTCTAGGCTTAAGCTCAGGGGTGACCGCGCTTTTGCGGTTGCAGCTCCTAGACTGTGGAACAGCATCCCTCTCCCCATCAGAACTGCCCCCTCCATCGACTCCTTTAAGTCCAGGCTCAAAACCTATTTCTACTCCCTAGCGTTTGAGGCTCATTGAGGAGGCGCTGTGAACTGTTTGCGTGCTACTGTATGTTTCTTTTTTTTTCCCTTAGTACCTAATCAGATGTACAGCACTTTGGTCAACGTGGGTTGTTTTTAAATGTGCTATACAAATAAAATTGACTTGACTTGACAGCACTTTTCGTCCCTTCCAATGTCAGTAACACTTTTCCAAACTGAGTGCCCAGCGGGACATTGCTCTTTGTTCATGTAATGGCCGACATTGAGTCTGTGTGTGTCCAGCCATCACTGAGTAGTCTGCTGCAGTAGCATCATTCATTATGAGAGGCTTGGATAGAGTCGATGTGGGGAGGATGTTTCCCCCAGTGGGAGAGTCGAGGACAAGAGGTCATAGCCTCAGAATTTAAAGGACGTTCTTTTCCGAACGAAATGAGGAGGAACTTAATTAGTCAGAGGGTGGTGAATTTGTGGAATTCTTTGCCACAGAAGACTGTAGAGGCCAAGTCAGTGAACATTTTTAAGGCAGAGATAGATAGATTCTTGATTAGGACAGGTGTCAGAGGTTATGGCAGGAGAACAGATCAGCCATGATTGAATGGCGGAGTAGACTTGATGGTCCAAATGGTGTAATTCTACTCTTATTACTTATGATCCTATGATTACATAGCTCCAGCCTTTTATCTTGAACGTCGTATTACAATGCAGTCTTCTCTTAAACCAGTATCTGAGTGACAGATACTATTTAATATACATCCTGTGGGTAATCTCTCGTTTGTTCGGTTTGTGAATTTCCCTGTCTCTGTGGAAGATATAAGCTACACCTTTCCTTGTTTGCTCTGCAAGCCTATGCTGGTTGTCCTATACGGTTGCAATTTTAGCAGCAGTCTGGTCTGTGTGGGTGAATGGAGGCTGTGTGTCTTTCATGACATTCACAGCAGGGCCTCTTGCCTTTTGCAGTCTTATGACATGCAGCTTTCCTGCCTCTCAAATTCCTGTGGTTAGCTGGTTTCCCAACAACACCCTCCTCGGGTCGTGATGAAGAAGCCACTGATGCTGCCATTACAGCCCCTCTCACGCACTCTAATTCTTGCCGTATTGCTGAGGGAGTCACTCTATTCCTTCATGACTCACAGACTCACCGATTCCACACGAGCAATTTTGATTCAAGAAGGGTATTTCTTCATGTTGCCACTCAGATGTCATGTAAATTCTTCCACACTGGTCAGGGTTTAATATACGCAGAGACACAACAAACTGTAGATGCAGGAATCTTCAGCAAAAAACAAAGTGTTGGAGTGACTCAAGGGGTCACTAGAGCATCTCCAGAGGGAACAGACAGATGACGTTTTGGGTTGAGACGCTTCTTCAGATGAAGAAGAGTCCCAACCCAAAATGTCATCTATTCACTCCATAGATGCTGCCTGATCCGCTGAGTTCCTTCAGCATATTGTTTTTAACGCATTTACAAATGGCCAACAAGGAAACACAGCTGCTAGACAGAGGCCGTCTAATCGTGCTGGCTCTGTAGCACAATGAGTCCTTCAATAGGTGACAAAGTGACATGTTTTCTCAATCTGTGCCAACCCACCAGCTTTATGGTAATAGATGTGTTTAGCATTTGGTAGACATACACCACAATGCCCTGAGACTAAGTCCATAACCAACCCTTCTATTGTTGGGTGTGATTCATACTAATTAAAAAAATTCTCGGGAATTTATTTCAATTCTACTCCTTCTGTGGCCTTTACGTATTTACTGTCCCAGTTAATCTGAGGACGGTTGAAATTCCCCGCCATTGTTGCTTGCTATTTTTGTACCTCTCAGATACTTGGCTGCACAATTACGCTTTGCCTCGCTCCGATACTCCAGGCCTTATACAACACTCACATCAATGAGATTGCCCATTCGTTGTTCCTCATTTCCACCCATGTGGCCTTACGTGTTGACCTTTGCAGAACATCAGTCTTCCCCATAACTATCATTGTTTCCTGAACCAGTATTGTTGCACCTCCTACTATCAGGTCGGCCGATTTGGGGCTACTCACTATCCCGCGGTCTAGGCTTAAGCGGTTGCAGCTCCTAGGCAGTGGAACAGCATCCCTCTCCCCATCAGAACTGCCCCCTCCATCGACTCCTTTAAGTCCAGGCTCAAAACCTATTTCTACTCCCTAGCGTTTGAGGCCCTCTGAGGGGGCGCTGTGAACTGTTTATGTATGTGCTGTTATGTTTGTGTGCCATTGTATGTTCGTTTCTTAGTACCTGAACTGATGTACAGCACTTTGGTCAACGTGGGTTGTTTTTAAATGTGCTATACAAATAAAATTGACTTGACCTGACTATCTCACCCCTCATCCATGATGTCTAAAAACCTTGTGAACAGTCATGATTCAGAGGCTGCTCCCACCTTTTCTGTCCTTGGCTGTTGTATCATACCCATGCCATTCTCTGGTCATTTTAACCAATCAATTCACCGCAATCTTCATTCATACCATCATTATGGCATAGATACTACTGCTCTTTTGCATCACTAATTTAAACTGATTTTCATGGTATTTTCATAGTACTTCCCTGCATTTTCATAGTACCTCCGCATGCCCGAAAAAGATGTGGGCTGCAATTTTCCATGTCTGATGCTTTTGATCTTTTCATGCAAAACCATGCAAGGCGTCCTATCCTATTTAAATTATATAGGCAGGTTATTATAAATATAGCATGTGCTTTCTCTGACAACAAATGTAAGTCCTTCCTGCTTTACCTTCCTGCCTCTCTGCTGGTGTGTCTCACCCATGTCCTCTCTGCTTGCAAGCTGTTCAGTCACTGGAACATGGTTCCTAC
Source organism: Rhinoraja longicauda (assembly GCF_053455715.1). Taxonomy (NCBI): domain Eukaryota; kingdom Metazoa; phylum Chordata; class Chondrichthyes; order Rajiformes; family Arhynchobatidae; genus Rhinoraja; species Rhinoraja longicauda. The sequence goes on from NC_135962.1 coordinate 11,651,895, forward strand.
ATGGATGGCACGGTGGCGAAACCGTAGAGTTGCTGCCTTACAGCGCCAAAGACCCGGCCGGGTTCAATCCTGACTACGGGTGCTTGTCTGTACGGAGGCACAGCCTGTGGGAAGTCCAGGATTCTGCTCACAGCAGAGATAACCACATTTGCAAGAAGCAAAGAGATCTCTAAATCAGAACTTGTGGAACAGCAAGCATTTCCATGGTGCATCCAGGTGGCTGAGGGCTATGATTAGTTTTGTTTAGTTTAGTTTAGACATTCAGCATGGATACAGGCCCTTCGGCGCACTAAGTCCGTTCTGACCAGTGATCCCCGCACACTGACACAATCTCACACACACTAGCGACAATTTACAAATTCACCAAGCTAATTAACCTACAAACCTGTATGCCTTTGGAGTGTGGGAGGAAACCGGAGCACTCTGAGAAAACCCACGCAGGTCACGGGGAGAACGTACAAACTCATAGAAACATAGAAAATAGGTGCAGGAGTAGGCCATTCGCCCATTCGAGCTTGCACCGCCATTCAATATGATCATGGCTGATCATCCAAAATCAGTACCCCGTTCCTGCTTTTTCCCCATATCTCTTGATTCCGTTAGGCCTAAGAGCTAAATCTAACTCTCTTGAAAACATCCAGTGAATTGGCCTCCACTGCCTTCTGTGGCAGAGAATTCCAGATTCACAGCTCTCTGGGTGAAAAAAGTTTTTCCTCATCTCAGTCCTAAATGGCCTACCCCTTTTTCAGAAACTGTGATCCCTAGTTCTGGACTCCCCCAACAGACAACACCCACAGTCAGAATCGAATCCAGGTCTCTGGCGCTGTAACTGAGTAATAGGAGTCTAATGAATGAAACGCCACTTTTGTTACTGGGTTAGGTGCTTTCTCATGAGGTGTCCTAGCGGGAGGGACATCCCCTTTTTGCTGGGAAATCTATGGCACTTGGTATTCCCAATTATGAATGAAATATTCCAGGAAAATTTAGGAGAGATAGGCAAATTGGAAAAGGAGCATGGGTAGGCCTGTTGTTAAAGAAAGGAGTATAATAGTGGAGAGCGAAGAACTTGGATCAGAAAATCAGGAAGTAGAACTAATTTGGTTGGGGTTATAGGGATTTCTCGTGCGTCCAATAGTTCTCAGTGACTCCAAGGATCCAGTGTGGGAAAATATTGTTGACTGCACTCTTAATGCAAACTGAACCTGGGCTTGGTGCAGCTCATTGTAATAATGACGGAATTGAGCAGAAGAGTTTAGTGATGATGGAGTAAGAGGTAGGTGGTAAAACTTGGCACGAAAAGTTACAGAGTTGCAAATCAGTACTTTAATCATGTGAGTGCTGGGATCTTGAGTCCTTTTGATTGGAGGTGGAGCTGGGAATGAAAAAAAAGGGACAAAGAGACAAAGATCTGAACTTTTTTGAATTGCAAACCGATTGAGCAAAGATTTGCCTTTGTCCAGATATTCATTTTACAGCCCACCCATTCAAGTGATGCTGGACTATAACGTTAATTATTGGATCTGAGGCTGCAATTTGTGCAGAACAAGTTGTGTAACTGGGGTACAATGAAGTGGTGAAACTGAAAGCAAGGGGACTAAGTCACCAGACCCATTCCCTAGTTCCGGAATTAATTATTCATTGAAGCATGAGCCAGCCCCGATTAGGAATGCTTATTGATGAGACAGAAAGCAAATCCTGGACAAAACAAAGCAAAATAAATGGAATAGGCTTAAAAACAAATGGCAATATCTCCATAAGAATGACAGCCAGTGTCAGGAACATTCTGAAATGAATCGATGAGAACATGTGAACTGGGCATCAGTCTGTGCTGAGAACTGTGCCAAACTGGAATAAGATTTCTTAATAAAATTAAAAATAAAACAAGGGTTTGAGTGAAAGGATAGGTCAACTTAGAAATGAAATTGAAAATAAGAAGCAAGAAACATTGGAGGTAAGAAGCTGCTACATTATGGGCCCGTAGTCATGAAATTTCCATTCCTGGCTACACAGACTACATCTTAACCCACAGCATTAATACTCTGAATGGCAGTGTGGTCTAGTAGACTGATTATATGACGGGCGTGTAGAAAGGAACTGCAGATGCTGGTATATTCCTAAGATAGACACAAAGCGCTGGAGTAACTCAGAGGGTCAGGCAGCATCTCTGGAGAAAAAGGATGGGTGACGTTTTTGGTCGACACCCTTCTTCAGACCCTGACCAGACCCATTGACCTGCACTTTGTGATAATCTTAATTAGAGGATGAATTTGTTTCAACTACCTGCACGAATCATTGTGGAAACATTGTGCACGAGTCATATATAGTCGCATATTTAAAGAACGTCTACCATCATTAAACAACCAAGGAATAGAAATAACCAGGATTTTTCCAAATATTTTTGTCTCACTTATTCAACACCATATGCTGGATGTACAATAAGCTATCGTGACCTCTGGCAATATCTAATACTCAGCGTCTTGCTTAATAAATCAGGAATTAAATTGTCTGCATCTGGATCTCAATTAACCACTTCCAACCAGTGGATAATGCATCGGCTCAATGCATAGGAAATGATGTTCTGTATCCCGAGGGACCTTCCGCAAGACAAAACAATTATTTAAACCTCAAGTCAATTATCTTGGAAATGTTGCCTTTGGGAGCTATTTGGAGATGTGGAGAAGACTAGTGGCTGAGAACATCTTTTGTACATGAAAAGATAAAACGGCTTAGAACAGGGGCCGGTGCCTGTCATTGCGCATATCAAAATGGAGATCAGTTTCCAGACTACTTGTATAAAGGGGCACTCTTCTTTGTGTCCTGGTGCTGTTGGTGAGAATGTTCAAATACTCACTGCCTGCAAACAGTAACAGATATCATAGTCATAAAGTGATAGTGTGGAAACAGGCCCTTCGGCCCAACTTGCCCACACCGGCCAACATGTCCCAGCTACACGTCCCACCTGCCCGCGTGTGGTCCATATCCCTCCAAACCTGTCCTATCCATGTATCCATCCATTGAGCAGAGACATCCATCTCTGTCACCACTGCCTTTAGAAGGATGCATTTGTCTTCGAACAGACTGGGTGGAGTTCCTGAGAGACTTTTGGATGCAAGGTTCCTGTGCTCACAGTCCTTCTCTTCCTCCTCCCTAGGCTTCATTTTGCATGGAGGCTTTGCTGCTTGTTCCTCTCCACCATCTCCTGCTTGTGTTGGGTGCTAGTGGTCCTTAACCAAAGCATTCTCTTTGTTTTCTTATAGGCAGGCGGTCTATCTGTCAGCTCTTGTTATCCATTGATATGTTCTTTGGAAGGAGCATAGTTCTCACAGGGTTAGTCCAAGGCCTTGTCTTGAATTTGTTTCCAACAAATGTATTTATATACCTTTATTAATTGAGGAACCAATCATTGTGCATATCAAAATGGTGACCCGTTTCCAGACCACTTGTACAAAAAGTGATACCCAACTTTGTGTTGTTCTATTAGAGATCAATCTATTAGACAAGGTTACAGCCACACCTTGTCGTTTGAAAACCAGTTCCTGTTTGTAAGTTTCCATTGCCTTCATGGATCGTTAGCTAGTATCATTTCCTTTTAGATATTTAAATGTTTGAATGCGTTTATTGATATGATGGGACATATTTATGATTATTTGTAGGAGTTATCAGGTACAAAAGGTGAGGCTCTTAATGGTCTCTGTACTTTTTGTTATCTGCAAGAAGCTCCATCCATAACAGACAATGCAACTGATGATCTATTGAAGCAGCTTAGTGTGAGGGTTCTTCCTGCTGGTCCGAATGGATCTCCTGCCTATGGCCCATTCTGGGCATTAATTACATGCATGTGAATAAGATTAACAGCAGAGGCATCTATGGGTGCTGCAGGAAGATTCGCACCATGCTCTGCGTGCATTACGCATGTGCATTACATAAGTAAACTGTGCAACACAAACTTGCACTATTTGTACTGCTGGGTCAATATCTTATTAATTGCTTGGTAGAATTCCATGTCTCGGCTCTTTGAATGAAGTACTTGGCTCTGACGCGAGTTCTTTGCTGAGGCCTTCATCTGCAGGTCCAGGCTGGCAGCAAAGGAACAAGCAATTCTAGTTCTGATGTTGCTATACGGAAAGCATGTACGTGAAAGGTGAACGATGATGTCTGTCCACGGAGCCTGACTGCCCCACTGAGTGCAGTTAGCCTTTCCTGCTTTTGTCACATAAACACCAGACAATCCTTCACTTCTTTCTTTGGCCAGCGTGCAGCTCTAATCTTCACCAATGGTGACCCTGCAGTGGACAGTCCATACCATGAACCTCTGTTGAACAGTCCTTCAGGTGACCTTCTCTTGAACATTCAAGTGGATTGCGTTATGCAGAAAGGATGGACAGACGAGGCTTGAAAGTACTGGGATTTTGGAAGAAATGAGGAAGGATTTGGTTGAAACACAAACGATCCTGAGGGACTGGAGAGGAAAAGACCTTATTTTTGTGCTAACATCTAGAGGTCATTGCTAATGGGTCATCCACTTAAGGGTGGATGAAAAAAAAAACCACCAAGTGTCCTTGCCTTGACTTTTTGGAACGCCCATCTTTAAAGAATGGTGGAAGCAGTGTTAAATATTTTTCAGGCTGAGGTAGATGCGTGATAACTAAGTGAGTGAAAGGTTACTGAGGTTAAGTGGGAATGTATAATTAAGATTGCACATAGATCCACCTGAAGTCAGGATCGAAGCTGGGTTGCCTGAGCTTTGAAGCAGCAGCTCTAACTGCTGCACCAGGTCACTGACATTAAGGAGGTACACATTAAATTTAAAAATCTAAATATGATGCAGATAAATTCAAGGCTGAGAACAATAGATTTTTGCTGGACAAGGCTGTGTGGAGATTGGAACAATAATTGGCTGAGAGAGTTCAGATAAAGATGAGAATAGTTGAGGTATGAGGACCTGATATTCCTGACATCACACCCATGTAAAGCAGCAGTGTACTGATTCACTGCTGATCCTCATTTTGCTTTTTGGATATTTATAGTTTCTATATTAACCACATACAATGTACAGCTCAAAAAAATGTATTTCCTTATCGCGGTGAAAGAGTGTGCATGTTCAAACAGTCAAGAGAAACATCAGTCTTGGGAAGGTTTCAGAAGAGGATTCTAATGCATTCGTGGAAGACGGAGGTTCACAAGACATTCAGATTGAACATTCAAATAGGTTCCCTCAATCATCCACTGTGGGTGAAACTGCCTACACATTACAATGCGCACAGATGTTTTCCTGTCACCGGACAATATAAATGGGAGAATTCCGGTGAAAATTCACATGGAATGAGACCATGAAGTCCAATTTTTGAAGTCCAATAATTGCAAATTTCAAGCAAATGGAATTAAACTTGTTTTTATTGGAAAAACGACTGAGAAGGATTCAAAATTCAATTATTTTGCAATGCTTTGGGCGAGGGTGAATGTAAGAAAGCAGAATGTTTAACTTCATAAGTGCAGAACTACAGCAGAAGCCTAGAGTAAGACTAAAATTTAGAACTCTTTTCCCTCCCCCCAAGAGTAGAGAACACATTTAGAAATACTGCACCAGAGAAGCAGTTATTTTTTTGTAAATTAATCTCTCAAAAATGTTAGGAAAATAGCTACACATGCGAGGAGGAAAGAAACTGGGCTTATGGAATGTGGGAACTGGTACTTATCCTCAAGTTCTCTAAAAAGAACACAGCTCAATTCAACTGATATAGAACTGTGATAATTTATTTCTTGAAAATTAGTGCTGAGAAATGGAATGAACCATGATACCTATCAACATAGGCAGAGGTGATGAAGCTCTTACTACAAGGAAATGATTTGATACTTTGAAACATTAAATTTTACATTGATGTCCTGGAATTTATATTGATATTGTTAGAATACTACACTGACGTTTATACAGATACGCCGATTTATATTGATGTGTCTGAATTGTCTGCCTTACTTTGCTGAAGTTTATATTTAGCCATGTTGTTATATTGATTTATTACACTTTATTTTACCACACCGCAGTTTGTATTGATTCAATGAAATTTATAGTGAGTCACATGTTGATATTGATACGAGGGAGCTTATATCACTGTACAGTTTATTTTGAAATGCTAGATGTATTTAGCATTGTTTTGATACCTTGGGGTTTATATTCAACACTAAAGTTCTTACTGCCATTTTTAGATTAAAGCCATAGAGATACTACACAGGATCAGGCCCTTCAGTCCACCAAGCCCACACTGCCAGTTGCTCATTTATACTAATCCGACAATAACCATTCTCATCTACACCCTCTAGGTTACACAGTGGGGAGAACTAACCTAACAACCCGCAAGTCTTTATAATGTGGGACGATAGAGGAGCACCTGGAGGATACCCAGTCATAGGGAGAGTGTACAGACTACACTAAGAAAGTGGTTCGCATTAAACCTGGGTCTCTGGCAGTGCGAGGCAGTCCTTATGTTGTTTCATTAGTGTATGTATAGATATACTAAACGTGATATGGATAAATGCACCTTATTGAATGCATCAAACAGCACTGAGTCCAATTCTCTCATTCTTTCCACAGAACCCTCAAATGACTTCCTGTGCGCTCAACTCCAAATTATTATATTTCAAAGTGTGCAGTGGTCCCATCACTAACTCCTGCAAGTGATCACTACTGCACATGTTCCTTCAGTCTGAAAAGAAATGTTCCCCACTACCCTCTGCTCCCTATCCCGAGGCCAAAATTGCATTGTTACGGACACTGCCTCTAACCCATCAACTGCAATTGTGCTAATACGTCTATTGTGTGACCTTTCAATAGATATTTTCCAGTGGCCATCCTAGTAATGTTTAAGTCCAGTGAAAAACATTTTCCTCTTTCCCCCTTCAATGTCTCCAGAGACACATTGAACCCTTTGTGAAGCAGTGCCTAGAAGTGGTCATCCTACTCCTATCTGGACTAGACTTATTTGGAATTCCTAACCAGTCGTGGGCATCCATGGTTAAGGAGGTGGGGTGGTTCCATCATTTTCCCAAAGAGAAACTGTTATTGTTCCTTGCGCAAGGATGGAACTGGCTCCAAATAAAATGGCACATTATCTTTGTTGTCAGCTTTTGCCAAGCATAAGCACCCTTTATGGGCGACTCCTTGCATACCTTGGGTATGCAAGCAAAGAATTTAATTGTGCTTGTCACACGTGACAATAATGTATTCAATAACCCTGGAGTGTTGTCATGTAACCTCCTACCTTTGGCAACCAATATATTTCACCAATATATTTCATTGGATTTTTACAGCTAATCCCAAAACAAATAGGCCTTCATCGCTATGCAACACAATCTGATACTATCCCCCATGCAAACATTTTTATAATCAATAAGTGAAGAAAATGCCAAACAGAACCCAATTTGTTTGATTGATTCCTGGGATGGCAGGACTTTCATCTGAAGAAAGACTGGATAGACTCGGCTTGTACTCGCTGGAATTTAGAAACTTATAGAAACTTACAAAATTCTTAAGGGGTTGGACAGGTTAGATGCAGGAAGATTGTTCCCGATGTTGGGGAAGTCCAGAACAAGGGGTCACAGTTTAAGGATAAGGGGGAAGTCTTTTAGGACCGAGATGAGAACGTTTTTTTCACACAGAGAGTGGTGAATCTGTGGAATTCTCTGCCACAGAAGGTAGTTGAGGCCAGTTCATTAGCTATATTTAAGAGGGATTTAGATGTGGCCCTTGTGGCTAAAGGGATCAGAGGGTATGGAGAGAAGGCAGGTACGGGATGATCAGCCATGATCATATTGAATGGCGGTGCTGGCTCAAAGGGCTGAATGGCCTACTCCTGCACCTATTTTCTATGTTTCTATTTTCCTGGGTTTGGTCCCCTGCAGCTTCCCACTAATTAACCACCGAAGACTGCAGAAGGATCCCGACTCAAAATCGCACCTATCCATTTTCTCCATAGATGCTGCCTGCCCCGCGGAGTTACTCCAGCACTTTGTGTCATTTGATGTAAACCAACATCCGTAGTTCCTTCTTAGTATGAAGAAGGGTCCCAACCCGAAACGTCACCTATTTATTTTCTCCAGAGATGCTGCCCAATCCGCGGAGTTACTCCAGCATTTTGCGTCTATTTTCGATATAAACCAGCATCTGCAGTTCCTTCCTATACATTTTGCCTGCAGTTCTTATGTCACCAAAGACAGGACCCCTTAGGGCTAGATATATCTCTCCAGAAATACTCACTCACATACGCAATCAAACCCCCAGGAACACATACACCCACTGAGACACAACCCACCCACCCTCACACACACATTCAGACAGACCCATGCACACATAAGTAGGCCCACTCCTGTCAGACCCACGCGTTCTCTTGCACCCAAATGCACTCTCTCAGCCATCCAGCCCACTCACTCACTCATTCACAGAATTACATACACATGCTCAGAGCCACTCACACGTTGAAACTCACTCATCTACATACCCACTCTCATGCGCAAACTAATCTACACATAATCCCATTCACGCACACACGTCCATTCACATGCACAATTGAACACACTCGTACGCACACATCCATTCCATGCACAATTGTTCACTCATACGCACACACGTCCATTCCATGCACAATTGTTCACTCATATGCACACACGTCCATTCCATGTACAATTGAACACTCGCACGCACACGCCCATTCCATGCACAATTGAACACACTCGTACGCACACATCCATTCCATGCACAATTGTTCACTCATACGCACACACGCCCATTCCATGCACAATTGTTCACTCATACGCACACACGTCCATTCCATGTACAATTGAACACACTCATACGCACACACGTCCATTCACATGCACAATTGAACACACTCATACGCACACACGTCCATTCACATGCACAATTGAACACACTCATATGCACACACGTCCATTCACATGCATAATTGAACACACTCATACGCGCACACGTCCATTCACATGCACAATTGAACACACAGATACGGGCTCCACGTGGGCTGGCGTGATGAAAGGGTTAATCTCTCTCTGCCTCTTTCCCTCCCACCCTCCAGCCACACCACTCGGCCCAGCCCTTGGTGAGATGAGGCCGGGCCAGTCACTGGCCGTGTGCTGACTTGCACGTTGTGAGCCGCGCCCCAGGTCGGGTCGGGTCGGGTATGGTCGGCTCCAGGCAGTCCCGCAGCACACCTGCTGGGCGGGCAATGACACAGTTAAAAACAACAAAGGCACCAAACCCCTGTTTGTCCATTTGCCCCTCTGGAAATAACTCAACACCCACTCGGTCCGGGGGGACGGGGAATGCATGGCTCCTTGTTTGTTCAATTGAACTGCGAGCAAATAAAAGAAACCCCTTGAGACGAGGGGCGTTGACGCGCAGGCAAATCCTGCAGAGTAAACAAAGTTGGAGCGGGGAGGAGGAGGAGGAGGAGGTAAAAGCTGAACCAAGGTGCAAGCACCAGTTTACTCCGCCTCTGGGCTTGGCCGACTCCTCACAGTGCGGGTCGTGGAAATCGTGTCCTACGTGTCTTAGAATGACACAGCACATAAACAGGCCCTTCGGCCCACCCAGTTCATGCCGATCATCAACCACGAATTTGTAGCAATCCCTTTTTATACTCCCCATATTCCAATATTCACTCCAATCTGCACTATTATTGTTTGTTTTGTGTATGTATGTTTGTACACATGGATAAATGTATATATATATATATATATAAATATGAATATATGTTTATTATATTATGTACACAATACTCTGTTTACATATTCTGTTGTGCTGGTGCGATTAAGAATTGTATTGTTCTGTCTGGGGCATATGAGAAAACGCCCTCCCCTTCCTGCAATCTACTACAACACTACCTTCACACTAGAGGCATTGTACAGTGGCCAGTTAACCAGCACGTCTTCCTGCCTCTGATCACTAAACAAGCCAAACAGTGCTCTCCCACCATTTCCCGCATTTTTACATTTAATCAATAAACGTCTTTAAACAAATGAAACGGAATGTGCTTGTAATTCATTCCAACAGTGCTCTCCCTCCACACTCACTCGTGTTGTGTCTTGGAGATTAATCTTCAACTTCTGGACACGTTGGGTCAGTTCCGGGCAGGTTCTGTAAGGGCCCATGCAACTTCCAACCCAGCAAGTAGGTTGATACCAAGTAGGTTGGTATCAAGCCAGCAGAGACATAGTGGACTGAAGAGCCTGCTTCTGTGCACTATGACTGTACGATATCAATAGGTACAGAGAGACACTCTATGGGGTGGGGGGAGAGAAGAGGATGAACAGCCCAAAGTTTGGTCCATGTTGGCATAAACAACATGGGTTGTAGAAAGTCTGAGGTCCAACAGGCAGATTTTAAGGAGTTAGAAAAGCGATTAAGAAGTGGACTTAAGGAGGATTAAGAAGTAAAAAGAATGAAACTGCTTAGTAGGTCAGGCAGAATCAGTGGAAAGAGAACTAGAGTTAATATTTCTTGTCGAAGACCCTTCAGTTGATGTACCTCGATTCTCAAACACAGTAATCACAAATTACTTCCAATGGCCTGCACTAAAGAGAATAGAAATAGAAGGCCTGGTGGACTGAAGGGCCCGATTCTGTGTTGTATCTCTTTGAAGCTATGGCTTTAATATAAAAATGTCAGTAAGAACTTTAGTGTTGAATATAAACTCCAAGGTATCAAAACAATAATAAGCCCGAGTATGGATCCAAAGGGCCAGAAACAGAACCAGGGTGACCAGGAATCAGTGCTGGGACCGTTGTTGTTTATGATATATATCAATGACTTGGAAGATGTATAAATGGGTTGGTTCGTAAGTTTGCAGATGACACAAAAATGAACGGACAATGAAGAAGGCTGTCAAAGGATAAAGTGGTTAATTAAGTAAATTACAGATTTGTGCAGTTGGTGTTTTAATCTGGGGAAGTGTGAGGTGGTGCACTCTGGGAGGCCAAATGCAAGGAGAAAGTGCAGAGTTAATTACAGTATCCTTAATGACAATGATGTGCAGAGGGATCTTGAGGTCCAAGTCCATAGCTCTCTGAAAGCAGCAACACAAGTAGATAGACTGGTAAAGATGGCATATGGTCTGACTGCCTTCAACGGTCGGGACATTGAGTACACGAGTCAAGAAATAATGTTTATAAAACTTTGGTTAGACCATATTTGGAATATTGTGTGCCGTTCTAGTTGCCGCCTTATAGAAAGGATGTAGAGGCTTTGGTGAGGGTGCAGAAGAGGTTTTTCCAGGATTCTGCTCGGATTAGAGGGATTAACTATTAGGAAAGGTTAGACCAGAGGTGTTGGGGGAGATGATAAAGGATGGACTCAATGAGTCAAAGGAATTGTTTCTCTGCTGTATCTCACTACAACTCTATGACTGTATGCTAAGCTGAGAAGTGGCTGGAAAGAATCACCAGTGTAGCTAGAAGTCGTTAGAATCAAAATATCAAGGATGATAAATCCCCTGGGCCTGATGGTCTGCATCCCAGGGTCCTCAGGGAGGTGGCTCTAGAAATAGTGGACGCATTGGTGATCATTTTCCAATGTTCAATAGATTCAGGATCAGTTCCTGTGGATTGGAGGATAGCTAATGTTATCCCACTTTTCAAGAAAGGAGCGAGAGAGAAAACGGGGAATTACAGACCAGTTAGCCTGACTTCGGTGGTGGGAAAGATGCTGGAGTCAATTATTAAAGAGGTAATAACGGTGCATTTGGATAGCAGTAAAAGGATAAGTTCAAGTCAGCATGGATTTATGAAAGGGAAATCATGTTTGACTAATCTTCTGGAATTTTTTGAGGATGTGACAAGTAAAATGGATGAAGGGGAGTCAGTGGATGTAGTGTATCTAGACTTTCAGAAAGCCTTTGATAAGGTCCTGCACGGGAGATTGGTGACTAAAATTAGAGCACATGGTATTGGGGGTAGGGTGTTGATTTGGATAGAACATTGGTTGGCAGACAGGAAGCAAAGAGTAGGAGTAAACGGGTCCTTTTCAGAATGGCAGGCAGTGGCGAGTGGAGTGCCGCAAGGCTCGGTGTTGGGGCCGCAACTGTTTACCATATATATTGATGATTTGGAAGAGGGAATTAAAAGCAACACTAGCAAGTTTGCGGATGACACAAAATGTGTAAACTGTGAAGAGGATGTTAGGAGGTTGCAGGGTGACCTGGACAGGTTGAGTGAGTGGGCAGATGCGTGGCAGATGCAGTATAATATAGATAAAGGCGAGGTTATCCACTTTGGCGGCAAAAACAAGGAGGCAGATTATTATCTCAATGGAATTAGATTAGCTAAGGGGGAGGTGCAGCGAGACCTGGGTGTCCTTGTACACCAGTCACTGAAAGTTGGCGTGCAGGTACAGCAGGCAGTGAAGAAAGCTAATGGAATGTTGGCCTTCATAACAAGAGGATTTCAGTATAGGAGTAAAGAGGTTCTTCTGCAGTTGTATAGGGCCCTGGTAAGACCACATCTGGAATATTGTGTAGTTTTGGTCTCCTAATTTGAGGAAGGACATCCTAGTAATTGAGGCAGTGCAGCGTAGGTTCACGAGATTGATCCCTGGGATGGCGGGACTGTCATATGAGGAAAGATTGAAAAGACTGGGCGTGTATTCACTGGGGTTTAGAAGGATGAGAGGGGATCTTATAGAAACATATAAAATTATAAAAGGACTGGACAAGCTAGATGCAGGAAAAATGTTCCCAATGTTGGGCGAGTCTAGAACCAGGGGCCAGTCTTAGAATAAAGGGGAGGCCATTTAAAACTGAGGTGAGAAAAATCTTTTTCACCCAGAGAGTTGTGACTTTGTGGAATTCTCTGCCAGAGGGCACTGGAGGCCAAATCACTGGATGTATTTAAGAGAGAGTTAGATAGAGCTCTAGGGGCTAGTGGAATCAAGGGATATGGAGAGAAGGAAGGCACGGGTTATTGATTGGGGACGATCAGCCATGATCACAATGAATGGCGGCGCTGGCTCGAAGGGCCGAATGGCCTCCTCCTGCATCTATTTTCTATGTTTCTATGCATCCAGACCACTGAATGAAAGTGGAGAGTTTAAAAGGAACACAGGACACACAAATTAATCAGGAATTGTAAGCTTGGATTTGTTCAGAAAAGGTTATATAAACCATTCACATAAACCATTTAAACCCCTTGTGTCTCTCTCTCCACAAAGTGTGTAGATGGTAAAGCATTGTGTTACATTTCTTAAATAGACTTGGTAAAATATGGGTTCAGTCTTAAATGTTGCTTTCCACTTTGCGACTTTACCTGCCATTTCATGACCAATCCTAAAATCTTTCAGCTATGAACATACCTTGCTTGTGAGCCATTGGTGAGCTGTAAACTTCCTTTCTGTGATCGCTGTCTTGTTCTTAGTGTTAATAATATTAATATCATTGCTAATTTGCTCTCCCAGCCTTGCATTTCAATGAGTGTGTGTCAGGTTTTGATTTTCCCAAGTGTAGATAACACAGCTCCTGTCAATTTAATTCTACCTCCTGTGAAATTGTGAATGTGGAAGATGGGCACAATCCATTCATTTTGATGAGGTTTTCTAATTATTTTAACACATATCATCCTACGGTAGGTGGGTGGTCTCCTATCAGTCAGAACTGCTTCAGACCATGTAAAGAGAGACTGTAAAGAAGCCCAGTTTGCACACCTTTCCCTCAACATTAATTAATCGTTGCTGCAACTTGCAAACCAGCGTGCACCTAATCCTGCAGCAATGACAGACCCCACACGTGATGCGATGATGGTTGGGGTTTTGCTGCAGAAAGTAGAGTAAAACCAGTGGTGAGTAAATCAGAAGACATTTTCCAGTGGCTGTATGCCCACAGTTGTTGCACCAGTCGTGATGTTGCTCTGAGCTGCCCCGCTCCTGTGGGAGCCCTGTCACCGTGGTACCTTGCCATGGATTCAGCACCAACACCGGGGAAAGCTGGTGAAATCGCCATATTTTTCTGTTAATTACCCAGCAGGAAAACCATGTAAATGTTGCCCTGCCCATTGAAATGGAAGTGAGTTTTTTTAAGGCTTAACAACTACAATTATTGCCAAACAACCTCTCCCACCAGGAAATCGGCTTTCACAAACATGGAATCTTAATCCTTCAGATTTCAGTTACTTGTGGATGTTTTTTCACTGATCTTTTTCTGTCTATGGTGTCTGGATCCTTGACTTAAGCCAGTTTTCATTTCCCTCTCTTTGTTCCACTTTCTGTGCTTTCCTGCTTCAGTTCCACACACCTCCCAGCCTTTGGATTGGCGGTACACAGTCGCATGCCCATGTCCACACTTCTCAAAGCAAGAGGCCGGGACTGAGATTGCACAGCAAGATAGTCTGATGAACGGCAGCAACATGCTTCAGTGATACTGTTTGAGGGGAATGTATTGACAACCGTTTGAACAGAACCTTGAATCCTCTCACCTCAAAGCACAAGGGCAGACAGCACCTTGATTTAACAGTCCTACCCAGTGTAGCTGGACCTCCTTAGCTGCTGCAGTGTTGACGCCCTGGGATTTTGTGTTCAGTATTCTGAAGTGATTAGATTACTTCAGATCGGTTTAGTTGATTGTCACACTGTACCGAGTTACAATGAAATTTCTTTTTGTTTGCGTACTATCTAGTCAGCGTAAAGGCTATACGTGATTACAATCAAGCCATCCACAGTGTATAGAGTAGAATTGTGAAAGAGTGGAGCATTTGTAACGAACGATTGCATGTCCACTTCTGGGATGAGCATGTCTTCGCCACCGTCTTGGGTGATGTGCCATGTGAAGCTCCCTAATTTTGTACGTCAGAGGCACGGGCAATGGCAGTTTTCCACAGCAATTATCCATTGCTGCCTGTCTCAATTTCCCATGGCCATTGCACCTCATACCCAAGATAGACACAAAGTGCTGGAGTAACTCGATGGGTCAGGCAGCATCTTCGGAGAGAAGGGATAGGTGACCTTTTGGGTCGAGATCCTTCATCAAATCAGCCTGTCCCACTGAGTTACTCCAGCACTTTGTGTCTATCTTCTGTGCAAGCCAGCATCTGCAGTTCCTTCCTTCACCTCGTATCCAACTGGTTTACGGTCTGCTAGGGTCCAAAGCAAGAGAACCTATTCCACCTGCCCCAGTAGGTGATGTGCCATCTGTGACAGACCCTCGCACTTTTTTATCTGCACTTTCTCTGTTGCGATAACATTATATTCTGCAAACTGTTTACTTTCTCTTTTTACACCTCCTATGTTATAGACAATAGACAATAGGTGCAGGAGGAGGCCATTCGGCCCTTCGAGCCAGCACCGACATTCAATGTGATCATGGCTGATCATCCACAATCAGTACCCCATTCCTGCCCTCTCCCCATACCCCCTGACTGCTATCATTATGAGCTCTATCTAGCTCTCTCTTGAAAGCATCCAGAGAACTGGCCTCCACTGCCTTCTGAGGCTGAGAATTCCAGATTCACAACTCTCTGAGTGAAAACGTTTTTCCTCATCTCCGTTCTAAATGGCCTACCCCTTATTCTTAAACTGTGGCCCCTTGTCCTGGACTCCCCCAACATTGGGAACATGTTTCCTGCCTCTAGCGTGTCCAGCCCCTTAATAATCTTATGTGTTTCAATAAGATCCCCTCTCATCCTTCTAAATTCCAGTCTATCCAAGCCCAGTCGCTCCCAGTCTTTCAACATACGACAGTTCCGCTATTCCGGGAATTAACCTAGTGAACCTACGCTGCACTCCCTCAATAGCAAGAAGTTCTCCGGTAGGGTTTGATTACACTCCTTCATTTACCTGGATATGGCGTAAAACATCCAGGTAATTTTCCACTGTATCTCGGTGCAGGTGACAATAACAAACCAATATGAAACCAATTAAACCTATTGAAGTCCTGATTCCCTGAAAGGTTGGGAATGGGAGCATGAGGAGTATTCCACTCTTGCACTCACAGGGACCCCCCCCCCCCATCTCCCTTTCTTCTGGTTGAGATCAGCGAACTCAGCACAGATGTGAGTGCAAACTCAGGGCCGTTTGATCTCTAGTAAAAGGTGTTGAGTCCATTTTCTGAGTGACTGTTGTGCTGTAGCAGAGCAGCATCTTTCAGATGAGGTGCTAAACTGAGGCCCATCAAGATCTCTGATGGATGCCAAAAAGGCTGTGACCACTCCTGGCTAATATTTACCCTTAGCCATCAGCACTAAAAACAGATGAATTGGTCATCAATTATTTGCGGGTACTATTGCAACCTTTAAGAAACATTTAGACAGGTGCAACGATAGGGTAGGTTTAGAGGGATATTGGCCAAACGTGGGCATGTGGGACGAGTAGACGGGGCATGTTGGTCAGTGTGGGCTGTATGACCCTATAACAGAGAACACTGCAAACACTCAGTGTGTCAGGCAGCATCTCAGGAGAGAAAAACACATTAAACATTTCAAGTCAATAACCATTTATCAGCTTAAAACACATGGTTTATAACTATTCCCAAATCCGAAGTTATTGACCTGAACCATTAACTCTGTTTCTCTTTCCCCAGAAATGCCGCCGGTCCTGCTGAATGTTTCCAGTGTTTGTTTTTGTTTCAGATTTCCAGTGTTTGTTTTTGTTTCAGATTTCCAGTATCTGCCATACTGTTTCTGCTTTGGGATCTGCTCATTAATTCACTACCGTTTGTCGGAGCTGCCTGTGCAGTGATCGACCACATTACAGCTGTGACTACACTTTAAAGGCACTTAATTGCCTGTTATGCATTAGGGAGAAGCTGAGGTTTACTACGGGCCATGTATAAATTGAAATCTGTCAGTGGTTTACTGTCTGCTAATCCACCCCGCAGTGCTGGGGGGAACCGGAGGTCACATTTCCATTGCTCCTTAGGATCCAGGAGATTGTCAGTGGACATGGGGACTTGATGATCTGGAGGCTGGAAATCTGTCACCTCAGTCTCAGCAATTGCTGCCATTTGTGACCTCTTCTGCCACCTGGTGGCACCTAGACTCAAACATATATGTTAATCTGGTGATACAATTCAGTAAAGAGAACACCCTGCATATTTATAACCACGTGAAACCGGAACCTGCCAAAAATTGGGGCTAGGTCTCAGAACGAAGTAATGAAAAGGAACAGCGAAGTCAAATAAAATTGAAAAGGAAAAGAATTTAAAAGGGGGGAGAAGAAGCAGTCTGAAGAAGGGTCTTGACCCGAAACGTCACCTATTCCTTTTCTCCTTTCCTGACCCGCTGAGTTACTCCAGTTTTATGTGTCTACCTGAAGAGGCAGTGGGTTCTAGGAAAGAGGCCGCAAGGTGTAAGAACAAGGGAATGTACAAGAATCAGACTGTGAGTTATCAGAGGATTTTTGGGCTGAGATTTGAGGGCAACATAAAAATACACATCCTATTACCTTTCACATTCTCAGTGCACCCAAACGAACTTTAAAAGTCACCTCATTTTGAGGCACAGTTAGTGTGGTATTGTAGGAAACGTGACCAATCTCATTGCACTCAAGATCCCAGCAACACAGATGAGCAAATCTTTCGCTGAACTCCACCGCTCAGTCCGTCTTAACCTACCTGATCTCCTGGTGCCTCAGCACTTCAACTCCCCCTCCCATTCCCAATCTGACCTTTCTATCCTGGGCCTCCTCCATTGTCAGAGTGAGGCCCAGCACAAATTGGAGGAACAGCACCTCATATTTCGCTTGGGTAGTTTACACCCCAGCGGTATGAACATTGACTTCTCTAACTTCAGATAGCCTTTGCTTTCCCTCTCTATCCCTTCCCCTTCCCAGTTCTCCCACCAGTCTTACTGACTACATTCTATCTTTGTCCCGCCCCTTCCCCTGACATCAGTCTGAAGGGTCTCGACCCGAAACGTCACCCATTCCTTCTCTCCCGAGATGCTGCCTGACCCCTTGAGTTACTCCAGTATTTTGTGTCTACCTTTGAGCAAATCTTTCTTTCAGTTCCCAGTGAGCCATGCATGGCAGAAGGTCCCGCTGAGCTGTGGCCATCCCCGACACTAGATCTGGCTCCCTCGCCCGCCGCGGAGGAGGGGGGTGAATCGGACGGTGGTGTGCATTGCCACAGAAGATTGTGGAGGCCAAGTCAATGGATATTTTTAAGGCAGAGATAGATAGATTCTTGATTGGTACGGGTGTCAGGGGTTATGGGGAGAAGCCAGGAGAATGGGGTTAGGAGGGAGAGGTAGATCAGCCATGATTGAATGGCGGAGTAGACTTGATGGGCCGAATGGCCTAATTCTGCTCCTATCAGTTATGAACTGTGGAACCGGGAGAGGGAAGCCACCGAACCTGGTCTCTGCTCACCCCCTGACGACCGGTTACCAGAGAGGAGGGAGTCGGGAGTCGGTGATGGCGGCAAACGCTGGACAATGGGCCGGTGAGAATAACTGGGGATCTTACCTTTTTCGTCCCCAAGGTGGGCTGCGGGAGGCGGCCCTGGGACACAAAGGTTGAAGATGGCCGGGCGAGGAGAGGGTCGTCAGTTCCCCGGGTGACTGGATGGAGGCGACGGCTGCAGTGGGGACTGGTAAATGATGACAGAACATGGCAACTCTTGCATATAGACTCAGTGGATGGTTTCTATGTATTATGTACTTATCCGGGGAATGTACTTAGGTATGGCAAAAATCTTACTGATCCATCCGTATGCAAAAAAGAAATTGCTCTACCACGGCGCACGCGATAATAAATGAATCATTGAACCAGTTGAGGGATAATAGCAGTATGTTGGAGAGAACATTTGTGCAGGGCCCTAATTATGATTCCAATTTACAGTGCAGGTGTCCTTCTGACTCAGCACCTTCAGCCCTCTATGGATTCCAGGAATTCATTGCTGAAGCAGTGATACCGTGCTCTAAATGGCTCGATCCTGTTAGTTATCAAAGCACCACACGAGGAACAATGAGTTGCCTCTGCACCTCTGGGTGCATCGTTTTATCCTTAACATTTGTGCCTGCTGATCTTTCTGTTGGGCTTCATGGAAACGGGACGCGAGGCCAAGGAAGTGAAAGTCTGAATGGGATTGGGATGGAGAATTTAAGTGACTGGATCTCCGGGGCCGTGATAACAGAAAGAAAGGAGGTGTGTGGAAAGAGGGGTTCTATCTCCTCACCATGAAGTCTGCATCCTAATCACAGCGCTGATGGAAAATTGCTATGTTATCTGAAAATAGTGAGTGAACCCCTGGCAAAGGAAGGTTCTGTGGAAGGAGGTAGTGATTAAGTGGTAATATACCAAGGGGAGAATGAGGCCACTGCGGGTGACAAATGAAGTCAAAGGTAGCATAAAGACAAAATAGAAAGCGTATAACATGGCAAAGATTATTGGGAAGCTGGAGGATTGGGAAGCTTTTAAAAACTAACAAGGCAACTAAAAAAAAGCAATAAGGGGAGAAAAGATGAAGTATGAAGGTAAGCTAACCAAGACGACACCAAAAGTGTTTACAGATATATAAGGAGTAAAAAGAGGCAAGAGTGGATTTCGGACTGCTGAAAAATGACACTAGAGAAGTGGTAATAGGGAACAAAGAATTGGCAGATGAACTAAATGCTTTTATTGTGTCAGTCTTCACAGTGTTAGATACCAGCAATGTGCTAGAAATTCAAATGAGTCAGGGGGCAGAAGTGAGTGCAGCCACTGTTATAGAGGAGAAGGTGCTTGGGAAGCTGAAAGGTCTCAAGGCAGATAGGTCTCCTGGACCTGATAAACTACACCCCAGGGTTCTGAAAGAGGTAGCTGTAGGAATTGTGGAGGCATTAGTAATGACCTTTCAAGACTCACTAGAATCAGGGCTGGTTCCAGAGGACTGGAAAATTGCAAATGTGACTCCACAAAGGTTGGGTGGCATGGCGTCACAGTGGTAGAGTTGCTGCTTTACAGCGCCAGAGACCCGGGTTCAATTCTGACTACGGGTGCCGGTCTGTATGGAGTTTATACATTCTCCCCATGACCTGTGTGGGTTTTCCCCAGTTCTGGTTTCCTCCCACTACAAAGATGTACAGGTTCGTAGGTTAATTGGCTTGGTAAAATTGTAGATTGCCCCTAGTGTGTATAGGATAGTGTTAGTGTGTGGGGATCGCTGGTTGGCATGGACTTGGTGGGCCGCAGGACCTGTTTCCTCGTTGTATCTCTAAACTAATAAAAGATGCTTGAGAAGGGAGTGAGGCAAAAGAAAGGAAATGATAGGTCAGTTAGTCTGACTTTTGTGGTGGGTAACATTTTAGAGTCCATTATTAAAATTGAGGTTTCAGGATGGAAACACATCAAATAGGCCAAAGTTCAGCGTGGTTTTGTTAAGGGGAAATCTTGCCTAAAAAATCTGTTTCGAGTTTTTTGAGGAAGTAACAAGCAGGATAGACTAAGGAGAGTTGATGGATGTTGTTGATTTGGATTTTCAGAAGGCCTTTAATATGGTACCACACATGAGGTTGCTAAACAAGATAGGAACCCATGGTATTGGAGGTAAGGTACTGGCATAGATGGATGATTGGCTGACTGGCACAAAGCAAAACATGGGAATAAAGGGAGTCTTTTTTGGTTGGCTGCCGGTGACTAGTGGTATTCCGCAGGGGTCAGTTTTGGGTCTTGTACTTTTCATTTTATATGTTAATGATCTGCATGAGAAAATTGAAGGCTTTGTGGCAGAGTTTGCAGATGATATTTAGAGATTTAGAGATACAGCGCGGAAACAGGCCCTTCGGCCCACCGAGTCCGCGCCGCCCGGCGATCTCCACACATTAACACTATCCTAGCGACACTAGGGACAATTTTTACATTTGCCCAGTCAATTAACCTACGTACCTGTATGTCTTTGGAGTGTGGGAGGAAACCGAAGATCTCGGAGAAAACCCATGCAGGTCATGGGGAGAACGTACAAACTCCGTACAGACGGCGCCCGTAGTCAGGATCGAACCCGAGTCTCTGGCGCTGCATTCGCTGTAAGGCAGCAACTCTACCGCTGCGCCACCGTGCCGCCCTATATAAAGATAGGTGGAGGGGCAGGTTGTGTTGAGGAAGCGGGGAGGCTGCAAAAGGACATGGAGAGGTTGGGAGAGTGGACAAAGAAGTGGTATATGGAATACAGCATATGGTCTTGCACTTTGGCAGAAGGAATAAAGGTGTTGACTACTTTCTGAATAGGGAGATGATTCAGAGATTGGAGGTGCAAAGGCACTTGGGAGTGCTCGCGGAGGATTCCCGGGAGGTTAATTTACAATATAAAAGCGAGGATGTAATGCAGAGGCTTTAACAGGTGCTGGTGAGCCCACATTTGGAATATTGTGAGCAGTTTTGGGCTCAATATCTAAGGACGGATATGCTGGCGCTCGAGAGGGTGTGGAGGGGGAAGAAAGCTGAGTGAGGCCGTGGGATTTTGCAGTGGAGCAGTTGAAATGTAGAAACAAGGAACTGCAGATACTGGTTAGTGTCCTTTTTAGGAAAAAATAGTTTTGTAATGTCTTGGCACTAATGTTAACCTAATGGCCCAACTTCTCTTGATTTCCTCAGCAGGGGAAACAGTGCCACTGATCCCTCTCCCCTCAATCAATTCCTTCCAACATTTTAAAAGCGTGACTGGAACTTGCAACGTTTGCTAGTCCTTCTCCATTCCCCTGCTGCCTGTGTAGCATTAACCTGGTTTTCTGCTCACAATTGCAATGCCACCTGTCTGTGCATCATTGTTCCACTCCCAGCTATGATCTGCCCTCTGGTCCAGCATTCTGCAGTTCCTCTTGAGGGCGTAACTCTGCATGAATCTTAGTGCAAAACACTCCACCCCCACATTGCCAACCATCCACCCACACTGATTTCACCCCTGTCTAAAACCCACCTTCTTCCCTGGGTAATCAATTCTTGCCATCTCTAGTCCCCAGACTATTGGAACCCTTCCTCCCATGTTGAACCATTGATTTCTCATTTACCATCTATCCTCTCCCAATACCCCACCACTCTAATCCCCACCCTCTCTCCAGCCGCACACCAAACCTCTCCCCCTGTCTAAACTCTCTCGTCTCACTTATGCCAATTCCACCGGCTCCCTCTCCCAATCCTCAGCACTGCCCTGCTGTCTCCCCGATGCCAGCTTCTCCTTGGCTTCAACCACTGAACTGTGCCCAGTCACTCCTTTACCACTCTCTCTCTCAATGCTCTCTTTTCTTTCTGACAAAACCCAGCCTCTGCCACAAGTCAACTCCACACTCTCCTCAGTACTACCCTCCAAAAGACTAATTCCCTACCCTTGGCCCTCCTAACAGGGCACTCCACACAAGGTTTCTAATGGCATCCCTTCCCGCTGATTACTCTGTCCACTCTTTCCTCATTGACTCTCCGTATTCCCTGATAGCCCCCCCATTTCCAACCCTATTCTCACTGGTAAGCTACACCTTCACCCCACTGGTCATAATCCCGCTGCTCAACGCCCATACTCTCCTCTTGTTTACACATACTTTCTCCCCAATGGTCATACCCCACACTCTTCTCTTCATAACACCCACCTTCTCCCATTGACAATCTCAATCTCTGCCTTGCTGCTCCCGTTACCCTCTACGTGTGGTCACCTACTGTTTCCCTTTCAGTAGTCCCACCGGTTCTCACCATCCAGCCCTCACCCTACTGGGATCCCCACAGGACCCTCTCACTTTTTTTCCTCCCCGGCTCCTACTTTTTCCACCTGGCCTCATCGCCATATGCCCAAGGGCTACCCTGCCCCTCTACATTAGTCTCCCCACCTTCTCCACTGGCCATCCTATCCCATCCCTCACTCTGGCTACCTAATCACTTCCTTCCACACTTCCATTCATATTGAGTACTAGTTGGGAAGTAGAGGCTGGTATTCCTTTATGGCTACTCTTTAACTCCTTGCATGCAGGATAGTTCTGCCTAGCAGACAACCCCTTACATCTGTGGTAACACCCCAACTCCACGTGATGGCAACCCACTGAAAGGCGACTCAAGAGTTTGATTTCAATTTTTTTTTATTCCAACAGTATCAGTAAGAAAGTGACAGTCATACGCCAAGGGTTAGTGGGGGGTGGGTGGTGCGGGAGGGGTTGAGCAGGAAGACAATGGACCCACCAGCCAGGAGCAGTTACTGAAGGACTGCTAGTCCACGCTGCAGACAAACACGAGACACAAAGCATTCAGATGCTCCGGCATCACTCTGCCACCTTGGGCCCACTGCTTGACATTCTTGGCAAGGTTTTTGTTTGCATAGTTAATCCCAGTTCAATATTCCAGTGTTAACAGTCAAAGGTATAAGGGCTTTGCAAACATTAGATTGGGCAAAGTGGCCAAGGTCAGCCTACAGCAGAGGGGGAAGGTGAGGGTGGCAAGATGTTGAACTCACTCCTTGCACCTTCAAAGCTTTAGCATGTCACAGAAAAATCTCCAAAGTCTTGTTTCTATCCACAAACCGCATAGACTCCAGACACACCAGATTAAGATTTCTCAATTTGCTTTCTAATCGCTTCCTGAAGATCAAACTCCTCACTGGAAGGTGCTTCCCCCTGGACCACGTGGCTTCTAACAGGGCTAGTGACTAGAGGCTGGCAGCAGGCTGTTTAATTGCAGGCACTGTTACAGCTAAGTTGCATTCTGCCCTTGTTTGACCTCCACACATGAAGCAGTTATGGGGTTGATTAGCACACTAAATTCCAGCAGTTGAGAGAAGCCACTCTCGGCATTCAGAGTGAAATTTCCCTGTGGCTTGGAGGATTTGGATTTGGAACCATGTCTGGGACATGAGCAATAAACCCAGTCTGGCACAAAGGGAGTGCTGCACAGTCCGAGGTACCGTTTCTCATAGGAGATATTAAACAGACAGGCTGTCAGTGAAGCATTACAGATGCCTTGGCATTATTCAGTTAAGGGCTGGTGAGTTCACCTTGGTATATATAGGTGGCGATTATGCAACCTTCAATCACGAGTGAAGTAGTGCAGTGATTAAGTTATGGAACTAACACCAGATGTCTGGACTGAAATCAGACACCAGAACCAATAATCTGGAAAAACATGTTCAAATCACATCCCAGCAACTTTAAACACAAGTCATAAATAAATAAATCGATCTGGGATTGAAACAAAAATTGCAACAGTAATGGTAACCGTGGAACAACCAGACTTATTAAAAACATACCTGTCACACTAATGTCCTTCAAGGAAGGAATCAATATTTATGTACTTTCAGATCCACCAACTGCTCTCCGAAGTGGCTGAATATGCCACTTATTTTAGGGGTTGATTATTGATGGGTATCAACTGCTGCCACTTCCAGTGTTATGTCCACGTGTGGCAAAGAAAATGGATTTGTCATGACTATTTGGCTGCCCACTCCTTGCTGCGTGCAAAACCTTGCTAGAAAACATTCACATTCGCTCTCTTTTGAGTCCACATGGTCAGGTGCAGAACAAAGGATCCATTTATTCTGTCCACACCTCAGCGTCTTAATTCATTTAAGGGCCAATTGCTCAAACAACTTCCAGGGACATTCCACTGAATCAACCAAGTAAGGACGTGATGGGCAGTGTTATACTCTGCTGCTTAATCAATTGCATTGTAGGGGGCAATGGCTGATCTCATGTTAAAACCAAGGCGCAGGAAGGTTTTATACTGACCTTTTCACAGAGGCTGTCAATGAAATCACTGTTGTAATGTCAGAAACTCCCCAGCTAGCTGGTGTACAGCAAGATTCCACTTGAAGTAATGAATGGATGACCAGTCTTGGAGTGATGATGGTTGAGGGTTGATTATTAACTGGGGTAACATAGAGAGCTTCAATTTTTTTCTCCAAAATAGTACCTTGTGAACATTTACATATAAATCAGGGTTATATTGCACGCAAAAAAACAGCAGATTCTGGCAAGGCAGCACAGTTTTCACCAGAAGTCTTTGGTTCTGGGTTTGAGTTCAATGCTTCTTGCCCAAGGCTGCTTTCCACTGAACTGGCACACAGAGTCACAAACATTGCCACCCAGAGTTTGTTCACAAGAGATTAATGGATAATTCCAGGAGGCTTTAGGTTGACCTGCTCATGACTCCTGAGTAAGACAGTGGGAAACCCAGTTAGTCTTTCACTCAACCCACCGCTCCCCCTCCCCCTCCATTTCCAAACCTCCTGCTGGTACCCATTGTGCCACCACCACTGCCAAAACTTCACCACCACTCTGCCCGGAAGAATAAACTGGTTACTAAGGACACCTTTAGCTTGTTTAAATGTGCAACAGCTCAGCATCAAAACGAATATTCCACTAACTTGTTCATACTTAAGGCCATGAACTGTCTGCATTGCTGGTAACCATTCTGTCACCTCTTGTTCTAACTCTGAAACAGGCTGTTAGGAGTTCCTCAAATTAGATCTTCATCTGCACACCAAGTGCTCATTGGTTCCCTAAATATTCTTACTTAACAAAAATCCAAACAATCTCAATCCCCGGTCTTGAGAGTGGGAATTCTAAATGTTCACCTTTCCTACGTAAAGCAGATTTTGGGGAGATGAAAGAAACTTAGAACCAAGAGAAAGGCTATCATGTCAACTCTCTAACAAGCTATCAAATGAGTTCACTATCTCTGGGCCGAACCAAAGCTCTGAAAATTATTTCCTTTTCAAATATATGCACAATTGACCAGCAGATATCAATCTTACTTAACAATAAATTTACAAATTGAACCTAACTAATGTGTTGGGTTTTGCTACACGCTCTAGAATCAGGAGTCAAGAGGATTCAGGAGAAGAAGAGTGATGAGCCTAGACAGCAAAGATTTTAGACAGAAGGACATAATGTGACAAGATCCAATGGGTGATAGGAATAGGAACTGGAGCTTCTGATGTTTGAGGTGGATCTTAAAATCCTTACCAGATCTGTTCTTAACAAAGCTGAGCTGCTCATTGGATCTGTTATGTGCAGGTTATTGTTATGATATCCTGATCTTGTGGTATTGTGACTGAGCTGTGACCCCATTTAGATAGGGGAATATCATACCATAATGAACCAGTGCTTCAATAGATGCATTACAATGGTGGATAGAGGAATATTATAACAGTGTGACCCACCCCCACCCTCCAAAGCCCCATAAACAGATGAAGAAACAATGTGCAAAGTGACTGTATCCTGACTATTTCCAATCATCTGTCTACCGCATGTGTTAAAGAGCAAAAGGTTTGCAAGAGCAGCTTCTCCCTGTGCAAAGTTACACCACTGTCACTCTGGGTTAAGTGTCCAGGGCCATCAGTCTGTTTGGTAGAACATACACCCAAGTCAGTACACCAACAAGCTGCTTGTTTGAATGTATGTTGTCAGAAACATAGAAAATAGGTGCAGGAGGAGGCCATTTGGCCCTTCGAGCCAGCACCACCATTCATTGTGATCATGGCTGATCATCCACAATCAGCAACCCGTGCCTGCCTTCTCTCCATATCCTTTGATTCCGCTAGCCCCTAGAGCTCTATCTAACATCAGGTCATGCAATTCACTCATCGGCTTGGACCAAAAAAACTCTTAGCTCCTCTGACTGCAGTAAGATACAAACTGCAAGTCTGCAAATTAACTTACCTTACCTTCTCTTCACCCGCCTATCGTTGAAAAGATTTTAACCGGAAAACTCCTGTCGGAATCTTTTGGGAGTTTAGCATTTGGCAGCTTCTGAAAGAAATCCAGAAAGATCTCCCAGTCTTGTAACTCTTGGTGGGGTTCACCTCTGTTGAAGCTAAGCCATATAAACCAGCACTGACCAATCTCACAGCAGCATCCCAGAGAGATCATCACATCATGGATGCAAACTGCACCTTTGGCGTGAGGAATCTTTCTGGGACTGAAATACATATTGACAGGTTTTTGATAGGAGGGGATTTGTGGACAATAGGGGAGGTAAACATGAGTTTCTCACAAGCATGGTGAATGGAGGCAGGGGAGTTTGGAAAGGATTGGAGAGAAGATCCCAGAACCTGGGAGCTTCTAGACGAAGACGTGGCCGGGTGCAGTAGATGCAAGAGGGGACAGGAGAAGTGCTGAGGACTGCGAGGTTTGAAGGACATTACAGAGAGGAGGATTTATTCACAAAATGCTGGAGTAACTCAGCCGGTCAGGCAGCATCTTGGGAGAGAAGGAATGGGTGACGTTTCGGGTCGAGACCCTTTCTTCAGACAGAGGAGGAGTGGGTGGCGGCTCAGAGGATGAAGGGTCACAATGATGTTTCCAGGCAGGAGTTCCGTCGGATGTAATACCTGCGCCCGTCCCCCTCTCGGCCCTGGCAAGGCCGGTGGACGATGAGCACCGGGAAGAAGCGGGCGTCCTGGTAGTTGGGCGGGCTGTCGCTAATGGCCAGCTGGCTGGAGTAGGAGCGGCAGTGGTCGTCGCGGTCGTGGCCTCGCTCGTTGACGCTGACGTTGATGTTGCTGCTGCGGCTCCGCCACAGGCCGGTGCCGGTGCCGGTGCCGGTGCGGCCTGAGCCGTGCAGGTGGCACAGCGAGAAGCGGCTGGTGTCGAGCGAGATGCGGGAGTGGCTGCGGCCCACGTTGCGGGAGAAGATGGAGGAGGAGCTGGAGCGGCCGTCGCAGTCGCTGGCGCGCACGATGCCGCAGGTGGAGTAGCCGTTGCAGATGGAGAGCGAGGCCAGGTCCATCAGCACGGCCTCCGAGTAGCTGGGGATGAGCTGGCGGTTGCTGCGGATGTGCCACTCCAGCTCGGTGCTGTCCACCGTGCCCACCCGGGCGGCCGGCGAGCACAGGCCCAGGCCTAGGCCCAGCCCCGCCTCCTCGGTGGGCGTGGCCGCCGCCGCCGCCGCGTACTCCAGGCCGAACAGCTTCTCCACGTGGTAGTGAACGTACGCCGTGCGGTACTCGACCAGCACCCGCAGCGGCCATGACAGCAGCAGTAGGCCTGCCGCCCAGAAGGCGTAGTGGGAGATGTACCAGGGCAGGCAGTCGGGGTGAGCGTACACCAGCAGGTAGTCCTTGAACTCCACGTTCTTCAGCTGCATGCCCTCACGGGCCTCCATGTAGTCGTCCAGCCCCTCCACCTCGCTGAAGAAGTGCGCCCGCTGGTTGAGGTAACAGTTCTCCGACTCGGTGTTGGCGAAGCTGAAGCACTTGGTGAAGCGCAGGCGGGTGGCCGGGTGGCGCTCCAGGCCCAGCAGCCGCTTGGAGACGTCGCGGACGCCGCAGCGGCCGTACTCGAACTCGGCCTCGGCCACATGCGTGTTGACCCGCTCATGGTACACCTGCGTGGTGGTGTAGGCGTCGCCGTTGCGGTAGCGGGTCACCTGGCGGGTCCGCCGCACGAAGTGGTAGCTGATGGCCTTCCACCAGATGCAAGGGGTGGCCAGCTGCATGCGGCCGATGCGCTCGTACACGCTGTCGATGTCCGCCTTGTACTGCAGCTCGCTGCGGGCGTGGCAGTGCCAGCACTCCACCAGGTAGACCATGTAGAGCATGGCCAGGAAAGCCAGGGGGATGTACACGTACCCGTTGGAGCAGGGGCTGTCATGGTAGATCATGGACTTGCCCTTCAGGGAGCTGTCGAAGCTGAGTTTGGTGACCCGCGTTAACTGGCACCAGGCCACGGCCCCCAGGCAGCCGTACATCAGCAGCGAGAGGATCAGGCACTTCCAGTGTGACTCCCTGCACACAGAGGTACTCAGTGACTGCTTCGCTGGTCTCTGCTGCTCGTGGTCCATCCCAAGGCAAGGAGGCAAAGGGAACAAGAAATGGAGAAATGTTAACGTGGGAGGTAACCTTTTTATAATATAAGAGATAGACAATAGGTGCAGGAGGAGGCCATTCGGCCCTTCGAGCCAGCACCGCCATTCAATGTGATCATGGCTGATCATTCTCAATCAGTACCCCGTTCCTGCCTTCTCCCCATACCCCCTGACTCCACTATCCTTAAGAGCTCTATCTAGCTCTCTCTTGAATACATTCAGAGAATTGGCCTCCACTGCCTTCTGAGGCAGAGAATTCCACAGATTCCCATTCTCTGACTGAAAAAGTTTTTCCTCATCTCAGTTCTAAATGGCCTACCCCTTATTCTTAAACTGTGGCCCCTTGTTCTGGACTCCCCCAACATTGGGAACATGTTTCCTGCCTCTAACATGTCCAACCCCCTTAATAATCTTATACGTTTCGATAAGATCCCCTCTCATCCTTCTAAATTCCAGTGTATACAAGCCTCGTCGCTCCAGTCTTTCAACATATGACAGTCCCGCCATTCCGGGAATTAATCTCAAGCCCACATCTAATCTTGCGTTACAGTTTATGCTATCTATCATTCTACCCCACAGATTTTGAAGAGTGCATTCTATCCTCCTTATCCTCTTTTGATCTCCTGTCTCTCTGCGTAATCTCTCATTTCATACTGTGTCCCCACGTAATCCATTGTGCTTTAGACTCACAAACCTTATCCAATTTACTACATTATGAACTTTGTCCATTTAAATGGTCTCCCACATTCTGGGAGGTCCTGATTTCTTTCTGTCCTTACACTAATTTCATTGACGGTCCATTTCCTGGAGCCATCTGAAGAAACAATCCACAAGATTAGTCCCAAAGATAAATGGCCCCAAACACTGACCCTAAATTAGCCGACCCAAACCCATTTCTTCTGACAGTTACACGGCCGTGTGAACTTTGTGGAATCAAACATCATGTTTGATTACAAATACTGCTGATGATGGTCATCTGCAAGGAAAACAGACATTTCTGGAAACACTCAGAAAGTTAGTCGGCATCTGCAGAGAGACAAAACTGAGACATTGTAAACTGTTCATCCCAGAGGCACGCAACCTCTGATTAACTCTCCATAAATTCATTCAACTTATTAAAAAAACATTCATTTTTTTAGGATCTGAGCATCATTACCAAGGCTAGGATTTATTACCCAACCCTGACTGTACCTGAGCAGATAATGGTGAGTTGCAGTCTTGAACTGCAGTAGTTATACTGGTGAAGGAACTCCTGCAATGCAGTTAGACAGCAAATTCCAGGAGTTAGACCCAGTGACGATGAAGGACTGGTAATATTTATGGGTCAGGAATGTGCAGAACATGGAGGGGGACCTGCCTGGTACCCCATGCACCTGTGACTGTTGATCCCTTTGTGTGGTAAAGGTCACTAGTTTTGGGAGGTGCGATCAGATTAACCTGGGGGAGTAATTGCAGATCATTTTGTGGATGGTTCATACTGCACCATTAGTGGTGGAAATGAATGCTTAGAATGATGGGCGTGGTACAAGTTCTGCAGGCTTTTTTGCCATGAGTGCTGTTTTTTGTGCTCATCCAAGAAACTGGAGAAAATTCCATCATGCTCCTGATTTGTGCCTTGCAGATGGTAGAATAGCTTTGGTGTGTCATAGATTGAGTCACTGACTACAGAGTAGCATCTGACCTGTGTTTGTAGCCATGGGATTAATGTGGCTGATCCAGTTTAATTTCTGGTCACTGGAATTGAAGGTGGGGCACTT
The DNA here is from genome assembly GCF_053455715.1 of Rhinoraja longicauda. NCBI lineage: Eukaryota > Metazoa > Chordata > Chondrichthyes > Rajiformes > Arhynchobatidae > Rhinoraja > Rhinoraja longicauda. Next base: position 11,682,390 of record NC_135962.1, read on the forward strand.
GATGTTGACAATGACCTGATGATGGACCTGGCCATTGTATTACAAAGATCTGTGATTAGATTCTCTCTCTGGTTGGAGATGTTCATTATATAGTGTTACTTCACAGCCCATGCCTGAATGTTCACTAGGTCTTGCTGCATATAGGTAGCGAAAAGGCAATCAGACCCACAGGCATCATGCCTTTCAGACCTGTCTGATCCACTCACTAATACTAACTGCACACTTCCTGAGAGGGGAGGAGTCCAAAGGTGAAAATCTCTAGCTAATTTGGGTTCCCTCTGAAAGAACAGTCAACTCATGCTGTCTGCTCTAGAATGAAGCATCCGGCGAGAACAAATATCCCGTGACACACTCCGTGAACCCGAGGAAACTCACGTGGTCAATCGGGAAAACCTGCCAACTCCACACAGACAGCACCCAAGATCAGGATTGAACCCAAGGCTCTGGCATTATGAGGCATAACTTTACCAGCTGCGCCACCCTGTGCCAGTCGAGGCTTCTCTTTGGAATCGTGCACTCCCATACAAATATGTTCAAAGACAGCATCAATTATGTCATACTTAGTCACATATATAGACTAATTTATAATATATTGAATGAAGGAGGTGGCAGAAAGTATTGGGCATTGCCCAGTCCATCACGGGTATTGACCTCGCCACTATCAAAGGAATCTACTGGAAATGCTGCTGCAAGAAGACAGCTAATATTATTAAAAACTCACACCACCTGGCCAGGCTCTCATCTCGCTGTTACCATCAAGAAGAAGGTACATGAGCTTGAAAACCTTTACTTCCAAGTTCAAGAGTGGCTTCTTCCCATCAACTGAAGATAGACACAAAAAGCTGGAGTAACTCAGCGAGACAGGCAGCATCTCTGGAAAAAAGGAATGGGTGACGTATCGGGTCGAGACCCCTCTTGCCATCAACTATCAGGCTCTTGAACTACACTGCACAATCCTACTTCAGCAACAAACCTTCTTTGGACCTTGTATAGGGGGCTGCACTATGTACTTTGGCTTGCATGATTACAGTCTGGTTACTTAGTATTAACTGATAAATATAATAAACAATAATAAATTATTTGTTGTGTTGTGATAATGTGCAAGTAAGTATTTCATTATTCCATTCCTAGTGCCTGTGACAATTAAACACACTTGATCCTTACAGTGCATCCATTTTTAAAGAAGGTTGAAACTCATTTATCAACATTTACAAATTTACAAGTTAAACTGATCCCCTAATCTTTAAATTCTCTGACCTTTCTAACTGGACTAGTGTTGCAATTATGAATCCTGGAGATTGGACACATTTTTAGTGCAGCATCCATCTGTGGACTCACTAAAGGCCATTGCCTTTAGTCGTGTTTTGAGTAATCAACAATTGTTAGAGTCACATCAAGAGTTTATTTAAACTATAATTATCCTCACTATTCTTGCGGGCATTATGCACTGAGAACAAGTGTTCTAAATGGATGTCTATGACTGTCTCACCAACTCTTACAAGATGATTCTTCAAGCTATATTTCGCTACTATCTCTCTGATAGACTACTTGTTCATTTCCGAATTGCCTTGTGGTCTTGTCTCATGAGCTTATACTGGAATCTGAATGCCCATTGTTCGTAAGATGTGTGGTGATACTTAATTTGTTTTAAATGCCCCTCCTTCCACCTTGAGTTCCATATTTAGCAGAACCAGACTCAAACATGTCATTACTCATGCATTAGGATTATGCAGGAAGGTACCCTACCAACCCATGTGCACTGGAGCAATCTACAATGGGCTACATAATAACCTACTTCTTTGGGATATGGTAGGGAAATGGAGCATCTATGGGAAACCCAATGGGTCACAGGGAAATCTCACAATCTCCACATCTGTGGGTGGCATAGGAGGCACTGTAGAGAGTGCCGCTGAACCATAATTCCAGTGTCATGGATTCATCTTGAGGTTTTAAATCTTTGAGCTAATCTTTCCTGAACAGAGTGTGTTGGAAGGAACTGCAGATGCTGGTTTGCACCGAAGATAGACAAAATGCTCAGCGGGATAGGCACCATCTCTAGAGAGAAGGAATAGTTGATGTTTCAGGTCGTAACCCATCTTCAAAACTTCTTCTGAACAGAGTTAGTCTCGTTGCATAATTGACCATTGTAACTGGTAACTTCACTTTCTGACCCTGAAGAGACTCTACACATTGCATCTAATTTGGAGTTTTCCCTGTCTTGCCAGAATGTCTTCAGATGGAGCCTGCTTTACACTAATGGTACTTTTCTAAACCTCTTAATGTACTTAATGTACCCATAATTGAGCAGTCAGCAGTTTAATGTTCATACCGACATTCTGGTCATTAACTCACTTTCACTTTTAAATCACAATGATTTCGATTATTATTGAAAATAGTATGCATACTATGTAAGGTTTGTTCTTCAGGCAGACACATCAGCTTCCATGTGATACAAGCTTCTCCTTTGTCCCTGTTATCAATGTTTCCTTCCACTAAGAGCCTATTGTACTGACATTATTCTGTCTTGCCATCCATGTCTGCCTTTGTGCACTGAAGCATTGTGCCCTCTCTTTTAACAGTTACTCTACAGTTAGATTGGTGCCACGATTGAATTTCTCGGCAAATAATCCGGAGCCTGGGCAAACAATTCATAGAATGGAGTTCAAATCCCACCCCCACAACTGTGGAGCTTTAATTTTGTTTACAATTTGGTTTGGGGGCAGCACAGTGACACAGCTACTGGCTTCAATCCTGACCAGCAGTGCTGTATGTGTGAAATTTGCACATTCTCACCATGACCGCGTGCGTGGGTTTGCCCCAGCTGTTCTGGTATCCACTGACATCAAAGGGCCGAATGGCCTACTCCTGCACCTATTTTCTATGTTTCTATGACATCCCAGGAACATGTGGGTTGGTGGCTTAATGGGTTGCTGTAAATTTTTTCCCCAATCTAGGTAAATGGTAGAATCCGAGGGGGGGGGGGGGGTTCGGTGCGAATGTAGGAAAACTAAAAAAGGATTCATGTAGGATTAATGCAAATTGGTGCTTGATACTTGATGTTGATTCCATTATGTAGATCTCCATGACTGGACAGACTGCATTACATTAGCAGTAAGTTTCTCCACCGCTCGTATTTTTTGTGCCAAAGACTTAGATTTACTCTTGCAAATTCTGCCATCTAACCATGCACCACATTCACACTGATAGTGAGCACAAGCTGAAAAACGTTGCAATTTTCTGAAGTCATCTCTGTTGATTTTTCACATATGCTCACATATTAAGTTTTGCATTGTGAATAATTTAAACTAAATCTGTTCATCATGCCCTGCGGCACTTAGATTAGAAATATGTCAAAATTATACAAATTCTTTAACAATATTTTATCAATACTAATGGTCTCTCTGAGCTTTAGTTTCCAATTACAAATTTATAACTTTCTTTGTTCTCTGAGGGAGTTGGTTCAAAAGGATTTTGCAATCATACCATCGTCTTATCAAATTAAATATCTATGGTCTTGCGTGCACCAGAAAGTTGTGTATCCTAGCCTTGTTTCATCAGCATGATTCTGGTGTTATTTTCTCAATTGGTTTCATTTTGAGTAGGCACCATTTTTTCCTTGTCCTCAATTGATAGTTGATAGTTTTTGCTGCAAAATCAGTTCCACATAACTGAAGGGTCTGACATTTTATCATTTACATAAGTTTCTGGATGAAGTCTGTCCAGGTCTGATCTGCCATCTTGCACCATTCCCATTTTAACTGCTGCAAGGTCTAACTCGACAATCACAAGTACTTTTAAATCTCCTATGCTGGAGTCTAACTTGAGTCCCGTCACTTGCAGTCTGCCTGATGAATTGTTGTGGCCACTCTCCCACCCTGGGTATACAATGCTTGATGCCGTCAACAATATCTATTTTGAGTTGCTTCAAACATTTTTCAATCCTTGTCGACTGCAGTGTTTTAGAAACATAGAAAATAGGTGTAGGAGTAGGCCATTTAGCCCTTCGAGCCAGCACTGCTATTCAATATGATCATGGCTGATCATCCAAAATCAGTACCTCGTTCCGGCTTTTTCCCCATATCCCTTGGTTCATTTAGCCCTAAGAGCTAAATCTAACTCTCTTGAAATTTTGCCTGAAGTAAATGCAGCGTGTAATACACAGAGGCCTCCAAGAGGTGTGTTTAGGTTAAACGGAGTTCTTAGAGTGTGTGTAACTAAATATGTCACGGTTGACATCACACTTTTTAATATACTAAAAGATGGCACTTGATGTTAACAATATCTCAGAGTCTCTCCAGGGATGCCTGACCCGCTGAGTTACTCCAGCACTTTGTGTTCCCCCCCCCCCCCCCCCCCCCCAGACTCTCCCACCAGTAAACAGGATTCAGCAACCCCTTCTCACCTGGATCCATTTATCATGCCAGCTCTTGCCCCACTCACTCCCCTCATCTCTTTCTGCCAGCTACCTCCATTCTACTCCATCACTCTGAAGGATGGTCCTGACCCAAAAAGTCATCCGTCCACTTCCCTCCACAGATGCAGCTTGGCCTGCTGAGATCCTTCGGCCCTTTATTTTTTTGGCTCAAGGCTCAGCACTGTTGGGATAATTAGACGCCAACTTGATTACGATATTGAATCACTCGTGTGCCTTCCTTTCTGAGTTTCAGTCGTTTTACCGTAACAATGGGCAGCACCAATTGAATTTCTGTTTTACCTTCTATATAGCTTTCTGTCCCTGGAGTACCTCACTGGAGGGTTATCAAATAAGATTTGGCACTGGTGTAAAAATTAGACTGAAAATAATTAATAGATCAAGATGAATACCTTTTAAAATTCTCCCGAAAGGAGACTTAAATAGGGAAGAGAGGATTAGAAAGGGAATTCAGGAGCTCCGGGGCTTGTCAACAAAAAGTGGGACTGCCAGTGTTGGTAGAATGAAAATCTGGAAAGCTCACAAGAGGTGACCAGGCTGACTTGAGAGACTGCAGGTATTTAAAGAGATGGAGAAGAGCAAGGCCTTGGAAGGATCTATAATAAAATCAAGATTTTAAAATTTCCAGGAATAATTGCTGAGCCAAGGGCATGAGTACTCCAGCTGGCATATGGATGGACTGGCAAGGAAGTGATTTAAGATGCAGACAGCAGTTTCCAATGAGCAGAAGTTAATGTAAATGGAAGATAGTTAGCTAGTCTGGAAACACAGGGTTAGTCCCCAAGAGGTAACAAAGCATGAGGGTTTCAACAGCGGAATAGCCGAGAGTGTGGAATCAAATGATGTTATGGAGGTAGAAGCAGATGGGCTTGGATTTAAGTTGGGATTTCACCTAGGGGTGAAGAGCTTATTTCAGATGAATGTCGAAGAGAGGACTGGGCTCCAGTTATCCTTCAGTTTATCTCAGAGTATCCAACTTCCCCATTGTAATCATTGAAGCCATTTTGTAGCAATGAAGATAGCAGACCTTACTCTCGAAAATGGAATTCAGTTCATCCTTTGAATAACTAAATCAAAATTGCTGACCTCCAAGGCATGGGTCTGAGTTGTGAGGCCTAGCCCTCACTCACTAATCCTAATATTAAGTTTTATTTGCAACTCCAGATAACAACTTTAATGTTGTCATGTATTCCAAGACTCTTCTCAGCATCTTATTCTGATATGGCATACTTCCAAGAGATATCTGGCAAGGTAAGACTAGGGAACTTTGCCAATGCTGGTGGCCTTTAGGCGATTGTGCGATGAGAGGGAGCAAGTGGGTGTGGAGTGAGTGGTGATGATCGCGATGAGTGGGAGGAGAGAATGATGGGGTTTGGCAACATCTTGCATGCTTTGAAGCATGTTTGGGACTGAGCTTTTCTGCACCTACTAGCTCCTCATTCGAAAAAGTATATTTAAAAATCTCCCCTTGCTAATCGTAGCAAAGGGACAACCTAACAAGACCACCTTTAAGGACTGCCAAGTTTTTCTGAGTGCTTCAGATCAATGCTACGTTTCTCGCAGGCATTAGTTCCTCTTATACACAAAGCAGCTAATATCTCTCCCTGGCTTGGGTGCTGCACGGTGATTCATCGGTGTCACAAATCAATAATTGACGTTCTCACTGAACGCCTGCCTCCCGTCCCAAATGTTGGAGGCTCCGATGAGGGCAACGAGAGCTGGCAGCTGGGCTATGTGCAGCTGGATCTTTCAGGCATCATCTCTGTAGGCAGCGCAGTTGTTGAAACCTCCACAAGATGCTGGCTCTCCAGGTTTACTGATCCCTTGCTGAGAAATTCTGAGCATGCAAGATAAATGGTGCAGCTGAGATGTGATTATTTCCGTGGATGGCCCCAAAGGCGGGGGACATCTGTTCTTATTCTCCCTTCATGTTGTACCAACTCTGAACATATTCCAGTGATCAATGGGTTGTGAGCCTGCCATGGGTAAAATTCTGCGTCCTAGCAGCTGAATTATTTAGGCAAGACGCCCCAGATTTTCTTTAATGGTTATTGACACCTTGCTAAGAATCAGGCCACTAAATTGCAGAGCAATAATTACCGTAGATTGGTTTGTCATGTCTCAGTGGCACAGTGGTTAAATTACTGGAGTACCATCCTTATGGCTGATCATTTATGTTGAGATGCTTTCAATTCCATCACGTCAGCTGAAAATTTTAAGTTCAATTGATAAAGTAAATATGAATATAAAATTAATGACAAGTGAAAATACTGGATTGTTATTAAAAATCCATCTAGCGCACAAATGTCCTCCAGAGAAGGAAATCCAGTTCTTATCCACATCTGGCCTGTATGTGAATCTGAATCCATAAATGTGATTGAATCCTAATTGCCCGCTCAGTTCATGGGCAATTAAGATGGACAATAAAAGGGGATACAGCAGCTAATTCGCACCTCCTGTGAATGAAGAACATAAAGAAACTTTCGGTTTCTACTTTGCCTGTAATTGGTTTTCCGAAGCCCTTATGCTTCATCACACTGAGTTGTTTCAAGATTAAATATGCATGTGCATCTCTCAAGAACTTTACTCTCATTGAACTCTGAATGCCAATTCTACTAATTATTGCACACTACAGAATATGGATACATCGGAGCGGGCAGGAGCCATTCAGTTCTTCCAGCCCACTCTGTGATTCAATTAGATCACAGCTATATTATCTTCATACTAACTCTACATATATTAACTCCGAAACCCATCTCAGTGGCCTCAGTCACCAAAAATCTATCACTGAATTTAACTCCAAACATCCACAATCCTTTGGAGTTGAGAATTTCAAATACCTCCTTTGAGAGGAATAATGCATCTGACTGGCATTAATTGTGTGACCACGCAGAAAGATCTGAATTATTTTAGTTTAGTTTAATTTAGAGATACAGCACGGAAACAGGCCATTCCGCCCACCGAGACCACATCGACCAGTGATCCCCGCACATTAACACTACCCCACACACACTAGGGACAATTATTACATTTACACCAAGCCAATTAACTTACAAACTTGTACGTCTTTGGAGTGTGGGAGGAAACTGAAGATCTCGGACAAAACCCACACAGGTCACAGGGTGTGGCAAGAGTGTACAAACTCCATACAGACAAGCACCCATCATAGTCAGGATCGAACCCGGGTCTTTGGTGCAGTAAAGCAGTAGCTCTACTGCTACGCCACCGTGCCGTGTGATAGATGAAATACCTTTTCTGCAGCTACTCTGTTGTGACCAAAATATTTGAGGCCATCCCTATTGCAACAAGCCTAAGTTCTATCTTTGATGAAGGGAAGATGCCTCTACGCATTTTACATGTATTTTTGGACTGAGGCAATAATGGTTCTCTCTCATCAATTTGGTTCAGCTTTGCACATTTACAGGGAACACTATTGAAACAGGCAACAAATGACAAGATCCAGGAGAAGAAAAATGCCAGTTCCAGCCTGTTGTACTGGCAGGTGGTTTAAGGCTCACAATATCAATTTTACTGTGCCATTGGCAGTTATGTTGACTCTGCAATATCATGGAAATTGGTCTGACCTCCTTGGGTTGAGACCAACATAAATCTTTGACTGATGCAAAGCTTAATATGCTGACAATGCTGAATTGAATTTTATCCTAAGAATTAATTTAGTTCTGTGCAAATGATGACTTGCATTTATGTAGCATAAGTGACTACTTTTTCACAGAGTGCAATATCGATTACCTTTTAACCTGCCCATGTCATACACCTGCACCCTTCACTTATATTGGAATGAAGTGGATTGGTACAGATCACATTAGGAGCTTCTCCACCTTCTGCTGCCACAGCCTTGAAATCTGGAACATCCTCCATAAATCTCGTCTTCTTTCTGCCTTCTAACTGCTTGGTGTGTTGCCAAACTTTGTCCAAACTTTGCTCACCTGTCAGTTTGCCACGATATTGGACTGTGTGTTTTAGATCCCAATTTTGTTGGCATTTTGGCTGCAAAGCGACACAGTACCTTGTTTGGAGCACACTGCATGGAACATTGGCCCAGAACCTCTTTTCCCACCGTTTTCCCACCGTTTTCAAGCTTTCCACTCAGCAGGCTGAAAATCCATTTTCTTGAGTAAAGAGGACCAGGTAGAGAGCCCAAGTGGGTTGTGATAGTAATTTACTGGATGGAGGGAAGAGATGAAAGGGTAGACATTGCATTTCCTCAAATTGGATGGGAAGGTGTGGTGAAAAGATGAGTGAAAGTTGCTGAAGAGGAAATAATGAATAAAGGAGCTATGGCCATGAGCTTTGAGATACCCGGATAATAGGCTTCCCTATAGTATGCGATAGGTTGCCTAAGTGTGTTCCACCATGGAATGCTGACCTGGGAGCCTAGTACTCTGGTCAGTTTTGCAGCCATGAGCAGAGGTCATGAGAGTGATTGGTATGCACCCTGGATGCTCACAGGACTCGGTCATTCTCAGCATCCCGGCAAGTTGCGGCAGACCCACCAGCAGGCTCGGACAGAAGACCGAGGACCCACCTGGAGGATCCAGCTCACCCACCGCGGACTGAGGAAGGAGGACCCACCCGGCTCGCCTGCCGGAGACCGGGGATTTGTCCGCTGCGGACATAGGACCCAGGGTGCAGACAGGAACCTGCCCAGAAGGCCCAACTCGCCCGCCTAGAGTGGAAGAAATAGGACGGAGGGCTGGTAAGCAGACTGGCTGCGGGAGGTAGTGCACTGCATCAATGGTGGAGTGGACCGCTGGAGGCCCTGCAACAGCTGGACCGGGCACTGCTCCCAGAGGCAGAACACGTGGACCGGACACGACCTGCAGTGGAGGAGCAGCACAGAGGACACTGTGGTGATGCTTAGTCAGGCTGGCCCTGCAACGTCACCAGGACAATGGGCCTTCGTGGTCAGGTTAAGAACCCTGTATTTACAACTAGGACTTGAAAATAGTGGCAAATTGGCGACTCTATACTGTCTCAGTGTACTACTGCTATACATTTATACTGGGGCTCATGTTGTCGACCTCCCCGTGGTGAGCCCTGTCAACTGATCTCAGTCAGGCAAACGACAACAAACAGAGACAGCAGAAGCAGTAGCAGCTTGATAACTTCTGCTGCCTCAAACGCAAGAAGAAGAAGATACACTTATACTGTATCTGAGATGCTTATCTCAGGTGTATCTAATTGCTTATGTATAGTGATACTTGCACTGAACTGTATACAAAAATGAATTTCACTGTACCTCGGTACATGTAACAAATAAAGTATCATACCATACCGGGATGCTTTCTCCAATTGCCAGTTTGCAGCCATTATGTTAGTCCAATCGATAGCCCTTAGAGACAAGACTATGCTCTGAATCTGGCTCCAGACTCCAGAACCTTCAAGCACTGCCAAAACCACAAAGATTGATCGAGCTGCGAGGACATTTGTGGAGATCAGCCATTGGTGTCTATAATCAGCAGCTGGGCTGGTTGGAGCTAGTCTTCCATACTCTCCAAGCAAGATTGTTTGCTATGCCTCCTTGATCTGGCCACTAGGCAAATGTTGGAGGAGAGGGCAGATGGGGCGTGTACATGCAGGAGGATGAACAAAGCAGACAACAACAATGAGAAGACCTCTCTGAATGTGCAGTCAAGCCAGAGTTGATAGGTCTTCAACTCAGCTGTGGACCCCACACCACTAGATGAAATTGCGATGTGGCACTCCATGCCTGCGTGCAGCAAGATCCATACCGCAATATAATTTGAGTTGATGAGTGGCAAGTTACATTCAAGCTCCACAAGCATGATGCAATTAATCCCCATCAGGAGAAAGTCTAACCATTTCTCCTTGCTGTTCAACATGAGCATGACCCAGCTCCTCAGCATCATCATCACCATATGGAACTTCTACCGCTGCACTATCGAGAGCATCCTTACTAACTGTATCACAGTATGGTATGGCAACTGCTCTGTCTCTGACCGGAAAGCACTGCAGAGGGTGGTGAAAACTGCCCAACTGCACCGGTTCCTCACTCCCCTCCATTGAGTCTATCCAGAGTAGGCGATGTCTGCGAAGGGCGCGCTGCATCGTCAAGGACAGCTCTCACCCCAACCACAGATTGTTTACCCTCCTCCCATCCGGGAGGCGCTACAGGTCTCTCCGTTCCCGGACCTGTAGGTTCAGGAACAGCTTCTTTCCTGCGGTCATTCCCTTACTTAACTCTGCGCTTCGGTGATTGCTGCCATCCCCCCCAACCCCCCCTCGGGCACTCCTCCCATCAGTGACTGATCTCGCTCACCGGAATTTCCACTACCGCTACTGAATTACTGTATATATTATATGTTTTACTATTCCATCGCATGCACTCTGGTTAAGATGCTAACTGCATTTCGTTGTCTCTGTACTTGTACACTGCACAATGACAATAAAGTTTGTATTGTATTGTATCATTGACCAGAAACTGACCAGTACCAGAAAGTTATTCACTGTCACTGCAAGGGTTCATCAGAAGCTGTGACTTCTGCAGCAAGGGACTTGTTTCTTGTCATGGCAAGACCTTTCAACATTGAGGAAGAATAGCAAAATGTGACCTGTATTTGTTTACATCACTACAAATCCAATCCTGAAAAAGTTTCAGCTTATTGAGAACAAAGGAACCTACCTCATGACCACTCTCTTCAATTGTGGATAGCACGCAAACAAAGAATTTCACTGCACCTCGGTACACGTGACAATAATAAACTCATCTAAATCTGAACATTCACAACAGATAACCGTTGACGCCTTCTATGAAATAGGTAATGCCAACTTGCCAAGGCTTTGTCAACAGCACCTGAAAACTCATGGCCTCTACCACATAGGGCAAGGGTTGAAATGCATGGGAGCCTCACTGACTGCACGGTGGTATTCAAGTCATCTGCTATCTTGCATTGTTGTTGCATCACAACAATAGACGATAGGTGCAGGAGGAGGCCATTCGGCCCTAATAATGTAGCTCATTAGTTGAACAACTCAACTAATGGCACAGTGGGAATGCCCTCATTGCAAAGTGACGGCTCCACACCACCTTCAACTTTGCAGCAACTACAAAGTTATATTCAGTGGAAGGTCACGTCTAGCAGGAGATCCTAATCACCTCCTCAAGGGCAACATGGAATGATTACTCAATGTGGAGTCACTCGAGATGCCAACATCCACAGTCGAATGAAAATAAAGAACGATTGTCCATGGCAATGCAATGGCCATATTACCTACTACATTACCAATAGTCTCAATATTGCTTAACTACAAGATCCAACCAAATCAACATAGCAAAAATGTTCTTTTTTGGGGCGTTTTTTCAATTCATTTTTTTGGGATCTGAGCATTGCCAGCAGGGCCATCCTTTGATGGCCCATTCCTAATAACGCAAGTCAGGATGGTATGAGAAGTGGATGGAAATTGCATGTGGTGGTGATTGGAATTATTGGAGGTTTGGGAGAAGGTGTCTAAGTAGCCTGGGCAAATAACTGCAGTGCATTTTGTGGATGTTATCATATCATATCATATATATACAGCCGGAAACAGGCCTTTTTGGCCCACCAAGTCCGTGCCGCCCAGCGATCCCCGTACATTAACACTATCCTACACCCACTAGGGACAATTTTTTTTTTTAAACATTTACCCAGCCAATTAACCTACATACCTGTACGTCTTTGGAATGTGGGAGGAAATCGAAGATCTCGGAGAAAACCCACGCAGGTCACGGGGAGAACGTACAAACTCCTTACAGTGCAGCACCCGTAGTCAGGATCGAACCTGAGTCTCCGGCGCTGCATTCGCTGTAAAGCAGCAACTCTACCGCTGCGCCACCGTGTCGCACTGGTCCGCACTGTGCAGTGGTGGTGGAGAGAGTGAATGCTTTGGGTGTTGTATGGTGTATACCAGTCAAGTAGATTGTTTTGGCCTGATTAGTTTTGAGCTTCTTGACAGTTTTGGCACTGCACTCTAGACAAATATAACATTCCTGCATACTCCTGATTTGTACCTTGGGATGTCAGAAGGTGAGTCACTGTGGATACCTGGTCTATGACCTGGTCTTGCAGCACCTAAGCTACTCTTGCAGCAACGGTATTCATGTCTCAACTGTTCCAGTTGGTTTCCAGAATCTGCAGTCTCTTGAGTCATCATTCCAGTTGAGTTTCTGGTCAATGGTGATCCCAGGATACTGACGAAGGGCATTCAGAGGGATGATGGGTGTAAGGGCTTGTGTGAGTTAAGGCATGGGTAGCATGGGTTGGAGTTACCTCATGTTGAAGTGTGGTGAGGCATTGTGGGTGGCCAGCAATAGGCACATTCTGAGGCAGAAAAGACACAAAAGCTGAGCCACTTCTCCAGCCGAGGCAGCAGCAGGTTCAGGTGATGGGAACATATATCTGATTAATGGTGCATCAGTGTCAGTTATAAAGAGAACATTAAACAACCTGCCAAATTGTACTAGAATGACAGATTTCACGATACTTCTCAGTCCTCCAAGTTAAAAGCAATTTCATATGTGGAAGTGCCACATTCCTCACCTGACACGCGCTGAGCTGTCAAGCAACTATTAAGTGCTTTCAGGTGAACTAATCTCATTGTGCCATTTTTCTTGAGTTCTGAATACAGGTGAGTTTGAACATTCAGTGAATCATAGAATCGTAAGCTCGAGGATGCCATTCAGTGGCAACTCTGCGAGGGCAATGTTTCTTGTCCTTCTACCACTTTCCTCACAGCCTTGCTGGCCTTTTCTTTCTAGTCCTGATCCAATCCACTTTTGAAAATCTGCCTCCATCACCTGTTTAGGCAATTTCTTCCACCCACTACACAAAGCAAAGCATTTCTTGATTCTTCCGCCAATTTGCATCCTCAGATTTTACAATGTTCTACCAGTGCAATCAATTTCCCTGCAACTTGTTTTTCCAAACTCATGCACCTGAACTCATTATTCTATCACAACTCCCCACAACCTCCTATGCTTCAAAGAGAACAATTACAGCCTCAATCACCTTCGGCCATAAAGTTAACTCCCTTATTCCTGAAACCAACCCAGGATTTTTTTCCCGCACCCTTTCCAAGCCCTTCATATCCTGCAAGGGTATTGACCAAAGTTGGGCATCTTTTGTCTGGTTAGGGGCAGACGAATATTTTATGATAGATCTGAAGAAGGGTCTCGACCAGAAACGTTACCTATTCCTTCTCTCCAGAGATGCTGCCTGTCCCGCTGAGTTACTCCAGCATTTTGTCTATCAAAAATTTCATGATAGCTCTATCATAACTTCCTTTTGTTTGTGCTGGATGATATATGAAGATCAGGGTGCTGTATGAAGTTTAATTAATTTCACAACCTGCCCTGTCACTCTCAGACAACTATACACATGTGTACCCAAATCTCTGTTGTCCTCATTTTGAGATGTATCATATAAAGAGAATAGTGAATTCAGGATATTGTCATAGTGCCCCTCCATCTTCCGAGAGTTGGTTCATTCTTCACCAAGAGTCTAGAATGTTTTATCGTCATATGCACTGGATATGAACAGGAACAATTAAATTCTTACTTGCTGCAGCTTTATTGGCACTTAAATGCAATAATAAATACGTAATAAATTACCCGTTAGTCTAAGTAAACTAGATTAAGTGATTACGCTTTACATGTTTCCGTATTAAATTTTATCTAATTTGATCTAACTTGTTCACTGTAGGTCCAAGATTTGCATTTTAAAATCACCCCTGGTAGATCTAAATCCAATATATATCAGGAAAAGTAGCGGGTCTGGGAACAACATCTCATGGAGAATAATACTGTCCACCTTATTCTTGTCTGAAAAGAAAAATCAGTCATATGAATTCCTGTGTTATGTCACTCATTAAAAAACATATCCATGCTTTTAATCCAAGTGCTTGAATTTTGCTGATGTGTGGCACTTAATGAAACCTCGTTTTGCAAGTCTGTTCAAAGCACATTACCCTCATCACCATTCTGCTCATCCCAAAGAACAAAATCAGGCTAATTAAATATGATTTGTCCTACACAAATGTGTGCTGGCTTCCAGTGATCAACCTACTCACACCCAAATGATTGTTAACTTTATAACAGATTATTGTTACATGAGCTTTTCCTCCAGGGTAGGTTTGGCCTCTGCCAGCTGGGCGTCTCCTTAGTTCCTTTTTTTGGCCAAAGATGTGAGAAACAGCTTCTCATGCTGCTGCCTCACATCTCCAGTGACCCTGGTGCGATCTTCAACTCAGCTCCTGTGTGTTCTCCCTGTGCCCACGTGTGTTTCTGCTGACATCCCAAAAACATGCGGGTTGGTAGGCCACTAAGTCTCAGCTGAGAATGTAGGAAACTTAGGCCACTAAGTTTCACTTGGTGGCTAGATGGGTGGTAGAATATGGGAGAGTTGATGGGAATGTGGGACAATAAAATGGGATTGGTGTAGGATTAGTGTAAATGGATCTTCCGTGGTCTGAATGGACTCAGTGGGCTGAAGAGCCAGTCTCTGTGTCGTTTGACACATTACCGGTACAATACCAGCTAAAGAGTATAATCCAAAATATTGATAAATCACAGAAAGTGGCTACAATTCAAGACATGGGTTCAATACTAGATGGTAAGAATAATCCTAATAAGAAGGGAGAGTAAAAGGGCCTGTCCCACTTAGGCGATTTTTTAGGCGACTGCCGGCGACTGTCACAGTCGTAGCAGATCGCCAAAGTTTTCTTTAAACCCTACGACAATGACCACGACAATGCCGAGTCAGGTCGAGATTACACCGTCTTGGGAAACATCGCAAAATTCCCACGCTGTCAGTGCTTCTCCGGCATCCTAATTTTCGCTGAAATCACTGACAAGTCGGTAATTACTTGAGAGTTTTGAACTATAACATCTTGCCCAGGTTACTTGAAAGCCAAGCTTCACGGTAACAAGGCATAAACTGGATTGACTTCCAGTTTACTAATAGCAGTATTAAGAAATTTAATTTTAAAAGTGGTTGAGTGGATTTTTGTGCGGAGTGTGGGCATTCTTTGAAAATGTACGGGAGATGCATATCTGGTTTCTGGGTTGCATATCTGGGTTGGGAGCCTACTTTAAATGCAATCCCTGATGGCCATAAACATCCCAAAAATTTCCATGCTTACCTGACCGTCAAACTGTTGCCTCCAATCTACCTGTCAAATGTTCTGACGGTAAATAAATTGGTTAAACACAAGTATTTTATGGTATCTTCAAATGACTTTACTTAATTTAATATTACTTGCTTCTAAATGCATCTGAGAGAACCTAGCAAACCTGGGGACAGCATGCGACAGCGCCCGCAATAAGCAACGATACCTGGCGACAAGCCAGCTGTCACCGAGAAATTTCATACCGGTTGATTTCTCAGCGACGCGCCGAGATCCACTATGATTCTTTGAAGACTCCTCACAATCATGCCCGCGACACCCCGGCGAACTGTCGGCGACAGCCTAGTCGCCAGCAGTCGCCTTAAAATCGCCTAAGTTGGACAGGCCCTTAAGGAGAAATCCAAAATAGTACTAATTACTTGGAGGCTGACTTCAATGGGATGAGAAAGGATCTGGCCAGGACAGTGCAATCAAATACTGATAATTCAGGGAACTCATCGAATGGGTTGGAGAGTTCAAAGAGATGGTTCAGAAGTAGGCTGAGAGAAAAATATAAAAGAACGAAATACACAGCTCCCTGGCTGAAACGGGATAGAGGAGATGATAAAGGAAGAAGCGTATGAATGACAATAACTGAATGACTTAAGTGAGAACCAGCTGAATGTAAGAAGCGGAGAGGGGAAGAGAAACAGAAAATAAGACTCAGAAGAGAATGGCAGTGAAAATATAAAATGGAATTCAGAATTCTCTAAAGCCTAGTAACCAGTAACCTGAGCAACAAAATGATTGATGTACAGCAGCAAAGGCATTACAGAAATAGAAAGTGAATGCTTTGTATCACTCTTCATCAAGGAGGACGAGTCTATCAAAATCTCAACAGAAGAGGGGGGAAGTAGAGAAAATAATGGATTTTTGTTTTACCAAAGGAGAAAATAGAAGAACTGTAAAAATGAGAAGTACAAAAATGAATTACTTGGCATTGATATCTTGCTTGACTAACCTTATGCGTTTTTGTGCATTAGTAATAATGAAGATAATGGTAATAGAGTACATGTATTTTATCTCGATTTTTGAAAAGAGACCTCTTAATAAGGTACTTCACAATGAATATGGTCAGAGGATGTGGAGTTAAGGGTCAAAGAACAGATTCAATTGCTGCTCCAAGGCAGAATGCAGAGATTGGAAGTAGGGTGGGAATGGTGAGTGGTCAGCCCAATGCAACGAGACCACTGTTCACAACATACAATGACTGCGTAGACTTTGGAATCTAAGCCTCCATAGCCCTCTTGGGTAGAGAAGCAGAGAGCCAGGTGTGCCATTGTTAGAAGGGCAGAGCAGAGGCAGGCAACCTCTCTTCAGAGAGTGGTCCATACCCGACCTTCCCAAGCTTTTCACCGATATACAAAATCAGGAATATGATGGTATATTCTCCGCTTTCTTTGATAAATACATCTCTGACTCTCTCAAAGAGTTCAACATCATCTAGGACAAAGACCTCTCATCTTCATCTACCAATTTAAGTGTTCACTGCCTCCACCACTGGTGAACAGTGGCTGTAGGGTAAATCATCAACAAATGCGCAGCTGTCACTCTTCCAGGTTACCTGACAGCATCTCCCAAGCCTGTGACTCTACTGTAAAGTAGGACAGGGACCACCACCTGCAGGTTACCCCCCCCCCCCCCCCCCCCCCTTACATCGTTCACCATTTCTGCTCTGTATATCCCCCACCGGTCCTTCGGCAAAGCTGGGTATAAATACTGAACCTCTCTCCAAAACAGCTCTGTGGGAATACCTTCTTCAGAAGGATTGCAGTGGTTCAAGAAGGCAACTCACCACCACCTTTTCATTCCGATGGGCAACAAATGCTGACAATAGACAATATAGACAATAGACAATAGGTGCAGGAGGAGGCCATTCGGCCCTTCGAGCCAGCACCGCCATTCAATGTGATCATGGCTGATCATTCTCAATCAGTACCCCGTTCCTGCCTTCTCCCCATACCCCCTGACTCCGCTATCCTTAAGAGCTCTATCTAGCTCTCTCTTGAATGCATTCAGAGAATTGGCCTCCACTGCGGCAGAGAATTCCACAGATTTACAACTCTCTGACTGAAAAAGTTTTTCTTCATCTCAGTACTAAATGGCCTACTCCTTATTCTTAAACTGTGGCCCCTTGTTCTGGACTCCCCCAACATTGGGAACATGTTTCCTGCCTCTAACGTGTCCAACCCCTTAATAATCTTATACGTTTTGATAAGATCTCCTCTCATCCATCTAAATTGCAGTGTATACAAGCCTAGTCGATCCAGTCTTTCAACATACGACAGCCCCGCCATTCCGGGAATTAACCTAGTAAACCTATGCTACACGCCCTCAATAGATACTAGGCACAATCTTACATGAGCATAAATGCATTTTCTGGATATGTTTCCATATAGTGTGAACATTGCAAGATGGGGGGGTATATTCCCAAACATCTGGCGCAATCTCAGATGGATGATATGATCCCATATCCTGGATGCAGTCCTGACCACTGAATGGTGAGCAGAATTGAAAATGCTGGATGAATCCTTAATGGCGAGATAATTAGTATAATCCCCAATCCTGAAAACAATCCAAACCACTGGGTACCTTCCCAGACAGTGTGGATTATTGCAAAATCCATAGTGAGTACAATCTGGACCAGCAAGGATAATAAGTGCCAGGCAAACATGTAATCAGAATCAAGGGATAACTTTCCAACTACACTGCAATATCAGATCATAGAACAAATCCCATGCACAGTGGGCAAACCCACTAAAGAGATACAACCCCAGGAAGTGGAAGCAATTCCAGGGAAAATAATACCATCCCAATCAGAGTACTAGCCCAGGTACGGGATCAAGTACAGGTTGTGAATGCAATAATTGATGTGGGATTATATCCCAAGAAGTAATTGCATCCGCAGTAAAGGAATAAAGGTCCATGTTGAGAATGCAATCTCAGGTATGCATTAAATGCATTGAAAGTAGGTGCAGGAGTAGGCCATTCAGCCCTTCGAGCCAGCACCACCATTCAATATGATCATGACTGATCATCCAGAATCAGTACCCCGTCCCTGCTTTTTCCCCATATCCCTTGATTCCCATAGCCCTAAGAGCTAAATCTAACACCCCCTTGAATACATCCAGTGAATTGGCCTCAGCTGCCTTCTGTGGCAGCGAATTCCACGGATTCACAACTCTGGATTAAAAAGTTTTTCCTCATTTCAGTCCTAAATGGCCTACCCCTTATTCTTAAACTGTGACCCCCTGATTCTGGACTCCCCCAACATAGGGAACATTTTTCCTGACCAATCCCTTAAGAATTTTATATGATTCTATAAGATCCCCTCTCATCCTTCTAAAGTCCAGTGAATATATAATCCCAGTCGACCCATTCTTTCATCATATGTCAGTCCCGCCATCCCGAGAATTAACCTGGTGAACCTGTGCTGCACTCCCTCAATAGCAAGAATGTCCTTCCTCAAATTAGGAGACCAAAACTGCACACAATACTCCAGGTGCGGTCTCACCAGGGCCTGTAACTGCAATAGGACCTCCTTGCCCCAATACTCAAATCCTCGCTATGAAGGCCAACATGCCATTTGTTTTCTTCACTGCCTGCTGTACCTGCATGCTTACTTTCAGTGACTGATGTACAAGGACACCCAGGTCTCGTTGCACCTCTTCTTTTCCTAATCTGACACCATTCAGATAATAATCTGCCTTCTTGTTCTTGCCACCAAAGTGGATAACCTCACATTTATCCACATTATACTTCATCTGCCACGCATCTGCCCATTCACCCAACCTATCCAAGTCACCCTGCAGCCTCACAGCATCCTCCTCGCAGCACACACTGCCACCCAGCTTTGTGTCATCCACAAACTTGCAGATGTTACATTTAATTCCTTTGTCTAAATCGTTAATATATTGTAAATAACTGGGGTCCCAGCACTGATTCTTGTGGCACCCCACTAGTCACCGCTTGCCATTCTAAAAAGGACCCTTTAATTCCTACTCTTTGCTTCCTGACTGCCGACCAGTTCTCTATCCATGTCAATACCCTACCCCCAAAGGCAGCCAGCCATTGCAATGCCAGAGCAGGGAATATAATCTTAGAAAGTTTAGTTTAGTTTATTGTCACGTGTATCGAGGCACAGTGAAATGCTTTTTTGTTGCGTGCTATCAGCCAACAAAACAACTAAATTGACAGGCAAATATTTTAACATTAAAAAATGGGTAAACTAAAAGGAAGTGAGTGAAGCTCCGGGTGATGTATAAATTCCCAGGACCAGATTGCAATTACCTAAGCAAAATAAAAAAAGAATGTAACAGTGAATTGGAATGAGCACCAGGAAATAAGTGTAGTCCCAGGTAAGGGATAAACACTAGATTTTAGAAACATAGAAAATAGGTGCAGGAGTAGGCCATTCGGCCCTTCGAGCCTGCACCGCCATTCAATATGATCATGGCTGATCATCCAGCTCAGTAACCTGTACCTGCCTTCTCTCCATACCCCCTGATCCCTTTAGCCATAAGGGCCACATCTAACTCCCTCTTAAATATAGCCAATGAACTGGCCTCAACTACCTTCTGCGGCAGAGAATTCCACAGACTCACCACTCTCTGTGTGAAGAAATGTTTTCTCATCTCGGTCCTAAAAGACTTCCCCCTTATCCTTAAGCTGTGACCCCTGGTTCTGGACTTCCCCAACATCGGGAACAATCTTCCCGCATCTAGCCTCTCCAACCCCTTAAGAATTTTATATGTTTCAATAAAATCTTTTGAGTGCAGTTCTGGGAATGGGATAAAGACAAGGAATTGAGTGCAATCCCGGAGAAGGAATAAACACCAGGAAATGAGTGCAGATCAGAGGAAAGGATAAACATCCGGGAATGAGTGCAGTTCCAGGTGAGGGATAAACAACAGGCAAGGGGTCTGGTCCTGGAGAAGAAATACACATGGGAGTAAGTGCAGGTCCGAGTAAGGGATAAGCATTAGGAAACTAGTGCAGCCCCTGGTAAAGAATACACCTGAGTGAATGAGTGCAGTTTTGGAACAGGGATAAATACCAGGAATGAGTGTAGTCCTCGGTAAGCAATGAGAGAATACATTTCTACACATCTCAGTTTTAAATGATAGTTCTTGTTTCATAGCTCTTTCGTAACTCTCCCAGTGATGATTACATCTCAATACTGTATCTTCCTGCCAAGCCCCCTTGGGAACATATGTTTGAATAAGGTATCCCCATATTCTTCTAAACTCCACGGAATACAGACTTATGCTACCTAGCCTTTGATATGACAAACCTACGATCCTGGGAATTAGCTGGCAAATCACCTTTGGATTATTTTCAATACTACCACATTCTCTTTTAGGTAAGGGAACTAAAACTATACACAATATTCCAGAAGTAGCCTCGTCAACACTATGTATAACTAACAAATCCTCCCTGATCTTAAACTTCAACCTCTTTACAGGAAGACCAACATGCCATTTGCCTTCTTACTACATGTCAGAGCTGCCTGCTAACATTTTATAATTCTTGCATGAGGACACCTAGATCCCAGTGAGCTCCATTTGCAGTTTCTCCCCATTTAGATAGTAATCTGCCTTTTTATTCCTCTTACCAAACTACATCACCTCACACTTATCCATATTAAGCTCTATTTTTTGCCCAATCACTAATCTATCCTATCATTCACCCAATCTACGTCCATTTGGGGTTTCATAATGTCGACATCACAACACACTCTTCCACCTTTATCCAAGATTCAATGGATATTTTTAAGGCAGATATAGATTGATTTTTGATTATTACAAGTGTCAGAGGTTATGGGAGAAGGCAGGAGAATGGGGATAAGAGGGAGAGATAGATCAGCCATGATTGAATTGTGGCATAGACTTGATGGGCCGAATGGCCTAATTTCACTCCTATCACTTATGACCTTATTTTCATATCATCAGCAAATCTGCAAATCTTACATTTCATTCCCTCCTCCAGATCATTAATGTAAATAGTACACAAGTGAGTCCTGAGGGAACTAGTTAAATATCTACAATCTGAAAGGACCCCGCCTATTACAATTCTGTTTCCATGTGACAATCTATTTTAAATCCATGGTAACACATTTCCTCCCATACCTTGGGCTCTTAATTTATTTACCAGCCTCTTATGTGCGAAAGTGAATGCTTTTGGAAATCTAATTACACTACATTTACATCAACTCTCCCTGTCATATCCTCAAAGCATCTGTGCTAGTGCCAAACACAAGTTACCTTTCACAAAACCATATTGGCTAGGTTTAATTCTATTCAGCTTTCCTACATGATTAGCTATTTCCTCTTTGATTGTTGACTTTTAGCATCTTGCCGAAATAAACGCAAACTGACAAGGGAGTCACTTTGGCTGTTTTTCCAAACTTCAGGTGCTCTTCTGGAATTTAACAAGTTATGAGAAATTTCAACCTATGGGTTCACCGTTTCTGCAGCCATTTCTTTTGAAAACGATGGGGCAGGCCCTTGTGTCCCAGCAGTGTGCCCATCTTTGGATCTTATCGAAACATATAAGATTATTAAGGGGTTGGACACGTTAGAGGGAGGAAACATGTTCCCAATGTTGGGGGAGTCCAGAACCAGGGGCCACAGTTTAAGAATAAAGCGTAGGCCATTTAGAACGGAGATGAGGAAAAACTTTTTCAGTCAGAGAGTTGTAAATCTGTGGAATTCTCTGCCTCAGAAGGCAGTGGAGGCCAATTCTCTGAATGCATTCAAGAGAGAGCTAGATAGAGCACTTGAGGATAGCGGAGTCAGGGGGAGAAGTCAGGAACGGGGTACTGATTGAGAATGATCAGCCATGATCACATTGAATGGTGGTGCTGGCTCGAAGGGCCGAATGGCCTTCTCCTGCACCTATTGTCTATTGTCTTTAGCTCTGAGCTTCTCTAATACTTTGTGATTTGTGATTGGGATGTTTACAAATGCCTCCATATTCTATGAAATGAGCTCATCTGTTATCTGAGGGATATTTGCAGTGTCCTCCACAGTAAAGATGGAAAGAGAAAAAAAATCTAATTCAACGTACCTCTTGTTGGCCAAGTTAACATTTGACCATGTTGACCAAGTCAACATTTCTCTCTCTATGCTATTAATGCACCAGTACCTTACACTATTTTTTCTAACTTTATATCCTTGGAAACCCTTACTGTTTGTTTTGATATTACACGCAGGTTTTCTCTCAAAAATCAATTTTCTCCCTTCTTACGAGGTTTTCAGTCTTTTGTTGCTGGATCCTAAAAACTACCCAGTGTCGTGTTCTGCCGCCACTTTGGCTGGTCTACTTTAAAAAGTTTAACCAGATACATGATCTCCTTTGTTAACCACAGATTGTGCCTCTTTCTCATGGAATCTCCTTTTCTAATTGAGTTACTCCAGCACCGAGCGTCTATTTTCAGTATTAACCAGCGTCTGCGGTTCTTTGTTTCTACTCTTAATTCACTTTCCTGGTCAACCTTTAGACATCCCTACCTTCTCACTATTATCATCGCTCTTATTCAAATTAAAGGCGGTGGTGTCAATTCTGTGAAGATCACCATCAAACTGGTAGTGGGATTCACACTCTTCTCACTGCCTCCCAGGGGCATCGCTGCCTATCACCGCAAAACCTCTTATTAATCGTTCCTGTTTGCTCCTGACCAAATCTAAAACCGCACGTTCCTGGGTAGTTCCTTTAACACGTTGTGCTTAGAAGCAAACAGAGGAACGTATAAGATTATTAAGGGGTTGGACACGTTAGAGGCAGGAAACATGTTCCCAATGTTGGGAGAGTCCAGAACAAGGGGCCACAGTTTAAGAATAAGGGGTAGGCCATTTAGAACTGAGATGAGGAATAACTTTTTCGGTCAGAGAGTTGTGAATCTGTGGAATTCTCTGCCTCAGAAGGCAGTGGAGGCCAATTCTCTGAATGCATTCAAGAGAGAGCTGGATAGAGCTCTTAAGGATAGCGGAGTCAGCGGGTATGGGGAGAAGGCAGGAACGGGGTACTGATTGAGAATGATCAGCCATGATCACATTGAATGGTGGTGCTGGCTCGAAGGGCCGAATGGCCTCCTCCTGCACCTATTGTCAAACCCTGATACATTCCACGATTTCCTCTTCTACAATATTCTTGCTAGTTTTAGCTAGTTTAGGATAAGCATCAGAGAACGAGCGCCGTCTGGGTAGGGGTTGCAATAGAACGAAGGATCAATGTGGTTGAAAGATAGTGCTTTGTAATAATCTAGTTACAGTGGAAATAATACCCGGGTTCGCTGCAATCCAATATATATATATATATATGTTTTATAAAAGCCCCATGCAGCCAAATGCAGTCCTGGGTAAAATGTCAACATAACTGTGGAGCAGTAACTGTGTGATCTGCTTTCAGGATGACTTCATTGGTGCCGTTGCCGGCATCTTCCTGCACACACACACACACACACACATCTCTGGGCGGCTCCAGCTCCAGCTCCAGCCGCAGCAGCAGCAGCGGGCGGTGCCGGTGGGGCTGTGGTTGCAGCAGCTGGTGGCGGCAGTTAGCACATCCCGGTACATTAACCGCTCCATTAGTTCGCATGCGAGACCCCTGCATCAAACCGCAGTGAGGAACACACACACACTGCGGTGTTCATTCACGCACTGTGTATCCGTGCCAGCATTGCACTGGTGAGATCCCCCCTCTAACCCCTCCCCCTTCTCTCGCACACCCACACAGAGAGAGAGCAACTCTGAATCTCTTGATGTATTCACAAAATGCTGGAGTAACTCACTGCTCCATCTCAATCTCTTGCCCCGGACCACTCTGAATGTCCGACCCATGTTTCCCCAATTCCGTCCCAACGCCGCCAGCTCTCTCTCTCTCTCTCCCCGCTCCCATCCCATCCCCTGCCCTGCCTGTTTCACCGAGAGCTGGGGCCGGTGAGTGCGGTGTGGCCGGCAGCTCCACACCAGTCACACCCGAGGGGAGGAGGGAGGAGGGAGGGAGGGAGGGAGGGAGGGAGGACAGGGCTGCGACTCCCGGAGACAGCGCACGGCTTCCTCCCTCCCCCTTCGCCCGCGTTTGTCTCTTTGCTTCTCTCTGTTCGTCTGGGTCTCAGTCCCGGACCCAGCCCCTTCCCCTCACACATCCTCGACTCTCCTCCATCTCTACCTGAGCCTCCATTTGCCCGGGAGCCCAGCTTCCCCCTCGTCCTGTCTACCTACTTCTGGTGTGTGTTTCAGTGTCCTTTATCCATTTGCTAAGTGGGCTCCACTCCTCCGTCTCCCCACCCTACTCCCTGTGTCACCCTCTCTGTCACACACTATGTCTCGGTGACTATGTCTCGGTGACTGTGCCTCTCTCTCTCTCTCTCTCTCTCTCTCTCTCGCATGCAGTCTCTCTCTCTCTCTCTCTCTCTCTCCTCGCACTCTTTAGCATGCAGCCTCTCTCTCTACTACCTCTCTCTCACACACATCCCTCTCTCTCACACACCCCTCTCACTCTTTAGCATACAGCCTCTCTCTCTCTCTCTCTCTCTCTCTCTCTCTCTCTCTCTCTCTCTCTCTCTCTCTCTCTCTCTCTCTCTCTCTCTCTCTCTCTCTCTCTCATCCCTCTCTCTCTCTCTCTCATCCCTCTCTCTCTTTAGCATGCAGCCTGTCTCTCTCTCTCTCTCTCTCTCTCTCTCTAGGAATCTCTGCCGCTCCCTTCCCGCAGCCTCCTCCCCTCTCTGCAGAATGAAATCTCATTACCCCTTTCTTTTCTCCATACACGTACAAACGCCGAGATCTGCCCTCAGCCCAAAACCTCGGCAAAATATTTAAATTTAAAAACAGACACCTCTCCCCACCAATAAAACAAACCCCCACAATATCGAGCCCCAATGAAATCGGACAAAGATGGGAGTTCCCTCGGATGCACCTGTACTCCCGAGGCTAATCTCTCCACTCTCAGATTTTGCAGTCTTGGGGATTGTTTCCTTTCGGTGATTTCCAATTTCTGCCCACCCCACTGTCCCGTCTCCACTGCCTGCTCACCTCCTCCCGGACCTCTGCCGGTGCCTCTTCCGGGCCCGGGACACCGTTGGCTATGGTCGGCGCCGTCGATGTCCTCTGCGGCTGCATTGGTGCTAGATTCAAGGCCAGTCCTGGCGGGCTAAACCTCCGCTGACACCTCGCTCCCCGGATCCGCCGTTCAGCTGCATGTTGCAGATTTTTGTTTTGTCTAGTGTGGGGCTGGCTGTCAGGTGTGGGATCTCCTTTACACGAAGGTCGCAGACGGTCCCAAGGTTCCTGGGCTTTTTCCTCATTCAAGCTTCACCTCCCCGGATCCTGGGTTGCGCCCAGCTCTCCAAATGCAGACAGATTCTTGCTCCCCTCCCCCGCCGTACAAACATATACACCTGAAAGTGGCTCAGCCTCTGAAGTGCGCCAGGGAAGGAGTGAGATACGGAAAATAACACCCGGAGGGGAGGGGAGGGGAGGGGAGGGGGGAGCGAATACATAGAAGGAAATAAAATGGAACAAGAAATAAAACGGAACAAGGGGAAAATGAGATGGAGAGAGTGCAATAGGAAAAACGGAAGAGGAAAACAATGCAGAGAAGAAAATGAGAGCTAGAGAGTGCAGACGAAGGAGCGGAGAGAGGGAAGAGAGTGCAAAGGAAGGGGTGGAGAGGAAGAGAGTGCTAAAGAGGAAGAGGTAGAGAGTGTAAAGGAAGGAGGTGGTGAATACAGAGGGAGGAGGGGAGGGTCCTGAGGGAGGAGGGTATAGGACAGAGGTTGCAGAGGGAGTGGGTGTAGAGGGTGCAGAGAGATGAGGGTATGGGGCAGAGGTTGCAGAGGGAGGGGAGGGGTAGAGGGTGCAGAGGGAGGAGGGTATGGGGCAGAGGTTGCAGAGGGAGGGGAGGGGTAGAGGGTGCAGAGGGAGGAGGGTATGGGGCAAAGGTTGCAGAGGGAGGGGTAGAGAGTGCAGAGGGAGGAGGGTATGGGACAGAGGTTGCAGAGGGAGGGGAGGGGTAGAGGGTGCAGAGGGAGGAGGGTATGGGGCAGAGGTTGCAGAGGGAGGGGTAGTGCAGAGGGAGGAGGGTATGGGACAGAGGTTGCAGAGGGAGGAGGGGAGGGGTAGAGGCTGCAGACTGACCAGAGGGTGCAGAGAGATGAGGGTATGGGGCAGAGGTTGCAGAGGGAGGATGGGAGGGGTAGAGGCTGCAGACTGACCAGAGGGTGCAGAGAGATGAGGGTATGGGGCAGAGGTTGCAGAGGGAGGAGGGGTAGAGGCTGCAGACTGACCAGAGGGTGCAGAGAGATGAGGGTATGGGGCGGAGGTTGCAGAGGGAGGAGGGGAGGGGCAGAGGCTGCAGACTGACCAGAGGGTACAGAGGGAATCTGGAGGAGAATGCAGAAGGGAAGGATCACAAATTGAGAGAAAGAGGAGAAGGGATAGGTAGGGCAAGGGGTGGTGGGATGAGGTACAGATACTGGGAGACAAAGGCGATAGAGGGTAGAGAGGTACAGAGGAAGAGGAGAATGAGACAAGTGATAGACAGAGACGTACAAATGGGATGAACTGCGTGAGGTATGCGGGGAAATGAGGATGGGTGATGAATAGAAAGAGCAAAAGGACAGATCGGAAAGAGCACATGGGGACCATGCTGGAGGGACAATTCAGGGCACGAGGGAGGCAGGACAACAAGAAAAGAGCGGGGATGAGGCGAGTGAAGAATAAATATGGGATATAGTTTGGATGAAAACATAAGAGGGAAAGGAAGTGCAAGTTTGGAGAAAGAGTGGAATTGTAGAGTTAGATATTTTGAGACTTTGAAAGAAAGGTGTTTGGAAAACGCTAATGTGGCTGGAACTGAATAAATGGATGATGCAGAGAGAGACTATTACACCGTGGTATAGAAATGTCTATTCACAATGGTGTCAGGAGCATTGCTTTCATCCCACTGATCTGAACTACAATTATTGATCCTTACATGAATTAGTATTAGGAATTTGTTTACTGACCAGTCTTTAAATGGACGAGTGCTAGAGACCAATCATTAGTCGATCCCCATGGATACCACTGCCGAGGGAGCAATCACTGATTTAATTTCCAATAGATCGATATTCGAGATCAGGACAATTCATCATGAGGAGGGTCAATATGAGGGACTTGCTAAGAGTTGATTCCCAAATATGCAGCTGTATGGTCCAGTTACTGGTTTATCTCCACTTGGATTGATTACAGATACCAGTTATTCATTGATCGAGGTGTTAAGTGCGGTTACTATTGGACCAAAAAGGATCAGTTTTGTAAACTGGTGATTCTTACCTGGAGCAGATGGATTAGTGACATGTCAATAATAATCCCCATGATTCAGGGTCTCGACCCGAAACGTCACCCATTCCTTCTCTCCAGAGATGCTGCCTGTCCCGCTGAGTTACTCCAGCTTTTTGTGTCTATCCACGATTCGGTATCGGGTCTGTCACCATTTGAACCCCATAGAATTTGGTATCTGGTATGTTCTTAGTTCATCTTCATTGAGATTTGCATTGCATCCTGTGTTTGGTGCTAATGCGGACCCAAGTGGGAATTACTTTCTTAAGGACTGATTACCATTTGAAATACACCAAGGATTTGATTGATTGACGATGTGTTCCGAAAAGGGTCTTCGACCTGAAAGGACACAAAGCGCTGGAGCATCTCTGGAGAACATGGATATGTGACGTTTGGGGTCGGGAATCTTCCTCCGTCTGAAACCTCACCAGAAGGGTCCCGACCGAAACGTCACATATCTATGTTCTCCAGAGATGCCTGACCCGCTGAGCGACTCCAGCACCTTGTGTCCTTTTGTATGAACCGGCATCTACAATTTACTGTTTCTACTCTTCGACTTGAAATCTGAACTCGGTCCCTCTTTCCCACAGATCCTGCCCGGCCCGCCGAGAATTTTCAGCATTTCCCGTTTTAGTTTAAAAGTACTTCACTGCTTATACCGTGCTTCGGAATGTGGTGGAATCAAGACATTTAAACTGTTTATTTGTTCGTGTGCGCAGAAGATAGGGTGAAATCATCCATGGGTGGAACAAGTGATCTGCTGCTTCAGCGAGTGTATGTTTGTTGCCAATGTCCATCAGGAAGGTTGTGTACGAAGGAATTGCAGATGCTGGTATAAACCGAAGGTAGACACAAATTCTGGAATAACTCAGCGGGACAGACAGCATCTCTGGAGAAAATAGATAGGTGACGTTTCAGGAAGGGTCTCGACCCGAAACGTCACCTATTCCTTATTCCAGAGATGCTGTCTGACCCGCCGAGTTACTCCAGCATTTTGTGTCTAATTTCCATCAGGAAGGTTGGTGAGTTCCAGTATGTCCATGTGCACGCATCTCCCAGTCACTGAGATCTCTTTGAACTTGACCTATTAACTTTATTCACAAAATGCTGGAGTAACTCAGCAGGTCAGCCAGCATCTCAGGAGAGAAGGAATGGGCGACGTTTCGGGTCGAGACCCTTCTTCAGACTGATCAGCCTGATTCAGACCAGCATCTGCAGTTATTTTCTTACACTGACCTATTAACTTTGGTGGTTGCAGAGAATTTCCAAGTTTTTTTCTCCGTAGATATTCCTGTCATGTGCATATCTTCCTTATGAAGTGCAGCAGATGCTCGAAATACCTGCACTGATTCTGTTCGGTTAATCGCATTTCTACAGCATGTTTTATTTTTACGAAAATAAACCGCTGGAAGAACTCAGCGGGCCAAGCAGCATCAGGGGAGGCAATGTGCTGATTCATGTTTCGGGTAGAGACCCAGTATATGACGTTCTTTTCATACCTCCTTCCCCAAAATAATCTCAACAGGCTTCAAAATTAATTATTTGTTGCTCAGTTAATTAATTATTTGTTGCTTTGTTGTTAAACGTCGCGGAAGGTTTCTGCAGCGTAAGATCCCACAAACGGTGTGGTTAATAAAGATCGGTGAATATGATGTAGACACAAGGAACTGCAGATGCTGGTTTACAAAAAAAGACACATTGTGCTGGAGTAACACAACGAGTCTGGCAGCATCTCCGGAGAACATGGATATGCGACACTTCTGGACGGGACCCTTCTTTAGACTGAATAAGTCAACTATCCATGTTCCCCAGAGATGTTGCTTGACGCGCCGAGTTACTCCGGAACATTTTGTCTTTTTTCGGTGAATATGATTCCTGGTGATTATCGTTTTGGGCAGCAACCAGAGCGAGAACTCTCCAGAATTCACGACTGTGTCACTATTTCCGCGTTACAACGACATAGTGGATTGCTAGAATTGTTTCCCGAGTGGAAACTGTGATGAAAACAACAGACTAATTCCAGCTATTCCATTCGAGGCTCCCGCGGGACGTCCGCTAATGAAATTTCCAAAGCGAAACCTGCTCTTCAAGGGCGGTCTTTAACATGAAACCATAGGCTGTCCCCAGCAACTGGAATGAAATCGTCTGGGCTATTTACACTGTTATCACTTAATGTCGAAATGCTATATCCTAAAAATAACATTCAGTCAATGCCTTGGACTAACTCAACAGGTCAGGCAGCATCTCGGGAGAGAAGGAATGGGTGACGTTTCGGGTCGAGACCCTTCGAAACGTCACCCATTCATTCTCTCCTGAGATGCTGCCTGACCTGCTGAGTTACTCCAGCATTTTGTGAATAAATACCTTCGATTTGTACCAGCATCTGCAGTTAATAATAATAATAATAATACATTTTATTTATATAGCGCTTTTCATATACTCAAAGACGCTTTACAGAGATTTTGAGAACATAGGGAAATTAATAAATAGATAAATAAGTAAATAAATAAATGAACAGAGAAAGGAGACAGTAGGTGAGGTGACCTTCAGTGGTTGAAGGCAGTGCTGAACAGGTGAGACTTCAGCGATGTTTTGAATGTGGTGAGTGTGGGGGAGTCTCTAACGGTTTGGGGTAGTGAGTTCCATAGGGTGGGAGCAGCGATGGAGAAAGCCCTGTCCCCCCAGGATCTGAGTTTAGTCCGGATGTGGGGGGAAAGGAGATTGGCAGCGGCAGAGCGGAGGGTGCAGGTGGGAGTGTGCCTGTGGAGGAGGTCGGTCAGGTAGGGTGGGGCCAGGTTATGGAGGGCTTTGTAGGTTATGAGGAGGATTTTGTACTGGATTCTCTGGGGGATGGGGAGCCAGTGGAGTTTATAAAGGACGGGGGTGATATGGTCACGGATCGAGGTGTGTGTGAGTAGACGGGCAGCGGAGTTTTGAATGTATTGAAGTTTATTGATGATTTTTGAGGGTGCGCCATAGAGGAGGCTGTTGCAGTAGTCCAGACGGGAGGTGATGAAGGCGTGGATGAGGGTTTCTGCAGTTATCTTCTTATAATGCCTTGGAGTACTTCAATGCCTTGGACTACTTCCTTTAGGTACTGAGATTGCTGGACTGGGAATGTTTCTTTATTTGCCAAAGCAACATTGCCTTGGTGTGTCCTTTGTTTTTGCCAAACTTTGAATGGGTCTGCGCCGCACGGATCATTGGCGGGCGGAGGTTCGGGGGACGGAGTTACTGGTGCACGCTGAGAATAAGGTCTATGCCGGGCCCGGCGAGGGACTGCTGTTGGTGAGACACCAAGCGGAAGTGTTTGTCGGTGTGCCTGCCAGGTGGTGATCCAACAGACAGACAGACAGAGAGAGAGAGAGTAAGTGGCGGTGGGACTGGGGGGTGGGAAGAGGAACGGTGCAAAAAGGGGAGAAGATGTAGAGGGAAGATAAACAGAGACAGAAGACATGGGGAGGAAGAGAGAGAGAAGAGGGATGGGGCAGAGGAAGAGTGAGGTTCACTCACAGTGGTGAGTGAGACAACAAGAGCTGCAGGGCCAGGGAAGGTGACATTACAGAGGGTGTGCAGGAGGGTTAGGAGAACTAGACTGGATAGGCCCAGGTGCCAAGGGTGGGAGGTGATCAATCTTCTTGGTGAGACTCAATTTGCATAATATCCAAAAATCTATCAATCTCTGTTTTGAGTGAACACAATGATGCCTTACTCAGGGAATGATGCCTTACTCAGGGAATGATGCCTTACTCAGGGAATGATGCCTTACTCAGGGAATGATGCCTTACTCAGGGAATGATGCCTTACTCAGGGAATGATGCCTTACTCAGGGAATTATGCCTTACTCAGGGAATGATGCCTTACTCAGGGAATGATGCCTTACTCAGGGAATTATGCCTTACTCAGGGAATGATGCCTTACTTACAAACTTACAAAATTCTTAAGGGGTTGGACAGGCTAGATGCAGGAAGATTGTTCCCAATGTTGGGGAAGTCCAGACAAGGGGTCACAGTTTAAGGATAAGGGGAAGTCTTTTAGGACCGAGATGAGAAAGTTTTTTTTCACACAGAGAGTGGTGAATCTGTGGAATTCTCTGCCACAGAAGGTAGTTGAGGCCAGTTCATTGGCTATATTTAAGAGGGAGTTAGATGTGGCCCTTGTGGCTAAAGGGATCAGGGGGTATGGAGAGAAGGCAGGTACGGGATACTGAGTTGGATGATCAGCCATGATCATATTGAATGGCGGTGCAGGCTCGAAGGGCCGAATGGCCTACTCCTGCACCTATTTTCTATGTTTCTATATTTCTACTCAGGGAATGATGCCTTACTCAGGGAATGATGCCCTACTCAGGGAATGATGCCTTACTCAGGGAATGATACCTTACTCAGGGAATGATGCCTTACTCAGGGAATGATGCCTTACCCAGGGAATGATGTCTTACTCAGGGAATGATGCCTTACTCAGGGAATGATGCCTTACTCAGGGAATGATGCCTTACTCAGGGAATGATGCCTTACTCAGGGAATGATGCCTTACTCAGGGAATGCCAAAGATTGACCAGAGGTGGGCATTTGGGGGAGCAGAAACACTGATGTGTGGGAAGGAACTGCAAATGCTGGTTTACACCGAAGATAGGCATAAAATGCTGGAATAGCTAAGCGGGACAGGCAGCATCTCGAGAGATGGAATGGGTGACCTTTCGGATGAGACCCCTCAGGCTCTAATGTGGCTTGATATCAGATAGGAGGGAGAGAGATATGGGACACTGCAAGGAGCATATGTGATATTGTTGGGGGAAAGATGTAAGCATGGATACAATATCGGGAGAAATACAAACGAGGATGATCTTAGGATGGAAGGCAAAGTCAGAGAAATTTATTGAGAAGATTCATGGAGAGGAGCTTTAGTTTAGTTTTAGTTTAGAGATACAGCGCGGAAACAGGCCCTTCGGCCCACCGGGTCCGCGCCGACCAGCGATCCCCGCATCACACACACACACTATCCTACACACACTAGGGGCAATTTTTGCATTTACCAAGCTAATTAACCCTCAAACCTGTACGTCTTTGGAGTGTGGGAGGAAACCAGGAGATCTCGGAGAAAACCCACGCAGGTCACGGGGAGAACGTACAAACTCCGTACAGACAACACCCGTAGTCTGGAACGTTGTAAGGCAGCAACTCTACCGCTGCACCACCCTGCAGGCTCCAATGTGGCTTGATATCGGATATAGGAGGGTGGGAAGCAGGCAGAGAGATATGAGAGGCTGCTGCACGGACACTACAAGGAGCATATGTGATATTGGATGGTGGGTGGGTGGGTGGGGGAGATGTAAGCATGGATACAATATCGGGAGAAATACATTTGAGTGTAGTCAGGATGGAAGGCAAAGTCAGAGAAATATATTGAGGAGATTCATGGAGAGGAGCTTGAATTAAGAAATTGGGCCCGACAATTGGGATCATTTATTTTGTCCAATTGTGGCCTGGGTGAAAGATGGAGGCAGATCTATTAAAGTTTGGGTGAGTCTTAATGTGTGGTGGGTTCGTTTCTATTCCTTTCTGGATGAGGAATTGACCGGATTTGAGTTTTGTTCTAGGTTGTGAGCAATTGGTTAATTAGAGGAATGGACTGGTTCCAGATTCGGTAATCTCAATTTAAAATTGTTTCTCCAAGATGGCTATTATCACAGATTTCCAGCATAAAACGGTGTAATGATACAGGGTAACAGGTGTTCCAGTGTATTCTGTTATTGAATAACAATTACACAGAAGAGGCTGTGGCTTCCTGGTTATAATTTTAATTTGGATTTGGAAGTCATGAATTTAAGGGTTACTCCTGACACTGGAGTACATCATTTGGGCTGATGCACCGGTGCAGTATTGAGAGCAACCAGAACAAGAATATCTGCCATGCATTGAAATTATGTTAACCTGACCTATACACCTGCATTTTGTTCCAAATTCCTCAATGTTTTTTCTTTACAGTATTCTATCAAACTTTGCTTTTAAAACTGACAGTTTATCCAATCTTATTACCACTTATGGAAGTGAGTTCTAATCTTCTATCATCCCTTTGCTAGTCGGACAATTTCTACCTTGCCCTCTCAAAGCATGGCTATAATCTTTTTTACGTGATGTGTCTTGGATGCACCATTGAACAGAAATGATTTTTCTATGTCAAGGCCATTGACTCCATCGATCACCCATTCACATTAACTTTCTTGAAAATCGAGACAAAATTTCAGACAATGCAACACCC
Source organism: Rhinoraja longicauda (assembly GCF_053455715.1). Lineage (NCBI taxonomy): Eukaryota > Metazoa > Chordata > Chondrichthyes > Rajiformes > Arhynchobatidae > Rhinoraja > Rhinoraja longicauda. The sequence continues at coordinate 11,716,584 of NC_135962.1, forward strand.
ATTCTTAGGATAATCCATCCTACCTTAACTTTTTGTGTCGGAAAATAACTGCAGATGCTGGTACAAATCAAAGGTATCACAAAAAGTTGGAGTTCCTCCAGCTCTTTGTCCTACCTTAACCTTCTTGTACGCAGAATTCACGTGTTTTGCGTGTCATGCTTCTCCAGCTTGTTGTATATTTGGAGTGGAATTGTATTTGGCTTGATTTTATTCATCCCCTCTGGAGGCTCTGATCCTAAGGACCTATCTCTTGTCCATTTTTACTTCTTCGCCACCATTCCTATGTTTGCCAACTTCCTCCAAAGCTGTCATACAGCACGGAGACAGCCCCTTGGCCTACCATGTCCATGTCGGCCAAGATGTCCATCTAAGCTAGTCGCAATTGTCCGAGCCTGTACAAACTCTCGCTCTAACTCGGGCACTTGAGTCCCAGCATCTTTCTTGCAAAGCTTAATGGTGTATTCCCATCAGCAAAACTGTACACAACTATCTTTTTCCAAGAGTGTGACATGATACCGAGCTTGACTCACCACCTTCCTTCTAGCCTTCTGCACTGTCTCTAAACTGTCAAAAAAAATCGTTTAGTTTAGAGATACAGCGCGGAAACAGGCCCTTTGGCCTACCGAGTCCGTGCCGACCAGCGATCCTCGCACATTAACACTATCCTACATACACTAGGGACAATTTACAATTATTTCAAGCCACAAACCTGTACGTCTTTGGAGTGTGGAAAGAAACTGGAGCTCCCGGAGCCAACCGTGCAGGTCACGGGGAGAATGTACAAAACTCCGTACTGACAAGCACCTGTATTTAGGATCGAACGTGGGTCTTTGTTGCTGTAAGGCAGTAACTCTGCAGCTGCAATACTGTGCCACCGTGAATGAAGTAAGTTCCTTCAACTATTTATTAGGAAGCCAAAGCCATTGTTATTGGTTCTCACAACAAGCTCTCTTCCCTCATCACTGACTCCATCCCTCTCCACAGCATCCATTTTAAAAAGGAACCAGAGTATTTGCAAACTTGGTGAGATACTTAAAAACAAGGTGAGATTCAGGCCATTCCAAAGCTACCTATTTCCACCTCTGTAACCACAACTCCATGTATTATCGTGGCTATTGTGGTCAAGAGTTTAATTGTCATATGTACTGACAACAGAACAATTAAATCCTTACTTGCAGCAGCATAACAGGCCTGTAAACACTATAGATAACATATAATAAACAAAATAAAATCAATAAGTTAACAATCCTAACATAGTGTAAAAAAAGCCAGAAATCCTTAGGTCAACCAGGACAGTTCATAGTTTAGTTATTTTGTAATCTTCAAGAGCCTGTTGATTGTTGGGTACAAGCTGCTCTTGAACCTGGAGGTCACAGTTTTCAGACTCCCACGTCTTCTTCCTGATGGTAGGAATGAAATGAGAGTGTGGCCAGCATGGTGTTCACAAGATCATGTGATAGGAGCAGAATTAAGCCATGTGGCCCATCAAGTCTACTCCGCCATTCAATCATGGCTGATCTATCTCACCCTCCTAACCCCATTCTCCTGCCCTCTCCCCATAACCTCTGACCTATACTAATCAAGAATCTATCTATCGCTGCCTTATATATATATCCAGTGACTAGGCCTCCACTGCCTTCTGTGGCAAAGAATTCCACAGATTCACCACCAATTGAATGCCTTTGAGTGCCTTTTTGAGGCAGCGCCTTCTATAGATCCCTTTAATGGTGGGGAGGTCAGTATCCATGATGGACAGGGCAGTGTCCACCACTTTTTGCAGTCTCCTTCGTTCCTGGGCATTCGAATAGCCAAACCAGGCAGAGATGCAACCAGTCAATGTGCTCTCTACCGTAGAAGAGGAATTTCAAGAGAGTATTCATCGACATACCACATCTCCTCAATCTTACCAACAAGTAGAAGCATTGATGTGCTCTCTTTATGATTGCATCAATGTGCTGGGTCCAGGATAGATCATCGGAGAGATGTACACACCCAGGAACATGAAGTTGTTGACTCTACCCACTGCTGACCTGTCGATGAAGACAGGCTTGAGGATCCTCGGCTTCTAAATTCAACAATCGGCTCCTTGGTCTTGCTGATGTTGTTCTGGCACCACTCAGTCAGATTATCAATGTCCCTCTTATGCTCCAACTTACCGTTAGTGAATTTAAAGATGGCGTTGGAACTGTGTCTGGCTACACAGTCATGAGTATAGAGTGAGTAGAGCAGGGGACTGAGCACACAGCATTGAGGTGCTCCTGTGCTGATGGTTATCAAGGAGGAAGTGTTGTTGCCAATTCATACTGATTGTGGTTTGAAGTTGAGGAAGTCGAAGGTCCAGTTGCAAAGGGATGCACAGAGACTAAGTTCTCTGAACTTGGTAACAAGTTTGGTGGGGGTGATGGTTTTGAACTCCGAACTGTATTGGAAGAACAACAGCTTGACACACATGTTCTTATTATTCAAGTGGTCTGATGTAGAGTGGAGAGCCAGCGAGATCGCATCCCCCAATGATCTATTGTGGTAGTAGGTGCATTGTGAGTTCAGGTTCTTGCTCAGTCAGGAACTTTCAAGTGCCATAACCAAAGCACTTCATCACCACGGACATTAGGGGGATCTTATAGAAACATATAAAATTCTTAAGGGGTTGGACAGGCTAGATGCGGGAAGATTGTTCCCGATGTTGGGGAAGTCCAGAACCAGGGGTCACAGCTTAAGGATAAGGGGGAAGTCTTTTAGGACCGAGATGAGAAAACATTTCTTCACACAGAGAGTGGTGAGTCTGTGGAATTCTCTGCCACAGAAGGTAGTTGAGGCCAGTTCATTGGCTAAATTTAAGAGGGAGTTAGATGTGGCCCTTGTGGCTAAAGAGATCAGGGGGTATGGAGAGAAGGCAGGTACAGGTTACTGAGCTGGATGATCAGCCATGATCATATTGAATGGCGGTGCAGGCTCGAAGGGCTGAATGGCCTACTCCTGCACCTATTTTCTATGTTTCTATGTTTCTATTAGCGCCTTCGGTCGGTAGGCATTGAGGCATGTCATGTTACTCTTGAGCACCAGTATTATTAAAGAAAGACACAAAATGCTGGAGTAACTCAGCGGGACAGGGAGCATCTCTGGAGAGAAGGAATGGGTAACATTTCGGGTAGAAGGGTCTCGACCCAAAACGTCATCCATTCCTCTCCAGAGATGCTTCCTGTCCCACTTTGTTACTCCAGCATTTTGTGTGTATACCTTCGGTGTAAATCAGCATCTGCAGTTCTTTCCTACCAATATTGCTGATTTCTTTTCGAGCGGGTGAGAACCTTGGACCTTTAGTAATGAGAGATTGAAGATGTCCGCAACAACACCAGCCAGTCAGTGCAGGTTTTGAGAACATGACCCAATATACCATCAGGTTCACCCTCATGAAGGATCTTCTGACATCCGCCTCAGTGACTGAGATTACAATGCCATCAGAGCTGTGGGGGCCTGAGAGGCCCATTGGTGTTCTTCCCTTTTGAAGTGTGCATAGAATGCATCGGGCACGTCCAGGAGGGATTGTCACTGTCATTTGAGCTGCCACGTGCTTTTGCCTTGTGCTAGCTCTGCCACTGCTGTAAACGTCGGTGTCAACCTCCAATTTGGAGCATAAATGTCTCTTTGCCTGCCTGGTGGCCTTATTGAGGTTGTCCCTGGACTTCCTATATGAACCTGCATCGCTAGACTAGAATGCCCGAGATCTGGTCCTCAGTAGATTGCGGAGCTCCTGGTTCATCCAGGGCTTCTGGTTGGGCAACACTCAGATGATTTTGGTGGGAGCACACTCCTCTACTCATTTAATAATGAAATCGGAAACAACTGTGGCATTTCCATTCAAGTCCGTTGCCAAGTCCTTGAACGTCATGATTTTGTTACCTTCAGTCGTGACTATTCCAATGCACTACCAGCCTGCCTTTTCTCGTATTACCTTTCAGAAATTTGAGGTGAGCCAATACTCTGCTGGCCAAGCACTAACTTGCACCATTGGTTTACTCCTGTGTTTTCTGACTTACCTTGTTTTTAAAATTCTCATATTTACTTTCAAATACCTAACTGCACAAAATCTCTGCAATATTCAATTGTGCTTCTACTTTGAGTCTTTGATTTTTCCAAAATGTAATCACCCAACAGTTACGATCGTCCTGAGCCCTGCAATTAACTCCCTGAATTTCTCTGCTTCATTATCAATCTTTGTATCTTTAAGCTTGTTTCTCCTCGTACATCTCCTTTACACTTTGCCCCTTTCACCTTAAAGCTCTGGCCTCAAGTATTTGATATTTCCACCCTGCAGAAAAAGGTTCCAACTGTCCCCTTCAATATGTTCCCACCTCATCTGTCTACCCTGTTTATGCCTCTCGACCTCCCTCAATGAATAACAAGAATGGAAGCATGACACAAAATGCTGGAGTAACTCAGTGGCTCAGGCAGCATCTTTGGAGAATAGGAATAGGTGACGGTTTCGGGTCGAGACCTTTCATCAGAAGGAGTCTGATGAAGGATCTCGATCCGAAACATCATCTATTCCTTTTCTCCAAAGATGCTGCCTGACCCGCTGAGTAACTCCAGCATTTTGTGTCTATCTTCAGAGTAAACCAGCATCTGCTGTTCCTTCTTCCACAAAGAATGGATGTATGTTGGTTACATTATTGGCATTGTCATTAGTAGTGGCCCAGAGATGCAAGTTCCAACTCAATTTTGGCAATTTGGGAATTTAAATTAGGTTAAAAAAAAAAAGGTGGAATAAAAAGATAGCGATAGTTATGGTACGCAAGAGAGTACATGTGCACTTCACTCATTTCCAACAGGAAAGAAAATCAGTTGAAAATCGGGACTTACGGCAATATAGTTGACATGACTCTGCCTACCAAGCTACACATTTCCATCAAACAGCCATGTTTAAATATAAATTACTGGTGAACATCCATTATTGAGCTTGACTCTAGGTCTGGCTTCTTCAAGTGCTCACTGTACCGAGGGTAGTCATCGGCATAGGCATCCTTCTTTAAATTCTGAGGCTATAACCTCTAGTCCTAGATTCACCCATGAGTGGAAACATCCTCTCCACATCCACTCCTTTCTCTATTCTGTATGTTTCAGTGGCTTCTGTATGTTTCAGTGGCTTCTGTATGTTTCAGTGGCTTCTGTATGTTTCAGTGGCTTCTGTATGTTTCAGTGGCTTCTGTATGTTTCAGTGGCTTCTGTATGTTTCAGTGGCTTCTGTATGTTTCAGTGGCTTCTGTATGTTTCAGTGGCTTCTGTATGTTTCAGTGGCTTCTGTATGTTTCAGTGGCTTCTGTATGTTTCAGTGGCTTCTGTATGTTTCAGTGGCTTCTGTATGTTTCAGTGGCTTCTGTATGTTTCAGTGGCTTCTGTATGTTTCAGTGGCTTCTGTATGTTTCAGTGGCTTCTGTATGTTTCAGTGGCTTCTGTATGTTTCAGTGGCTTCTGTATGTTTCAGTGGCTTCTGTATGTTTCAGTGGCTTCTGTATGTTTCAGTGGCTTCTGTATGTTTCAGTGGCTTCTGTATGTTTCAGTGGCTTCTGTATGTTTCAGTGGCTTCTGTATGTTTCAGTGGCTTCTGTATGTTTCAGTGGCTTCTGTATGTTTCAGTGGCTTCTGTATGTTTCAGTGGCTTCTGTATGTTTCAGTGGCTTCTGTATGTTTCAGTGGCTTCTGTATGTTTCAGTGGCTTCTGTATGTTTCAGTGGCTTCTGTATGTTTCAGTGGCTTCTGTATGTTTCAGTGGCTTCTGTATGTTTCAGTGGCTTCTGTATGTTTCAGTGGCTTCTGTATGTTTCAGTGGCTTCTGTATGTTTCAATGGCTTCTGTATGTTTCATAGGAATCCAGGTTAAAATCCTTGAATTGCCTTTGTAACAGCGCTGTGGAAAGTCCTCGAGAACTGCAGTGGTTAATGAAGGTGCCTGGTTACCACCATTTCTGGGGTAATTGGAGGTGCAGATCAAGGTGCTTCCTTGCTAGCAATGCCCACATCCTGCGATTGAATAAATCGAAGTCAAACTCCATTTTGGGTATTCCATTGCAGATCATTTTATAACGTTTTAATCATATCCAATGATTTCTTTAGACTTTCAATGTTTCAAGAGTTTTAACATTAAGCATTTGTACACTGATCTATTCCTTGGGCATCCAAGGTGAATGCTCCTTGCGGAGGTGCATAGGGACTTGGGAGTGCTGGAGCAGGATTCCCAAAATGTTAACGCAGTTGAATTTGTGGTAAGGAAGGCAAATGCAATGCTAGCGTTTATTTCACAAGGGCTAGAATACAAAAACAGGAATGAAATGGTGAGGTTCTATAAGGCGCTGGTCAGGCCGCATTTGGAATATTGTGAGTAATTTTGGGCACCATATCTGAGGAAGGATGGGCTGGTTCTGGAGAGGGTCCTGAGGAGGTTTACAAGAATGATCCCAGGAATGAGTGGGTTGACATATGAGCGTTTGACGGCCTGTACTCGCTGGAGTCTAGAAGGATGAGGGGGGACCTCACTGAAACATACAGAATAGTGAAAGGAGTGGATGTGGAGAAAATGTTTCGACTCGTGGGTGAGTCTAGGACTAGAAGTCATAGCCTCAGAATTTAAGGAGGTTCCTTTTGGAAGGAGATGAGGAGGAATCTCTTTAGTCAGAGGGTGGTGAATCTGAAATTCTTTGCCACAGAAGGCTGTGGAGGTCAAGCCAATAGATAATTTTAAGGCAGAGATAGATAGATTCTTGATTGGTACTGGTGTCAGGGGTTACGGGGGGAAGGCAGGAGAATGGGGTTAGGAGGGAAAGATAGATTAGCCATGATTGAATGGCGGAGTAGACTTGACGGGCCGAATGCTTAATGACCTTGCATTTGTCTACTTTGAAATCCATTTGCTACAGTTTGGATATTTGTTTGATCCATTAATTTGTTGATAACCTGCTTTGTATTGAATACCTTTTTTGAAATTAGACCTTTGGCTGAGGCTTTGTCTCATAGACGAATGTACTTTGAAGAAAGAAGTGAGTCTCTAGTTCCCTGGCCAATATTTGTACTCAATCAACCTCTCTAAAATAGATGGTCTGGTCATTATCCATCTCATTACTGTTTATGGGGTCGTGCTGTGAGAGATCAAGGATGCTGTGTTTCCTATATTACTGTAGTGCCTCCTCTTTAAGAGTACCAAATTGATTTTAAGTGCCATGGGACATCCTGAAGTTGCAAAAGGCATGATGTAATTTGTTTTAGAATTAAAGTTGGAAAGCTTCGTGGTAGGCCCATAGTGGCTCGATAGTTGAGTGTGAGCCACATAGACTGGATGGCCCATAGTTGTGGTAGGCAGTGTTGAGTGTGAGCCACATAGACTGGATGGCCCATACTTGTGGTAGGCAGTGTTGAGTGTGAGCCACATCGACTGGATGGCCCATAGCTGTGGTAGGCAGTGTTGAGTGTGAGCCACACCGACTGGATGGCCCATAGCTGTGGTAGGCAGTGTTGAGTGTGAGCCACATAGACTGGATGGCCCATAGCTGTGATAGGCAGTGTTGAGTGTGAGCCACATTGACTGGATGGCCCATAGCTGTGGTGAGTTAGCTGATTTAAGGCAAGGCTGTTGTTGGCCTTTTTATCTGAGGCTGGACAAGGGGAAAAGGGAAATCAGACAGATTCCTTTTGCCCTTCAACCCACCCACAGTGCAACTACAGGCCACTGGCCCTTGCTGGATAGTTTGTGTTGCCAGACAATTGAAGAGGACATGCTCAATCTTGGTATGGAACCTCCTGGTCAAAACTTCCACTTCCGCTTCCACTCACTCTCTGTGTTTGCATATGATTGGAGGGCTGGTTCTGCCTGGACCTGTGGTTCATCCAGATCAAGGCTCCAGCAGTATGACTGCTGCTGATTTGTCTCTGCGATATGTGGGGATAGATGGAACTATCGAGCCACTGTTTTGGCACCAGCCAGTGTATATTTAGTTTAGTTAGCTGATTGAAGGCAAGGCTACAGTTCCCCTTCTGTGTGGACAATATCATTCCCACCAAAAAGGTTACATTCTTCCCCAACAATAAACCCTGGGTGACTAAAGAACTCGAGGAAATCCTCAATAAGAAAAAGAGAGTCTTCCTCACTGGCTCTGAGACTGAGAAAAAGGAGGTTAACAGACAGGCCAAGCATGCCATAAAAACTGCTAAACTGAAATACAAAGACAAAGTGGAGCAAACATTCACACAAGGGAACCTCCGCTCAGCTTGGCAGGGTCTCAAGAACATGGCAGCTGTGAACACGGCTTTTACCACCAGCAAGCTTATTCAGGTTGCAGGCAGCAGCCCAGCATCACTCCCTGATGACCTCAATTCCTTCTGCACCAGATTCAAGACAGACAACAGCACCCAGCTAGATGCAACCATCTCCGCACTCAAACCTGGAGACTCTGCCCTCATCATTAACACAGAGGATGTGGTAGGAGCCCTCGAAAAGACCAAAGCGAACTCAGTATCTGGGCCAGACAACATCAGTGGCCGTACCCTGAGGTGCTGTGTTGAGCAGCTAGGGGGCGTGTTCCAGCTCCTGTTCCAGAGCTCCATGGCCAGTGGCATAGTCCCCCAGCTGTGGAAACACTCCACAGTTATTCCCATACCAAAAACTGGCACTATCAAGGTCCTGAATGACCTCAGGCCTGTGGCTCTCACCTCTCTTGTGATGAAGGCTATGGAGACGGTCATCAAAAACCAAATCATTAAGGCAGGAGACTCGCAGATGGACCCACTCCAGTTTGCACACTGTGCGGGTAGAGGGGTTGACGACACAAAAGCATTCATTACAGACACCGTGCATAAACATCTGGAACTCCCCAACACGACAGCCAGACTCCTGTTTGCTGACTTCTCCTCTGCGTTCAACACCCTGCAGCCACACATTCTTGCAGAGAAACTCACCACCCGTTTCCACCTAGATGACCGACTAACCCTGTGGATAATGGACTTTCTCACCAACAGGTCACAGAGAGTGCTGGTCAATGACACCTTCTCCAACCTCCTACACACATCAACTGACTCCCCGCAGGGCTGTGTCCTCTCACCCCTGCTCTTCATTCTGTACACTGATGACTGCAGGTCCACCCAGCCAAGCTGTCATTTGGTCAAGTACGCTGATGACACAGTTCTCCTATCTCTGCTCTCAGGCCCCTCACAGCACCACAGCTCAGCTCTTCATGAGTTCGTGGAGTGCTGCGACAACTCCTGTCTTGAACTAAATGCAAACAAGACCAAGGAGATGGTAGTGACCTTCTCCAACAAGCAGAGGGAACTGGTTGCGGCAGTCATTACCACTATCCACGGGGAGCCTGTGGAGATTGTCGAGGAATACAAGTACCTGGGCACAGTCTTTGACAACCTGCTGAAATTTGCCTCCAACACAGAGGGTATCCTCAGGAAATGCCAGCAGCGGCAGTATCTCCTGAGGAAGCTCAACTCTTTTGGGGTCAGTAAGGACATCCTCATACCGTTTTACTGCTCCTTCATTGAGAGTGTCATCACGTTCTCCTTCACCTGCTGGTTCCACCCCATTAGCCTTCAGAACAGAAACCGCCTGCAGAGCACAGCCAAAGTCTGTTCCAAAATTATTGGACTCCCTGTCAGAGCCCTCTCTCTCCACCCTATGCGACCAGCAGATGCTAAGGTCAGCTGGCAGGATTTTACAGGACCCCTCACACGTCCTGTGCTCTGCGTTTGAGTGGCTTCCCTCAGGACGCCGGCTTCACTGCCCAGGCTGCAGGACACAGAGGAGAAGGACAACCTTTGTCCCCAAGGCTGTTCAGCTCCTCAAGTCCCAACCACCCCTGTCCTGCTGCTCACCCTGCTAATCCCCCCCCCCCCATAGTTTTTGTACTCTACGTGCCTTTGTAAATTGCCCCACTGGGACAAATAAACTGTTCTTGAACTTGAACTTGAACTAATTTAGTCAATCAATAGTCAATAGTCGTTTATTTGTCACATACACATAAAAAAATGTGTAGTGAAATGAAACATTACCCGCAGTTCAACAATAAGACCAATAAGAATAATCAATAAAAATACAATAACACATACAATCATAAACTAACACCAAACAAAAGAAACATCCATCACAGTGAGTCTCCTCCAGTCACCTCCTCACTGTGTTGGAAGGCCAGAATGTCTTTTCTCTTCCCCTGCCGTCTTCTCCCGTGGTCAGGCTGTTGGAGTTGGTCAGGGCTCCCGACATTGAAGCCCCCACCGGGTGGTGAAAGATCCGCGGCGACCAGCGACAGTTTAGAGATACAGCGTGGAAACAGGCCCTTTGGCCCACCGGGTCCGCGCCGACCAGCGATCCTTGTTATCGCGGATCAGCACTATCCCGCACCCACTAGGGACAATTTTTACATTTATCAAGCCAATTAACCTACAAACCTGTACGTCTTTGGAGTGTGGGAGGAAACTGAAGATCTCAGAGAAAACCCACGCAGGTCACGGGGAGAACGTACAAACTCCGTACAGACGGCACCGGTAGTCAGGATCGAACCCGGGTCTCCTGCGCTGCATTCGCTGTAAGGCAGCAACTCTACCGCTGCGCCACCGTGGCTGCCCATTTCTTATTCGGGCCTTGATGTGAGGAGGAAAGTTACTAGATTTGTACCAGAACTGGCAGACATCACCAGAGTGACATGAGAACACAAGGTTGATTTTCTTTCAGCAGTGTGCTTTAAAGGTTAATTTAATAGTGTTGAAAATTGTGAGGGATTGTAATGGAATTAATGGGGAGACAGTGATCCATAAGTTGTTCCATTGTTAACCATAGATTTATGGTATTGGCAAAGGAACAAGAGAAGAGTTGTTTTTTACTCTCTTGACTATGTGTGAAGGAGTGATGGAAGCAGACTCAATATTACGTGACACTGACCCTATTGTTAAGGTACTAACCATGGCTAAACACACCATTGTGGAATTGACAGCAGTGTCTGGAGTATGTACGTTTGCAGGAAGCATCAGAACTTGGTTGTTGTCAGTGATTCTTTGCTCTTCCAAAGGCTATGCTGTTTTGCAGCCTTCTCCAACAACATATCCAGAAATCGTGAACCATTGCAAACTTCGTATAAGCTGTTCTCATAGCAATCTACCAGGAAAATGTTAATCTTTATTTCATGAGGGATGTGCAAGTTTTGAATGGTTTATTAAACCAGAGCTACTGCCCAGTAAAGTGTCAAAAATGCAGTGGATTTTTTAAAGATTTTAATGTTTTGCATGATACTTTAGTATCTGTTATGTTTTTGATCTGGTCTTTAATGTACACGTCATGAAATATTAAAAAATCTCCATATGGCATTTTTTCCTTGGTTTACTATCGATGTTAGTAATGTTATTGGCAACTTCAATGTTATTGGCAACTTGGCTAACTTAATCATATCCTTATTGCTGGACTCTAATCAATTCTATTGAACTGATGCTTATCAGCAATTGATGTTAGAAATGTCGGAGATTGCGTCACTAGATCTTTGTGGGCACCTTTTTTCGAGGTCAATGGCAGGCATTGCTACTTTGTACCTTCCCTTGCAACTGTAGAAGATGCAATCCCACCAGTTGCCACATTTTCCCATCTCCACCCCTTTCCGCCTTCCGCAGAGACCGTTCCCTTCGCAACTCCCTGGTTAACTCATCCCTTCCCACCCAAACCACCCCCTCCCCAGGTACCTTCCCCTGCAACCGCAGAAGATGCAACACCTGCCGCTATATCTCTTCCCTCGATTCTGTCCAGGGACCCCGACAGTCCTTTCAGATTAGGCAGAGGTTCACTTGCACCTCCTCCAACCTCATCTACTATATCCATTATTCAAGATGTGGACTCTTATACATCGGCGAGACCAAACGCAGACTGGGCGATCGTTTCGCAGAACACCTTCTCTCAGCCCGCCTGAACCAACCTGATCTCCCGGTTGCTGGACACTTTAATTCTCCTTTCTGTCCTCGGTCTTCTCCATTGACAGAGTATGGCAAAATGCAAATTGGAGGACGAGCATCTCATATTTCACTTGGGCAGCTCACAGCCCAGTGGTATGAATATTGATTTCTCTCACTTCTCTATCCCTCCCCCACCCAAGTCACACCAGCTTCTCATTTTCACCCGACAAACAGCGTACCATGCCCTGTATCCTTTATCATCATTACTTTTTTGCATATCTTTCATTCATTGTTCTTTATCTCTCCACATCACTGTCTATATCTCTCGTTCCCCTTATCCCTAACCAGTCTGAAGAAGGGTCTTGAGCCAAACCGTCACCCGGACGTTCCTTCTCTCCAGAGATGCTGCCTGTCCTGCTGAGTTACTCCAGCTTTTTGTGTCTATCTATTGTTACTTTGTTGTTCATTATAAGACCCGGGCTTACACAGTATATGTGCAACAGTAATAGTGAATGAAGACAGAGTCATTGTTGGGTATTTGGCCCCTTGCGCTGTGTGATTCTTACCTATCATTATGGGGGGGGAGGGGGGGATGTTTTACTCCCTTATAATACTTGGGAGGAGAAATTCACAACAGTATGGGGAGAAAGTGCAGTGGAGAGAAATTAAACAACTATGACAGATTCCATGATCTTGGATAAACGTGGAATCACAGCAATGTTGACAGATGCTTTGTCATTTACAGGACGCCAAGGAAAATGTTGGGAAGACCGAAACCTGGAGAATCGGAGGATGACCTCCTATTGTTCCAGAAAAAGTTCCTAGCCACGGGAATATCTCCAGCTGCCAAAGTCATAAAGAAGGCAGACAAGAGGAAAGTGGAACTCAAAAGTGCTGGTGGAAGTCAGGCAGGCGAAGATTTAAGAGATGTGGTTACTTTGGAAGGTTTGGATTACTCTTTGCCATCAGATGTTACTGTAAGAGTGCTAGGTCTTGTGAGTGGGGCACAGTGTAAAGAGGAACTTTGTGCCCCTCTTACTGGGCTCTATATGGTATGAGGATATTGTTGATTGGTTTTAGTTAACTAATTGATGTAATCTTTGGAAATGAACAATAAGACCAAGCCAATTCACCTGAAGTCTGTTCTGCTATCCAATCATATCTTAACAAATTGCAAAATAAATTGTTCCACATCCTGGATAATCTTACCTAATTTTAGCTATTTCAGTTCCGGAACCTCTGTCTGACTACCCATAAATGTCAAAGGTAGAACATTTCAACTTCCTGCTATCTTTGATTCAGATTAGTTCAACGTTATATACACCAGGGTCAGTGAAGTTCCTTGTTCACATGAAGCTCACAGAAAATAGGAGGTTGACACAAAATGCTAGAGTAATTCAGCGGGTCAGGCAGAATTTCTGGAGAGAAGGAATGGCTGACGTTTCGGGTCAAGACCCTTCTTCATACTGATGTCAGGGGAGGGGGCGGGACAAAGATAGAATGTAGTCGGACAGTAAGACTTGTGGGAGAACTGGGAAGGGGGAGGGGATGGAGAGAGAGAGAGAAAGCAAGGGCTATCTGAAGTTAGATAAGTCAATGTTGATACCGCTGGGGTGTAAACTAACCAAGCAAAATATGAGGGGCTGTTCCTCCAATTTGCGCTGGGCCTCACTCTGACAATGGAGGAGGCCCAGGACAGAAAGGTCAGATTGGGAATGGGAGGCGGAGTTGAAGTGCTGAGCCACCGGGAGATCAGGTAGGTTCAGACGGACTGAGCGGAGGTGTTCAGCGAAACGACCGCTGAGCCTGTGCTTGGTTGATATCGAAATCCCGCAGCTCCGCTTTTGCTTCCCCTCCCCCTGTTCGTAACAAGGACAGAGTCCCCCTTGTCCTCACTTCCCACCCCATCATCCGTTGCATACAGCATATAATCCTCCGACATTTTCGCCACCTCCAACGGGATCCCACTACTGGCCACATCTTCCCATCTCCACCCCTTTCTGCTTTCCGCAGAGACTGTTCCCTCTGAAACTCCCTGGTCAACTTGTCCCTTCCCACCCAAACCACCCGCTCCCCAGGTACGTCCCCTTGCAACTGCAGGAGATGCAACACCTGTCCCTTTACCTCCCCCCTCGACTCCATCCAAGGACCCAAACTGTCTTTCCAGGTGAGGCAGAGGTTCACTTGCACCTCCTCCAAGCTCATCTACTGTATCGCTGTTCCAGGTGTCAACTTCTCTACATCGGCGAGACTAAACGCAGGCATAATACATAATACCTTAGCTTGGATAAAGCATCCAACTGAAGCTTGGTTGAATATTCTTTATCTCATTGCATTATTCAATGAAGAAAAAACATGTTTCTGGTGCCAATGCCATAAGTTGACCCTCACCCAACGTTAAGAAAAGAGGCACACAATGCTGGAGTAACTCAGCTGGACAGGCAGCATCTCTGGAGAGAAGGAATGGTGACGTTTTGGGTCGAGACCCTTCTTCAAAGAGATGAAATGATGATTGTAACAGTGTCATTGCGGGATTTTGCTGTTTAAAAAGGCTAATTTATCTGTTATGTTCTAGGTCTCCCTAGCCTTCCTCCACCATTAATGCTAGTCCCGCCCAAGAAGTCCAAGGTTGAAGCAGAAAGAGTCAGATTCCAAGAGGATGATGGGGAGGAGCAGATGGATCTACAGGACACACACATCACAGCTGTCCTTTCCAAGATTATTGTAAGTTTCTGGACTTTATACAGTAAAACTCTGATCCACTAAGTCCAATAGTTGGACAGTAATCCACTATCCGTATGGTTCAGTATCTGACTGACCAGATGATGTTTGTTGCACTCCTTGCCCTGACATTGGGGCACTGGTTGCCACCTCCATTTCCACGCACCTGGACTCCCATCCCTGTGCATCCTTCCCGCCCATCAGTTCCGTTCCTGTGGCCTCCTTAAACTTGTGTGGTCCACTGGGAATTTATTATAATGCTAGGTAACATCTGCAAAAAGTGAAATAAATGTGTGTTGGAGCATTTGGTGAAATAGCACTCAATAATCAGGAAAATCTGTCAGTCTGGCATCATCAAAGCTCTGATCATGCCAGATGATCAGAGTTTAATGTGCTTATCTTCTGCTGCAATGCTTGTATCTCACAGTACATCTAATGGTTTTGGATGGCTTTGGATCAATGGTTCAATGGTTCTTTATGATCACGCCTACCAAGGAATAGTGAATTCTTATTGCCATATATCAGTACAATCCCAGGTTATGTACAGAATGCATTGACACCGTCCACTGAGTCTATATGTAAGAGTCGCCAGGTTTGGCGCCATTTCAAAGTCCCCACTGCAGCTGCATGCAGGCAGCCGTCGCTTCCTTTGCAAGCCAGCGTCCCACTCCTTCCCCGGCTACCTTCAGCCTTTGTGCCGTGGAGGCACCTCCAACAGCAGAATTTGAGGGCACAGAAGGTAAGACACTGGTCCTTCGTCCAGCATCTACTGCTGTCGCTGACTCCCTCCACCCTCTTTGGCTCATGGTCCTCGGGGGCAAGTAGGCCCCAGGCTCGGCGTCTTCACTCTCCTGGTTCCATGTGGGGCGAGCCAGTCCTGCCTTTGAGGTATGACCGCGGCTCGCCGGGACCTTCGGTTGCACAGGGCTCACCTTGTTGCTAAGTCATTGTCACACCTATCGGACCAACCACGCATGGTTTCATGTTGCTGGTCCCTTGTTCAACATATTTCTGCCTGTTGATTGGAGAGGCATCTATTGTTACTGCAAGAAAATATGAAAGGTTAGAGGTTAGGAATCTGAGGCGTAGCTTTTTCACAGAAAGGGTGGTGGGTGATTGGAACACGCTGCCAGAGGAGGTAGTTGAGGCAGGGACTATTGCAATATTTAAGGAACAATTAAGCAGGTACATGGATGGGACTGGTTTAGAGGGATATGGGACAGATTTGGAGGGAATATGTAGGAAAGAACTGCAGACACCGGTTTAAATCGAAGATAGATGCAAAATGCTGGAGTAGCTCAGCGGGACAGACAGCATCTCTGGAGAGAAGGAATGGGTGACGTTTCGGGTCGAGACCCTTCTTCAGACCCTCCAGGTTTCGAGGGATATGGACCTAATGCAGGCAGGTGGGACTAATGTAGCTGGGACATATTGGCTGGTGTGGGCAAGTTGGGCCGAAGGGCTGTTTCCACGATGTATCACTCTATAACTCTAAATTAATGTTTCAGCAATTTATTTTATGTTATTGTCCTTCAGGAGAGAGATACGTCAGCGAGTCCTATAAACCCTCCGATATCGACAGGGCTTGCCTTCCCGAAGGTCTTTCACAGGTCGGAGATACAGAGCGAGGTAAGCTATTGTAAATTTCCTGGTTTTGCTTTGCAGATAAGAGGAACTCTGAAGTTATACAGATAAATCACAAACTGGCACAAGAACCAAAGAGAGGAAAAAAAACTCAAAAAATTCCAGAAGTATTCAGCTGGTCTGGCAGCATCTGTACAGAGAGGTGTATAATTAATAATGAGAGTCGATAGATTTTCAGCAGAGCTTGGGAAAAATTAGGTATTTCATGTATTTAATGTATTTTAAGATGGTCCAAAAGCAAAGAAAGGGGTGGGAAGAAATGAGAAAGTGTGAATAAGAACACTAAATGCTCAAAATACACGACATCACACAGTAGACATGGAAAGTGAATCCAAGGGAAAGTTTCAGGTTGGTAACCTTTCATAAGGACAAGGTCGTTGTCAGGGCGGAAGGCAGGTAAAATTAAATGACATGAGATGATGGAGCAAGACAAATGAAATGAGAAATGGACATGAAGTAAATGATGAGTCTAAGGAAGCTACAGATAGGAAAATAATTGAATCATTTATCAACAACTGTCTGGGGAAAAAAGATGGAAGTATTGTTTCCAATTATTGAATGATATTAAGTAAAAAAAGGCATTACCCACTTAAAAAGATATGGTGCTTTTTTTTGAACATATGATGTTCTTAATTTAAATAGCATAATAAGCAGAAGAAAAAAATCCGAGTGGAATTAGAGGAAGTATCAGATAGTTACAGTTGTGGACAGAAATGTCTCACAAACTTGCCACCTAATTTCCATTCAATATGCGTCAATTGTGAAGAACTGCGTTGATCGTGGTAAATCGAGTTGACGAAGCTAAAAACAGTCCAAGTAGGTTGTTGTTTCACCTGGAAGGGGTGTTTGGAACTCCTCTGGTAGAAAGGGAGAAGGTAAAAAGACAGGTTTTGCACAACATGAGCAGATTAACCTCCACCATGCATGACAGGGCCTTCGACCTTGCCTGTCCTCTTTCCTCTATTTATACTTTGTATCCCTCCCACCGTCCGGGTAGGTGTTCCTCTTTGAGCACACGAGCATTGCATTCTCCTGCACACTCCCTGCAAGCTCTGGGAAGGTAAATATTGGCTGAGCCACGTTAGGCTGAAAGGGCTGGTTTCTGTGTTGTCTTTTTTGTGTAATTAGATGTGATTTCGCAGAAACCGAATAAAGCAACGGATTCTGACGATGGCAAGATTTGGTGTTGCAATTAGCCTTTTAATTCTGAGGCCAGATCTCTGATGCAGCCTAGTCTGTAAAATGACGTGAGTTTGGGCAGTCGCAGTTCAGTTCTAGTATGTATGAGTCCACAATCTTAAAATCACCCCAGAATGACACTATAATCTCCACTACCTACCCCAAATCAGACATATCTGAAGAAGGGTCTCGATCTGAAACGTCACCCTTTCCTTCTCTCCAGAGATGCTGCCTGTCCCGCTGAGTTACTCCAGCTTTTTGTGTCTATCCACATTAACTAACTGTCCTTTAAAGATTTAGGCAGAAAGTATACTTATCTTACCTGATACTTTGTACCTGTGACATCGATGGCACAGTGGATAGAGCTCTTGTTTCAGAATCAGAAGGTTCGGTATTCAAGTCCCATCCAGACAGTTGTACGGAAGGATCCCAGACCCTGTTTATCTTTCCGAAGGTGTTGTCTGGATTGTTAAGCGTTTCCGGGCATTTTCTGTTTTTATCCCAGTCCAGGTGGTTGCGGAGACGATCTGGATAAAATCTCACTGTATTACTGAAGAGAGAACTATACTATTAGAGCTGTGGACGTTTTAATGGCAATGGACCCTAATTCCTCGATGATTGTAAAAGTTCAAATGGAATTATTATTGATGCAAACAGAGAGGTACAATGGTCTACAGAGGTGTAGTGGACTGAAGGGCCTGTTTCTGTGCTATATGATTTGATTGCTTTTTTCTCCTAGCCTGATTAAGAGTTAACCCTCACGCAACACAATAACATTGTTTAGGAGGGCAGTATAGATGGATGAAGCGGGGCACAATTTGGCGACAATTGTTTAACACAAGAACGGTGAATGTAGGCCGTAAAAAGATGCTTCAGTCACAGAAAAGTGGCTTGGGACATTCTGAATCTATTCTGTAATCGAGCCTAGGCTATAGTGCAATTTGCTTTCCACACTACACGTGCGCCTCCAGTGAAATCAGCAGTTGTTCCTTTTCGGATATGCAACACAAAAAGTTTAGTTATAGAGTCATAGAGAGATGCTACACAGAAACAAGCCCTTCAGCCCACAAGTCCATGCTGACCATCCATTTTCATATGAATCCTGTTATTGTCCCCACATTCCCATCAACTCTTCCTAAATTCCAACACTTGGATGGAATTTAGAAGATTGAGGAGGCATCTTATAGAAACTTACAAAATCCTTAAGGGGTTGGACAGGCTAGATGCTGGAAGATTGTTCCCGATGTTGGGGAAGTCCAGAACAAGGGGTCACAGTTTAAGGATAAGGGGGAAGTCTTTTAGGACCGAGATGAGAAAGTTTTTTTCACACAGAGAGTGGTGAGTCTGTGGAATTCTCTGCCACAGAAGGTAGTTGAGGCCAGTTCATTGGCTATATTTAAGAGGGAGTTAGATGTGGCCCTTGTGGCTAAAGGGATCAGGGGGTATGGAGAGAAGGCAGGTACGGGATACTGAGTTGGATGATCAGCCATGATTATTATGAATGGCGGTGCAGGCTCGAAGGGCCGAATGGTCTACTCCTGCACCTATTTTCTATGTTTCTATGTTTCTATGCCTAAAGAATTTACAGTGGTCAATTAACCTATCAACCCACACATCTTTGGGTTGTGGGAGGAAACCAAATCAGCTGGAGAAAATCTATGTGGTCACAAGAATGTGCAAACACCACATGGACAGCACTGGAGGTCAGGATTGAACCCAGATTGCTGGAGCTGTAAGGCAGCGGCTCTACCAGTCATGCCACTGATGGCTGTTGATGGCTAGACGATGTCCCTGAAATAAATGTTTACTGATGTGATGTTTTTCTCCGGAGCAGCTAAACCTTGCATTCTGTTCTTTGATGAGTTTGATTCCTTTGCACCTCGCCATGGACATGACAACACTGGGATAACTGACAGGGTTGTTAATCAACTGCTCACGCAACGGGATGGGGTAGAAGGTCTACAAGGAGTTTATGTTTTGGCTGCCACAAGTCGTCCAGACTTGATTGATCCTGCTTTGCTAAGGTCAGGTCGTCTCGACAAATCTGTGTACTGCCCGCCTCCTGATCAGGTGGCACGCTATGAGATTCTGAAGGCATTGAGCCAGGCTTTACCTTCAGCAGATGATGTTGACTTCCAGCAAATTGCAAGCATGACTGAATACTTTACTGGGGCTGACTTAAAGGCTTTGTTCTGCAATGCCCAGCACGATGCCATTCACAGCACTCTGTCATCCAGTGTACTCCAAGATGCACACTCAGGCTCTGATAGTGATGCGTGTTTATCTTCCATGATCTTCTTGAATCATGGCAGTGGTTCCGATGAGTCTGTGGGGGATGTGGAAGGTGGTTCGGAACACTCCACTGTTTACCTGGACACCAGTGAAATATTACCCGATGATCCATGCCCTAACATCTGGTGCCTTTACTTTGGTAGTCCTTATGAATCAGAAATGGGAAATGTTCTGTTCTCTTCAGAACAGAACTCTCAGCGTATGTCAGGACCAAATTCAGTGACACCATTACACTAATCTACAGGGGTGAACATTATATGGAATGGACTCCATGGTAGAGAAAAGGAGAAGCAACCACA
Organism: Rhinoraja longicauda; assembly: GCF_053455715.1. Taxonomy (NCBI): domain Eukaryota; kingdom Metazoa; phylum Chordata; class Chondrichthyes; order Rajiformes; family Arhynchobatidae; genus Rhinoraja; species Rhinoraja longicauda. The sequence goes on from NC_135962.1 coordinate 11,736,637, forward strand.
AGACTCAAGTGTCTTTGAGTTTCCAGAAAAGCGCTATACAAATGAAATGTATTATTATTATTATTATTATTATTATCATAAAAATCTTTTTGCAATGACTATTTTTGGTCTATCTGGATGATGTATTTGGATGATCCAAGATAACTCGTTTCATTTTGCATGCCTTTCAATCGTGCAATGTGCATTTTTCTTTTCTTGTAGCCGTTGACGCCCATTTCAGGAAAGAAAAGTATCTTTGCCCAGAAACTTGAGGCACAAAGAGCAGCCGAAGCAGCCGAATCATGTCAGGTGGCGTCTTCTGAACGTGGAATCAGCCCATTGATTATGTGCACAGGGACGCAAAGGTCAGCTCAGTCTCAGCCAGCAGAAACGTCGGAAAAGAAACACTCACCAGGTGAATAAATAGGAGAGTTTGCAGCAAAGGTTTGCTAAACATTTTTCCATCATAGACATAGAAACATAGAAAATAAGTGCAGGAGTCGGCCATTCGGCCCTTCGAGCCTGCACCGCCATTCAATATGATCATGGCTGATCATCCAACTCAGTATCCCGTACCTGCCTTCTCTCCATACCCCCTGATCCCTTTAGCCACAAGGGCCACATCTAACTCCCTCTTAAATATAACCAATGAACTGGCCTCAACTACCTTCTGTGGCAGAGAATTCCACAGATTCACCACTCTGTGTGTGAAAAAAACCTTTCTCATCTCGGTCCTAAAAGACTTCCCCCTTATCCTTAAACTGTGACCCCTTGTTCTGGACTTCCCCAACATCGGGAACAATCTTCCTGCATCTAGCCTGTCCAACCCCTTAAGAATTTTGTAAGTTTCTATAAGATCCCCCCTCAATCTTCTAAATTCCAGCGAGTACAAGCCGAGTCTATCCAGTCTTTCTTCATATGAAAGTCCTGCCATCCCAGGAATCAATCTGGTGAACCTTCTCTGTACTCCCTCTATGGCAAGAATGTATTTCCTCAGATTAGGAGACCAAAACTGTACGCAATACTCCAGGTGTGGTCTCACCAATGCCCTGTACAACTGCAGCAGAACCTCCCTGCTCCTATACTCAAATCCCCTCGCTATGAATGCCAACATACCATTCGCTTTCTTCACTGCCTGCTGCACCTGCATGCCTACTTTCAATGACTGGTGTACCACCCAGGTCTCGTTGCATCTCCCCTTCTCCTAATCGGCCACCATTCAGATAATAGTCTGCTTTCCTGTTCTTGCCACCAAAGTGGATAACCTCACATTTATCCACATTATACTGCATCTGCCATGAATTTGCCCACTCACCTGCCATCCAAATCACGTTGCAGCCTCCTAGCATCCTCCTCACAGCTAACACTGCCCCCCAGCTTCGTGTCATCCGCAAACTTGGAGATGTTGCATTCAATTCCCTCGTCCAAATCATTAATATATATTGTAAATAGCTGGGGTCCCAGCACTGAGCCTTGCGGTACCCCACTAGTCACTGCCTGCCATTCTGAAAAGGACCCGTTTATTCCTATTCTTTGCGCATGATGTGTTGCTAGATTAACAGGATAGTGCGGGTGGTTCCTGTTGTTTCCCGGAACTGCATGGTAGCCTGGTCTATGCAAGTCTAGGACATCTTTCCATTGTCTGGACATCCATATGACTTTTAAGGCGTGTCTTAAACTTCACCAACAGGAGGGAAGAGCAGGAATAATGTCCCTGGTTAATGTTGGGCCACCAATATAAATAGCAATGGGAATAAAAACAGAAGCTACTAGAAGCTACTAGGCCAGGCAGCATTTGTGGAAAGAGAAACAGAGTCAATGTTTCATATTGCAGCTCCTTGGACAGAAATGAAATTTAGAAAAGTTTCAATATGGAACTTTAGTTCTATTTTTCTCCACCCAGATACTGTTTGAACTGCTGAGAGTTTCCCATATTTTTATTTTATTGTTTTTATTTCAGATTGCCAGCATCTGCAGTTTCTTTTGGTTTTCAATTTTAATGAAGTCAGGGGCAGGTTACCTCATGAGTAATCCTTCATATCACAAAACAAATCATCCATGGTCCAACTGACTAACAGAATGAAGTCTGCTGTCTGTTATTGCACCATTTCAGATTTGTTTGCTAAATTCCACACCTTTAATGTCTTAAATTTTAATTTGCTTTATTGGCACACAGGTACAGATGTTGGAAAACCGACTTCAGGAGGCAAGCTGGGTTTAGAAAGTGACCCTCAAGAAGCTCAGAGGATTCACGAAGAGAATTTAGCCAGTCTGCAGGCTATGTCTAAAGAAGAGATTGAGGAAGAATGCAATAATCTCGTGGCCCGGTTAGGTGAGGGATGGTGCCACTGCTGTCTGCATTCAGCAACCAGTGTCTAGCTTTCTTTATTAGTTTTTCTTCCTCCGGCTTCTGCTTTTCCCCCTGAGAACAGGTAGCAAATTTAGTTTAGTTTGGAGATACAGTGCGGAAACAGGCCTTTCGGCCCACTGAGTCCGTGCCCACTAGCGATCACCCCATACACTAGCACTATCCTACATATTAGAGACAATGTTACTACTTAACTAACTAATTAACCGACAAACTTGTGCGTCTTTGGAGTGTGGGAGGAAACTGGAGCACTCCGAGAAAACCCAAGCAGTCACAGGGGGAATGTACAAACTTGGCTTCAATAGACAATAGACAATAGACAATAGGTGCAGGAGGAGGCCATTCAGCCCTTCGAGCCAGCACCGCCATTCAATGCGATCATGGCTGATCACTCTCAATCAGTACCCCGTTCCTGCCTTCTCCCCATACCCCCTCACTCCGCTATCCTTAAGAGCTATATCCAGCTCTCTCTTGAAAGCATCCAACGAACTGGCCTCCACTGCCTTCTGAGGCAGAGAATTCCACACCTTCACCACTCTCTGACTGAAAAAGTTCTTCCTCATCTCCGTTCTAAATGACCTACCCCTTATTCTTTAACTGTGGCCCCTTGTTCTGGACTCCCCCAACATTGGGAACATGTTTCCTGCCTCTAATGTGTCCAATCCCCTAATTATCTTATATGTTTCAATAAGATCCCCCCTCATCCTTCTAAATTCCAGTGTATAGAAGCCCAATCGCTCCAGCCTTTCAACATACGACAGTCCCGCCATTCCGGGAATTAACCTAGTGAACCTACGCTGCACACCCTCCATAGCAAGAATATCCTTCCTCAATTTGCAGCTTGGTCCATATACACACCACCCTCTGTGTGGATAAAGTTGCCCTCCAGGGTCCCTTATAAATCTTTCCCCTGTCATTTTAAACTTAGGGTCTCTAGATCTGGACTCCTTGAACCCATGGAAATAGGTTATTCATCTTATCTGTACCCCTCATTATTTTATAAATCCTTCTACAAGGTCACCCTCAGCCACCTATGCACAAGGAGAGAAAAGACTCAGTCTATCCAGCCTCTCTTTATAATTCAAATCTACCAGACCTGGTAACATCCTTGTAAATCTTTTTTGTGCCCTTTCCGTAGTGTAGTGTAGTGCTGTACTATACGGAGTTTGTACGTTCTCCCCGTGACCTGCGTGGGTTTTCTCCGAGATCTTCGGTTTCCTCCCACACTCCAAAGACGTAAAGGTTTGTAGGTTAATTGGCTGGGCAAATGTAAAAATTGTCCCCAGTGGGTGTAGGATAGTGTTAATGTACGGGGATCACTGGGTAGCGCGGACCCGGTGGGCCGAAGGGCCTGTTTCTGCGCTGTATCTCTAAATCTAAAAAATCCAGTCTAATTACATCCTTCCTACAGTAGTGAAACCAGAACTGTACACAATATTTCAAATGTGACCGGAACAACATCTTACAGTTTATAGCTGTTGCATAATGTCCCTACTGCACTCAGTACACTGATCATTGCAGGCAAGAGTGCCTTCTTCATTCCTTTGTTGTCACTTTCATGGAACTATGTTTCTGCATCCTGAGGACCTTCTATTCTACAACACTCCCCAGCACCCTATCATTTACTGTGTAAGTTCTGCCTTGGTTTGTCTTACCAAAATGGAACACCTCGCATTTATCTTTATTAAATTCCACCTGCCATTGGCTCAGTTGATCAAGATCCCATTGTAATCTTAGGTAACTTTCTTCACTGTCCACCATACCACCGATTTACGAGTCATCTGCAAACTTACTAAAGTTTCCATCTACATTCACATCAAAATCGTTAATATAAATAATGAACAACAGTGGATCCAGCACTGATTTTTGTGGCACACCACTTACTACAGGCCTCCATTGTGAGAAATAAGACTCTACCACCACCCCCTAATCTCATGGTTTGTATTTTGTGCCTAGTTGGCCAGCTCACCCTGAGTCTCATGATCAGCCTTCCAGACCAACCTGCCATGCTGTACCTTGTCAAAGGCCATGCTATAATCTGCGATGACAACGTCTCCTGCATCGACCTTATTAATCTTCTTTGTCACCTCTTTAACAAAAGACACAGCCAAATTTGTGAACCATGACTTCACATGCATAAAGCCATGCTGACTATCCCTAATCAATCCTTGCCTTTTCAAATGTGTGTAGATCCTGCCTCTGAGAATTGAAAGATAGTAAGTGTAAGTTGCATTTGCGAGATGCCTTAACAAATGTGAACAACTTTAAACAGTGATTTTTAAAAATAATCCTGGGTGATTTGTATGGTAACGTTTCTCAGTGTCTCATGCAGGAGTGAAATTAGTGCAGAGTTAGTTACTTTTTAACGACCGTGATCGCTGACGGAGGTTGTTCCAGCCAATGGAATATTTTTGAATACTTTTTATTCATTTTGGAGATTCTGGATTTTTTGGGGGCAAAGCCAGCATTTATTGCCTATCCCTAATTACCCTTGAGGAGGTTTAGGTGAGCTGTATTCTTGAACTGCTGCAGTCCTTCTGGTGAAGGTACTCCTTACAGTGCTGTTGGGTAGCGAGTTCCAGGATTTGGATCTAACAGTGATGAAGGAACAGTGATGTATTTCCAAGTCAGGATGGTGTTTGACTTGGGATGTGGGGAGGATCTTTAGATGGTTCTGATGCTCCCGTCTGCCTGCCATTCCTGTTTGGTAGAAATGGTAAATTTGAGTGGTGCTATCACACTAGTGAAGGTGAGTAACTTTATTCTGTGGGTGGTGCTGGTAGTGGAGGGAATGAATGTTTTGTGTATTGGGTGACTTACCTGTCAAGCAGGCTGCTTTATTCTACACTGTTGTTGAAATTAAGTGTCGCTGGAGCTGCACTCATCTTGGAGAGCAATCCATCGTTCTCTTGACTTTAGACTTTAGAGATACAGCATGGAAACAAGTCCTCCGGTCCACGAGTCCACGCTGACCAGCCTTCACTTCCGTACACTAGCACTACCCTACACACCAGGAACAATTTACAATTCTTACCAAAGCCAATTAACCTACAGACGTGTACTTCTTTGGAGTGAGGGAGAAAACCGAGCACCCAGAGGAAACTCGCACGGTCACAGGGACAAGGTATAGACAGCACCCTTGATCAGGATTGAACCCGGGTCTCTGGAATTGTAAGGCAGCAACTTTACCGCCGCGCCACTGTGCCGCCTTTAAGCCTCTTGTGTCTTGTAGATGATGGGAAGGCTTTGAGGTGGCAAACAGTGAGTGTCTCACTACAGCATGCCCAATCTCTGACCTGATTCTGATGTCACTGTATTCATGCAGCTCGTCCATTGGAGTTGCCGACCTCCGGATATTGATTGTGGGGGGGGTCTTGATGGTTGTTTATTGTCAAGAGTAGGTGCTTAGGCTATCTCTTGTTGGAGATTGTCATTGACTGGCATTAGTGGTGTGAGAGTTATTTGCCACTGGTCAGTCTCTGCCTGAGTGTTGCCCAGGTCTTGTTGCATGCAGGTGTGGAGAGCTTCATTTGCTGAGGAGTTGTGAATGGAATCGAGCATTGTGCAGTCATCAGCAGCTTGCTCACTTGATCATTTGTGATGGAAGAGAGCTCGTTGATGAAGGACTGAAGATGGTTGGGTGTGGGATACTGTCCTTCATGAACCCTCGCAACTATGACCCGGGGCTCGGATGTTTGATCTTCAACAACTTCAACTACCTTTCTCTACTGCTGTCTTGGTAGTATTTGAACTTGGATGTCCACATTGTTCACCCATATCTTGATTTGTAATTTAAACATAGCACCAGCACCCCAATCACTATTATAATTTCAGGAAAGAGCAACTAATTTGCACACAGCAAGGTTCCAAAAACAGGAATGAGATTACAACAAGATAATTTGTTTTTAGGCAGAACGGCAGAGAAAAGGCTTCCTGAAACATTGTCATAGGAATAGACGAATATTGCTGTTTAATAACGTTTGTCTGAAAGATAGTCATAGATCTGTACAGTATGGAAACAGGCCCTTTGGCCCACCTTCTCAATGCTGACCAGGTTGGCATATTGGGCTAGTCCCATTTTTTTTTCTGTATAGGCTCATAGTCCTCTAAACCATTACCATTATTATATCTGTCCAAATGTCTTTTAAATGCCATAATGTTATCCACTTCTATAGCTTCCTCTAGCAGCTCATTCCAGATATGGACCAGCCTCTGAGTGAAAGAATTGCCAGAGTTCTCTCATAAATCTCTGCTTAATCACCTTAAACCATTGCCCTCTAATTTTAGACCCCTCTTCTCTGGGAACAAGGCTGTGAGCGTTCTCTTTAACCATGCACCTCGTGTTCCTGTACACCCCTTAGCCTCGTGCTCCTTAGAAAAAAAGTCCTAGTGTATCCAACCTCTCCCTATAACTCAAGTCCAGGTAACCCCCCTGGTGAATCTCTTCTCCACCCTTTCTAACTCAATGAAATTTTTCCTGCAACTAGGCGACCAGAACTGCACACAGTACTCTAAGTGTGGTCTCACCAATGACCCTTGTTGGGATGTACAGCTGCATCATGATGCCCGACCTTTGTTCTCAATATCCTTCCCAATGAAGACAAGCCATGCCAAATGCTGCCTTCACCACACTGTCCACCTGATTTGCCACTTTTAAGGAACTTTGCACCTGTACTTCCAGATGTCTAGTTCTACAACATTCTTCGTGTGCTTTACCTTCTGTTCACACCTCTGGCGGTATAGGATTCACCCAGTGTTGTGCCAAGTGGCAGCTTGGATAATGTGCTCAAGCTGTGCACGAAGGCTTGATTTGGAGGCAAGGCTGCTGCACTGAAATGCATGGTATTTGTTCACTTGGCTGTAACAATAGTGATATCTAATCTCAGCTGAGTGGAGGCTTCCATCTATTGCTTTTGGATCTAACATTTGGATTTTGCCCAGGTTACTCTGCATACAAGGAAGTTGATGTGGTTCAAATACCTTGGGAGTGGAGCTTACATTTGCAACGTTTTGTGAAAGCTGACTACTGCTCAAGGCCTGTGAAGGAAAATTTAGACTGATTGGGATGTTACTTAGATATTTGTTTGAGGATTTCAAGTGTCCATTTACAAAATGTTAATCCAGTAAAAGTTAAAATGTATTCGTTTTCTCAAAGTTTTTATTAAATGTAGCAATTCTCATAGTTGATAAGTTCTAAGATTTAGAAAATGTGTCAATGGGTGTTGCACATTCATAGATGGGCTATGTGTGGTGTTGAGAACTGCTCTAGTGATGATGAGTGCAGGTTGATGATGGAACCAAGGATAGGCATTATAAATTGGTGACATATATTGATTGCTGGAATTGGACACTGGTGAGATGTTATTTTGGATGCTTTTTGCAGACTGATGCAATTTATTAATTGACATGTACATTTCCGCAACTACATCGATTGGCCTTGTCTATTAATATGCTGTTATTACTGAGCTTTAGCACAATGGTAGAAATCTTCAGATTTAAGATTGATCCAATTAAGATTGGCTTCAGATTGATTACATTTTAGGTGATGCTTTTACAAAATTTAACAATAATTAGTTCTTCCCACCAAGTATGTTAACACTTTTTGTTTCTCTCCCAACCCCCTCCCAATTTCCTTTTTAACTAGACCCAAGTTTGATCGCTTTTCTCAAGTCAAGAAGATCAGGGAAAAGCTGCACTGAAGCCTCCAGCAATAAAACTAAGGCACAAGAAGCAGAAAACAATGATGAGGATAAGCAAAGGGATTCTCGCCTCGAGGCCGAACAACAGTCCAACTCGCCCAACGATGATCCAATGGATCAAGAAAGTACAGGTAAGAAATTCAGCAGGAAAGATGTAATGGCAGTGGTCAAACTCATAAGAGTTCTTTCCAATGAACAAAAAATGAAGACGTTGTTTTATCTGGCTGAGAGGTTGGAAAACAGCAAATACTTTCAAGGTTATTGGCACTGGAGCCAGAAAAATGAGAATTCCTTTCGGTAGCAAGTCAATTAGATTTATAATTGCTTCCTGATAAAGTGGAATAAACAAGTTCAGTGGGTCATTTTCAAAAAGGGTCCAGATAAATACCTGGTGCAAATTTCAATGCAATAAGGAGAGAAGTGGGTGTGTGGTGAAGTTATGCAAATAGTTGCTTAGATCAATGTGCTGCCTTGGGCTTGCAGGTCTGGTGGATTTTATTTATGAGTTGAAAGTATTGAAGCAAAAGAGACCAGTTAGAATTTAGTTGAAATCCCCTCATAGTCTCTTTCTTTACCTGAAAATATCTGTTCAACAACATCCTGATGGGTACATCTCTTCTTTGTTCATACCTTTGGATGTGATAGCTTTCTCCGCTGGACTACGAGCGACAGAATTCCCTATATCGACCCCGTGCTTCTCCACGTCTTTAAACGCCAGCTGGTAGTGCCTGTCAAGCAGACTTTCCAGACTATTGAATGCTTCTCTCATGAATACCCAAATGCACTTTAATTTTACTTTTATATTCGGTGGAGTGCCTGTTTCTATGCTCCATATCTGTACAGGAACACTCTCCTCAAACCATTTGAACTCCAGATAAGTAGAACAAGACACCTATCACTGGCAACTTTGTAATTGATATTAATGCAAATTATATATTTTTCTTGCTATTTAACCATTGCTTAATTTAATCTAGATGTTTTAATTTCTAGGTTATTTTTCACAATCACTCACATGCTCTCTCCCTCCCTCCCTCCTCCCTCCTCCCTCCCTCTCAAAATGAATCCACTTGTACTATTGGTTTTCACTAGTATTGTACCTCCATTGGATCATATCAGATGACATCGGAGCAGAATTAGGCCATTCAGCCCATCAAGTCTACTCTGCGATTCAATCATGGCCGATCTATTTTTCACTCTCCTGCCTTCTCCCTGGAACCTTTGACACCCTTACTATTCAAGAATCTATCTCTTGAATCTATCTCAACCATGAGAATCTATCTCTCGATCTCATCTCTTTCCTGACTCCCATTTTCTCATAATTCCCTCGCTGTCTAAAAATCCATTCATCCTTGAATATAGTCGAAAGCTAAGTTAAGAATTCCAGAGATCCTATGCGTAAAAAAAATAATCTTTACCTCTGTCCTAAATCACTGATAACATCCTGAGAATATGACCTCTGCCTCTAATTTCCTCATCTGCGTTCTCAATTCCTCTCGGATTCTAGCATGTCTTGCTCTATTACTCCTTACCTTGGATAAAATTTCTATCAGGTTTGTCAGACACTATTTTTCCATCGTGAAACTATGACTATCAAAATACATTATGGTTTTATAACTATGTCCTTCATGATGGATTCAGCATTTTGCTGACTTCCGGTCAGATTTGTGGCTAAATGGTCTGCAGTTCATTACATTTTTCTCCATCCTTTCCTGACAAGCAATATTACAATTGCTCTCTGTAAGTTTGCTGGATAGTGTTCAAAGTAATAATAAAAGTTGCAGCTAATGCATCACTGTGTCCGGCACGGTGGCGCAGCGGTAGAGTTGCTGCCTCACAGCGAATGCAGTGCCGGAGACCCGGGTTCGATCCCGACTACGGGTGCTGTCTGTACGGAGTTTGTACGTTCTCCCCGTGACCTGCGTGGGTTTTCTCCAAGATCTTCGGTTTCCTCCCACAATTCAAAGACGTACAGGTTTGAGGTTTAATTGGCTGGGTGAATGTAAAATTATCCCTAGTGGGTGTAGGATAGTGTTAATATGCGGGGATCGCTGGTCGGCACAGACCCAGTGGGTCAAAGGGCCTGTTTCTGCTCTGTATCTCTAAACTAAACTGAACTAAACTAAACTATCTTTGCAGCTGCTTCATTTAGAATCTCGGTATGCAGGTTATGTTCCAGATTTCATTCGTCGTCCCTTCAATTTCTCCAGTTTTCTCCGTACTGATCTTAATTACATCAAAGGCCTTCTCTGTCCATAGACCAGTGGTTCCCCTCCATTGATGGTACTTTTAATGACATGAGTCTTATGACTAAAAGTGATTTTGCCGATGGGGCTACGTGCTGTGAGAAGCAGAGTGAATGCAGACTCCCAAAGCTTCTGTTCATTTGATTTGCACTCAAGGTATCAGGGCCTCACCATGTCCGGTACGGTAGTCCAAACTTCTGCTGATTTCCCAGCACTAAGGCCTGGAAACCTGCTTGCTGGGCCTGGGGAGTCCAGTGGGGCCCATTGGGTGTAATGGGAGAAAAACGGTTGCTTGGAGGAGAAGGATAAGTAAAGCTTGTTTTCTTCTTGTGATTTAAATCTGTTTAATTATTGTAATTGTTTCCTGTTATTTTGAGAAGTTTATATTTTTGTTTAGCGATAATATGTGTAACTTTGAGGAATCTCAGAAAGTTTATGAATGTCAGATAGTCATAAAATCCCTGCTCACATTGAATACCTCTGAATCTTTGGCAGCCACCAAGACAGTGGCTGGGTTCAGTCAGCTCTCAAAGAAATTCTGTGGATGGAGGGTGCCAATGTTGATTGGAAGGCCCCTGTGCTGCAGTGGGCCTTGCCAGTCAACTGGTAGGCGTCCTCCCAATGAGAGATTGTGCTTGGAGGCCTGTAAGCAGAGCAAGTGACAGGCTCGCTGTGGGCCATTGATTGTGAATATAGATTTTAAAAAACAATGTTTGGTGTCCGGGGCTCCCTTTTACTCTCTGTTATCTTTTCTGCTTTCTTTGTCCGGGTCTTACATTTAATTTGGTTTCTCAGGGTGGCATATTGGTGTGATCCTGACCTCTGTTGCCATCTTTATGGATTTTAAATGTTTCCCCCTGTTACTGTGTCGGTTTCCTCTGAGTGTTCTGATTCCCTCCCATATCACAAAGATCTGTTAATTCTTCAGTTGGTGGGCATGTGCAAGAGAATAAGTTGTAGGATTTCAGAGAACTAAAAGGAACAAACGGACTGATAAGGGCTAGTACAGATCTGATGGGCGAAATGGTCTCCTGATTGGGACGTTTCTTTTCGCAATTATAGGATATAGTACAATTGTTTCTTTATATTAATTTCTAATTGACTTTCATAATTTATTTTCTCCCCTTTTATCAATTTTTATTTTTCGTTTGGTGCTGGATTCTAAAACTCTCCCAATCCCCAGTGTTACTAATCTTAGGGCAACAGTATAAGAATCATCTTTAAAGGTAATATATTATCCTCAATCTCTTGCAATAGCTTTGGATGGATAGGTCTTGTGGAGTTTTTATTTCACAGTAGCATAATATAATCAAGTTCTGAAACATCCACGTTTCCTGGTAGTTGTAAAATGTTGGACTTTGCAGAATTCTGTACTTATAGAGCAGGGAATTAAAAAATATTCTCTTAAAACCCTGCTGGCAAATTTTTACATTTCTTTACTGCCTCATGTCTAGATGGTTGGGTTTATTTGATCTAGTTTCTGACTAATCTGTATCCCTTTTGAAATGCAAAAAAAAAGTGACTATATAAATTTCCCCAGAGGATCTCTTACTGTGAGAATACTAATCGACCGTGTTTTTTTTACATATGGTATGGTTTTAGGGAGACTTGTTCTTCAGTTCCCTGACTTACTGCTCCAGAAAACTGTCCCCAATGCATTCTATCAACCAATCTACCAAATAACTTTGGGTCTTCATTCCCTTCTAATGCTTATATCAGGGTCCTTTTTTTACTATTTAAGGTTTCCTGGTAACTTTTACATTAACAAGCCTTTTCATATAAATGTCCTTCCTCAGCAATTTTAAGCTGCTCTGCCAATTTAGAGCTGATAGCTTTTACCCATTGCATTTATAAATAAAATAGGTTCCATCTAACAGCCCATTTTATTCACAATTTTCAGCTATTTATCTGAAGCAAGTGAACCCATCCGAATGCTTTCAGTTGTAGGATGGTTCAGTTCTGCCCTTCAAGGGCACAATACTGAATCTACTTATGAATAGGGCTGTACGGGGAAGATAAGATTAGAATGACAAAGATATAAGACCTCTTTCCTCAGAGATACAACCTTCTGCCCTCACTGTAATTTTGCAATTCTGTAAGACTCTCTGAAAGCTTTCACGTGAAATAAAAAGAAAACTGTGAGTCTGCAATGGCTGCAGTGCTTTGCCAGCATTTTCTACGACTCCAGCAACATCTGTGGAAAGAAAAATATTAGTGTTTTCAGAAGGAATCTTTAAAGGCAACTGGCACTGAATAAAATGTCCAGCACTGAAATGTTAACCTGTTTCTTTTCTCACATACAAAACTTGCTTAACGTCTTATGTGCAGGAAGGAATTGCAGATGTTGGGTTACACCAAAGATCGACACAAGATAATGGAGTAACTCAGTGGGACAGGCAGCATCTCTGAGTTACTCCAGCATTTTGTGTCCATCTTTTAGCTTGATATCTATCCCGTTCAAACTCCATAAACACAAGCACGTATAAAACTCGGCTGTCATCGCACCAACTCGTGTCATGTTCATCCATCACTCTATTGACCTGTACATTAACCTAGAATCTAATGTTCTCGACTCTATGCTCATTTCCCTCCATCTTTCATCCCTCCGTAACTGAGCCACTTTAGAGCTCTGGCTCTGTTCTTTGACTTCTGGCATCTTTCTCAATCTCAATTTTCATTGCTTCACCATTGCATTCAGTTTCTCTTTCTCTTCCTCCCTCCGTTTTTAACGCCTTTCCTCACTTTTTACACATCTTTTCTTTTTACCTCTTTACCTCCTTGGCCGCCCCCCCTCCAGCCTCCTTTGTCCTTACCCACTTGCTCCTTCCTGCCAGGTGACCTTTTGTACCTGACCCTCCCCACCCTTTTTGATCATCACTCGCTCACTATCACTCTCACACACACTTTCTTTCTCTGTCTCTCCCCCCCTCTCTCCCCCCCCTCTCCCACCCCCTCTCTCCCCCTCCCTCCCTCTCTCCCTCCCTCCCTCTCTCTCCCCTTCCCTCCCTCTCTCTCCCCTTCCCTCCCCTCTCTCTCTCCCCCTTCCTCTCTCTCTCCCCCTTCCTCTCTCTCTCCCCCTTCCTCTCTCTCTCTCTCTTCCTCTCTCTCTCTCTCTCCCTTCCTCTCTCTCTCCCTCCCCCTCTCTCTCCCTCCCCCCCCTCTCTCCCTCCCCCCTCTCTCCCTCCCCCCTCTCTCCCTCCCCCTCTCTCTCCCTCCCCCCCTCTCTCCCCTCCCCCCTCTCTCCCTCCCCCTCTCTCTCCCTCCCCCCTCTCTCCCCTCCCCCCTCTCTCCCTCCCCCCCTCTCTCCCTCTCCCCCTCTCTCCCTCCCCTCTCTCTCCCTCCCCCTCTCTCTCCCTCCCCCTCTCTATCCCTCCCCCTCTCTCTCCCTCCCCTCTCTCTCCCTCCCCCTCTCTCTCCCTCCCCCCTCTCTCTCCCTCCCCTCTCTCTCCCTCCCCCTCTCTCCCTCCCCCTCTCTCTCCCTCCCCCTCTCTCTCCCTCCCCCTCTCTCTCCCTCCCCCTCTCTCTCCCTCCCCCCTCTCTCTCCCTCCCCCTCTCTCTCCCTCCCCCTCTCTCTCCCTCCCCCTCTCTCTCCCTCCCCCTCTCTCTCCCTCCCCCTCTCTCTCCCTCCCCTCTCTCTCCCTCCCCCTCTCTCTCCCTCCCCCCTCTCTCCCTCCCCCTCTCTCTCCCTCCCCCCTCTCTCCCTCCCCCCCTCTCTCCCTCCCCCCTCTCTCCCTCCCCCCTCTCTCCCTCTCCCCCTCTCTCCCTCCCCCTCTCTCTCCCTCCCCCTCTCTATCCCTCCCCCTCTCTCTCCCTCCCCTCTCTCTCCCTCCCCCTCTCTCTCCCTCCCCCTCTCCCTCCCCCCTCTCTCTCCCTCCCCCTCTCTCTCCCTCCCCCTCTCTCTCCCTCCCCCCTCTCTCTCCCTCCCCCTCTCTCTCCCTCCCCCTCTCTCTCCCTCCCCCTCTCTCTCCCTCCCCCTCTCTCTCCCTCCCCTCTCTCTCCCTCCCCCTCTCTCTCCCTCCCCCTCTCTCTCCCTCCCCCTCTCTCTCCCTCCCCTCTCTCTCCCTCCCCTCTCTCTCTCCCTCCCCCTCTCTCTCCCTCCCCCTCTCTCTCTCCCTCCCCCTCTCTCTCTCCCTCCCCCTCTCTCTCTCCTCCCCCTCTATCTCCCTCCCCTCTCTCTCCCTCCCCCTCTCTCTCCCTCCCCCCTCTCTCTCCCTCCCCCTCTCTCTCCCTCCCCCTCTCTCTCCCTCCCCCTCTCTCTCCCTCCCCCTCTCTCTCCCTCCCCCTCTCTCTCCCTCCCCCTCTCTCTCCCTCCCCCTCTCTCTCCCTCCCCCTCTCTCTCCCTCCCCCTCTCTCTCCCTCCCCCTCTCTCTCCCTCCCCCTCTCTCTCCCTCCCCCTCTCTCTCCCTCCCCCTCTCTCTCCTCCCCCTCTCTCTCCCTCCCCTCTCTCTCCCTCCCCCTCTCTCTCCCTCCCCCTCTCTCTCCCTCCCCCTCTCTCTCCCTCCCCCTCTCTCTCCCTCCCCCTCTCTCTCCCTCCCCCTCTCTCTCCCTCCCCCTCTCTCTTCCTCCCCCTCTCTCTCCCTCCCCCTCTCTCTCCCTCCCCCTCTCTCTCCCTCCCCCTCTCTCTCCCTCCCCTCTCTCTCCCTCCCCTCTCTCTCCCTCCCCTCTCTCTCCCTCCCCCTCTCTCTCTCCCTCCCCCTCTCTCTCTCCCTCCCCCTCTCTCTGTCCCTCCCCCTCTCTCTCTCCCTCCCCCTCTCTCTCCCTCCCCCTCTCTCTCCCTCCCCCTCTCTCTCCCTCCCCAACGGGTTGATCATATTTCCCAATCTCTCTTTGGGTGGTTCTACATCTCAGATTGTCTCTCCTACTCCGGAAATGGTCAACAGGGTATTTTCAGGCAGCTCCTCACGCACCAACATTTGGGGACAAAACATTTTTTTAACAACGGTTATTATCAATTAGATCAATACAAAATCCCCCTGTGGCTGCTCGTGAAATGCTGATGCTGAGATGCTGTGATGCTGACAGGTATTGATTGGGTCGGTCTTGCTAATACCAGTAAAGATGAAGAATGTTGCTGAGGGGTTTAAATGCTGAGTAAAAATGCTCCTCAACATCCTGACAATTTGACATCTGGCAGCTGAGCCTGCAGTCTTGTACTCCATTTTATAATGTTACCTCATATTGGAGAGTGCTCTTTGTTTTGGAGCCATTTTCGTTCCAATTCTTCTTTAGATTGTTTGAAGTATTGCCAGAAAGGCACTATATGATTATCAACCCGAAAGATCGAAAATCATTCCACGGTCTCCGATCTATGGCAGCCACTAAATTGATGGACAGCATATCTCCTGGTGCCACAACGATCCAAGACACTAGGAGTGTTGGAATAGGCTTAATCACAGTTATGAAGGAACAAAGAATGCCTTTCATGTCCTTTGGTTGTTTCTGCAGCCAATGAAGTATTATTTGAAGTGTAGTCAATGTTATAATGTTGGGAGCATAGCAACCAATTTGAACGTGGCATTTTGCCACAAACAGCAGTGTGATTATGACTGCCGATGTTGTTTGAGGGATGCGTTTTGATCAGGGCACTGGGAATATTCTCTGGTGTTACCATTTGAATAGTGTGGCAGGAGTGTCCACATCCATCTGAGAGGGACGTTAATGGTCTCAGTTTAAAGTTTTAGGAACAGGAAACTCCTACCTGTCTCCACTTCAACTATCCAAAATGGCGGCACTGCCATAGCAGCTGCGGCTTACCTGCGGTCCATTTGTCTTTGTGTTTTTGTTGTTTTTTTGTCTTAATTGTAGTTGTGATGTCGTGTTTTTGTGTTTGTGTACTATGTGTGTATGTGGGGGGGGGGGGGGGGGGGGAACTGTAAAATTGTAAATAGGTGTCCCTTCCGAACGGAGACCCGACCTTTGTTTTCTGGGTGTTGTCTCCGTTCCTGCTGCGGCCTACCATCGGCCCAACTCCTGGAGCTGTCGGCCTCCAGGGCTCCGGTTCGCAGAGCCCGCGGACCGGACTTACCATCATCGGAGCTGGCCGTCTTCGGAGGCTGCGAGAGCAGCTGCGACTCGCCTTAGGCTCGGGCCGCGTGGATGCCGACATCGGGAGCTCCGGCAGCGGCAGCGTGTTTGCCCGCCCCGGATCGCGGGGCTTGGGTCGCGGACATTTCACCGTCCGGCGCGGCCTAAGATAGGCCACGGGATATTTCTCTGCTGGGCGGGGGCTTCAATGTCGGGAGCCACGACCGCCCCGACGTGCAGCAACAGCGGCAGCGACAGCGTGTTCGCCCGCCCCGGATCGGACTTATCGTCGGCGGAGCCGGCCGTCTTCGGAGGCTGCGGGAGCGGCTGCGACTCGCCTTCGGCTCGGCCCGCTGCGGACCGTCCGGCGCGGCCTGCAACCACAACAACCCGACCGCGGGAGAGGACGGCAGGAGAAGGGAAAAGACATTGTGGCCTTCCATCACAGTGAGGAGAGGACTGGAGGAGACTCACTGTGATGGATGTTTTCTTGATGGATGTTTCTTCTTTTGTGTGTTTTGGGGTTGTGTAATTTTAATGCCTATTTTGATGCTTTTGTTGTTGGACTGTGGGTGACTGAATTTCGTCCAATTTGGATGACAATAAAGCTATCTTGAATCTTGAATCTTGAATCTAATACACATTGAGGTATACACTCCACCCTGCTTGCTGAAGTCAATGACCAGATCCTTCATTTTGCTGACAACGAAGCAGAGTTTTTGGTTATAGTTTTAGTTTAGAGATGCATCGTGAAAACAGGCCCTTTGGCCCACCGAGTCTGCGCCGACCAGTGATCCCTGTACACCACCACTATCCCACACACCAGGGACAATCTACAACTTTACCAAAGCCAATCAACTTACAAACCTGTACGTCTTTGGAGTGTGGGAGGAAACCAGAGCACCCGGAGAAAACACATGCGGTCACGGGGAGAACGTACAAACTCCATACTTGGGTCGGCCCGCCGCGGACCTTTCACCGTCCGGCGCGGCGCTTCAATGTCGGGAGCCCCGACCGCCCCGACGGGGCAACTCCAACAGCCTGACCGCGGGAGAAGACGGCAGGGGAAGAGAAAAAGACATTCTGGCCTTCCATCACAGTGAGGAGGTGACTGGAGGAGACTCACTGTGATGGATGTTTCTATTGTTTGGTGTTGGTTTATGATTGTGTGTTATTGCATATTTTTATTGCTTATTTTTATTGGTCTTATTGTTGAACTGCGGGTAATCTTTCATTTCACTGCACATTTATGTGTATGTGATAAATACACTGACTATTGACTATTGACCATACGGACAGCACTCGTAGTCAGGATTGAACCAGGGTCTCTGGCGCTGTAAGGCAGCAACTCTACCACCGTGCCACCGTGCCGCCAACTTTGCCACAGTGATAGATCATTAAGCCATTCACTCCGCAAGTTCAGGTCTCATCTTTTACCTCTTGATTTCCCGAATTTCCATAACACCTATTGATTTCTTCAGTGCAATGAGTCTCCACGGGTATCCTGGAAAACAAGGTATTTTGTATTTGGGAAACACCAGTCAACAAGCAATGGTTGTGGGGGAAATGGACTAATAACCAGTTCTTGGTTATAACTGGAAGCTTGGATATCAGAGGATCCCTTTAAGTAATAGTTTCTCAATTGCATACTATCACTTCCCCATCTGCATGCAGAGAAGACGGTGGAATCTTATCTGAATGTTGTTGTCCCACAGAATTCACCAATCCTTGTGCCAGTGCAAGCAAATGACTTATGGTGGACAATTCCCCAGCATTTGATTGAGAGCTTGCTGACAGCCGCCTTAATGTTTCACTGATGTGGGATGGACGTCTCTGAGAAAATCATGGTACAGATATGGGACAATAGACAATAGGTGCAGGAGGAGGCCATTCGGCCCTTTGAGCCAGCACCGCCATTCAATGTGATCATTGCTGATCATTCTCAATCAGTACCCCGTTCCTGCCTTCTCCCCATACCCCCTGACTCCGCTATCCTTAAGAGCTCTATCTAGCTCTCTCTTGAATGCATTCAGAGAATTGGCTTCCACTGCCTTCTGAGGCAGAGAATTCCACAGATTCACAACTCTCTGACTGAAAAAGTTTTTCCTCATCTCAGTTCTAAATGGCCTACCCCTTATTCTTAAACTGTGGCCCCTGGTTCTGGACTCCCCCAACATTGGGAACATGTTTCCTGCCTCTAACGTGTCCAACCCCTTAATAATCTTATATGTTTCGATAAGATCCCCTCTCATCCTTCTAAATTCCAGTGTATACAAGCCTAGTTGCTCCAGTCTTTCAACATATGATAGTCCCGCCATTCCGGGAATTAACCTAGTAAACCTACGCTGCACGCCCTCAATAGCAAGAATATCCTTCCTCAAATTTGGAGACCAAAACTGCACACGGTACTCCAGGGACGGTTCACCGCTGGCTTGCTCCCGGCATGCTGTGGGTGCCAGGTAAAACATCTCGACCCTTTACTGCAGGGGAGACCTTCCTTTTCACACTCCAGGCGCCCCAAACCTCTCACGTACTCACATCAGAGTTAAACAGAATGGCTTTGTAGAACAGCACTAATAAAATCCGCCAGTTTCTCCCATGATATTAGACGTTCCAAAGGAAAGGAAATACTTACATTTAATAATCATTTTCTATGACCGCAGCACATTGCAAAAGTGCAGTTTCTGTTACAATGTAGGAAACTGAGCAAACAGCTGATACAAATAAAAATTAAATAGTCATTTAATCTATGTTGACAGCACTGATTGGGGCAAGAGTATTGGTCAGAACATGGGGCACGCCCCACACACTTTCTATTAGTGATGAGGTTCTGTTCCATTCCATTAAGCAGACACAAGGTCTGATGTGAAAACTGGAATCTCTGAGCTTGCAGCATTCGAATCCTTTAAATATTTGAACAGATCAAACCTCAGTCTGCAGTTTTCAAGGAATAAATGGCGCTTATGTAAACAAGCTGCATAATTTACTGCAGTGTCCCAGATATAGCAGAGGATCCCATGCATGTGTATCTAAGTGCCAATGCCAACCCCAATTGACCAAGCAGAGCAAGCTTGATGGGTCAGCTAAGTGTTGCCAACCTATTAGATTTTACTTTGGCAGCGTCTCTGTAAGATAAAACGTTTCTTGAGATTATTTGGTTGTGCAGAAGAACAAGAATAATGGGTAATGCGCCAATTTCTACCCCATTGACATCTATATTGCAAATGGCATCTTTGGATTAATGCGGCTGTTAGCAGCAGGAGCATTGCATGACAGGTATGGTTCCTTCTTCATTTCCAGAGCATTGATCAATGTGTGCAGATTGAGGTGTGCAGGAAGGAACTGCAGAAGCTGGTTTACACCGAAGATGGACACAAAATGCTGGAGTAACTCAGCGGGACAGGTTTCAGGTCGAGACCCTTCTTCAGACTGCGAGTCAGCGGAGAGAGAGATTAGAGATATGGTGTGTCGGAATGGATATTATTCCCGGCAGCACCATTGCGCACTGATAGAGCCGATGTGCCATAGTCCAGCGATTGGGTTCAAATCTGACCTCTGGTGCTGACCACGTGGTGTTACCCGTTATCCGGTTGACTATGTTCTGATAGGAGCAGAATTGACAATTCTATTCTCTATTGACTATAACTGATAGGAGCAGAATTAGGCCATTCAGCCCATCCCGTCTACTCCGCCATTCAATCATGGCTGATATATCTCTCCCTCCTAACCCCATTCTCCTGCCTTCTCCCCATAACCCCTGACACCTGTACTAATCAAGAACGTATCTAACTCTGCCTTAAAAATATCCACTGACTTGGCCTCCACAGCCTTCTGTGGCAAAGAATTCCACAGATTCACCACCCTCTAACTAAAGAAATTTCTCCTCGTCTCCTTCCTAAAAGAACATCCTTTTATTCTAAATTCTATGTGAGCTGCCTCTCCCATCCTAAAATGTGCAGGTTGGTAAGGAGATTAATTAGCCACTACAGTTTTCCCCTTGTGTGTAGGTTGAGTGATGGGAGAGTTAATGGCAATGTCAAGAGAATAAAGCGGGATTAGTGCAAGTCAGCAAGAATTTGATAGGCCGAAGAGCTGTTGTGACTCTATGACCCCCATGGCTCTCTTCGTAAGTCAACTCAAGTAGGTCCAAGGAAGAGGCATCCATTTCAGTACAGAACAGATGATGTTGCATGGAAGTCACTTTTATAATTGAAAAGCGAGTTGAGTGCTGCAATGTGATCCTTCAGTTTCAAATCTTTGGCTTTGACCAGACACAAGCACACTCTACTGATAGCATTGATTGATTCTGAGCTGTGCAGTGGTGGCAGTGTGCCATCAGCTGTTGGGTGCTCCCCAAAGGGTTTGGGATATACAGTGGTGTCACTGCTGTAACTCTGCTGCCTGACTGCAGCGGAGACTATACATTCACATTTTAACAGCAGCTGCTTGGTGTCACGATTCACTCTATCACTGTGTTGTATTGTATCTCGTATTTGCAATGTAATACCTCAATTTTTTTGCTGACATTGAACAATAGACAAATCTTACTCTGCAGGAACATCATTGGTCCTTTTGCCTTGGACCAAGCTGTTTCTTGCAGTGTGGTGCTTTGCCCAGCCTATCAGCATGGGCTGTGTGGGTGGGCCTCTCCCTGTGTACGTGGCTTTCTATGCTGATGGCACACTTGCCCCACGCACAGGGTCGTTCATTATCACTCTACCTGAATGTTTAAGGAGGTCTTTGCCATTCACATATAATTAAAATTACTTAGGAACCTATTAAAAAGAGTGAGTCCAACAACTATAATTGCGAGCAAAAAAACAAAGTGCTGAAGTCATATTGGTATCTATGAAGGCAAACGGCCAGAAAGCATTTCAGGTTGGGATCTTTCTTCAGACAGAGGAAGGAAAAAGGTCTCCTGACCCGAAACTTCATTAGTTTATTCCCCCCGCAGATGTTGCCTGATCTGCTGAGTTCCTTCAGCACTTTGTTTTTTTTGCTCAACATTACAGCATCCAGTAATACCATATTTAGGCGGCACGGTGGCGCAGCGGTAGAGTTGCTGCCTTACAGCGAATGCAGTGCCGGAGACTCTGGTTCGATCCTGACTATGGGCGCTGTCTGTACGGAGTTTGTACGTTCTCCCCGTGACCTGTGTGGGTTTTTTCCGAGATCTTCGGTTTCCTCCCACACTCCAAAGACGTACAGGTATGTAGGTTAATTGGCTGGGCAAATGTAAAAATTGTCCCTAGTGGGTGTAGGATAGTGTTAGTGTGCGGGGATCGCTGGGCGGCGCGGACCCGGTGGGCCGAAGGGCCTGTTTCTGCGCTGTATCTCTAAAAATCTAAATATTGACTAAAGTAAAGAATTTTACAGAGCATGAAGAGTTATTTGGTTTATTTTGCCCACATTAATACTTTGTATGGACTTTGTACCTGATCGCTTCTTTTAACACGTCACCTGCAGTTGCTTCCTTTCATAAGTAACTAGAAAGTAGGTCTCATCAGGTTCCTTAAATCTGCTCCAATGTGACTGTGGCTGATAAACGTTGCCCTCAAAACTCTTCTGTGCCTGTCCCCTGTAACCCTTAATTCCTCTTTCTTTCAAAAATGTATCTACGCTCATCCTAAATGTTTTTAGTGATCTCGCAATTTCAACTCAATTTGGCAGAGAATTCCAGAGATTGACCACCTTCTGCGAAAGGAAATTTTGATCCATCTCTGTTTTAAATGACTGATCCTTATCTTGCAACTATTCCTTCTCTCCTGAGATGCTGCCTGACCTGCTGAGTTACTCCAGCATTTTGTGAATAAATACCATCGATTTGTACCAGCATCTGCAGTTATTTTCTTATACTCATTCAAGAATTATCTAGTTCTGTTTGAACTTGCTTCCACTAGATTTTTGGAAATGTATTCTAGATGACAAGAACTTTAGTGTTTTGGGGAAGAAGATTTCTCCTCTTGTTCGATGTTTTTGGCAAGCCTTAAATCTGAAATTTTGGTTACCAACCCTTCTGCCACTGGACAATACTTTTTTAGAGAAACTCTCATTGTGTTATTACTACATTTTCACAGAACCTGATATTCCACTGAAACCTGAGAAAGGATGGGTCCACATGGATGTACTGGAGTACGAGAAGCTGGAATGGATGAAAGACCTGCCCAAACCCAGACGGCGGAAGACCAACAAGGTAACGCATGGCAATGTGGGGACTATAATAGGGCCTTCCTCCCTTCGAGACACTGGGACTGGGCAGCCCTTCATGGAGCAATGAGAGACAGATTGTATAGGCCTGTCATTTGGAGCTATAGGAATCTTTTGGATTGAAGAGCTCTGTGGATGAACAGTACAAGCATTCTTGACATGGAGTTGTACTTCATGAGAGGCCAAGTGAGCGAGGTGAGAAAGAGAGACCGAATGTACCGGCCATGGAATGCTGGGACCGAGGAGTCCTCGGTAATGGAACAGTCAGTCTGAAGCCGGACAGTCCTGTGGTGGAGATGTAGGATATGGGTGAAGGAGGGAGGGAGGGAGAGACGGGATATGAGATGTGTGAAGCAACAGAGAGATTGTGCAATTGAGTGGTTCTATGATGGTCTTAGTTCTGGGAAATTTGTGAATGAACAAAGAGAGATTAGAGCACTAAAAAACTTATGGAACAGAGAGACTGGTACTGAATGGGTGAGTTGTGGTCAATCCGGACTCGGAGAACTGAAGGGTCTGCATCTCTCCACGACTGGTCCTCATGTGAAACAGATAGACTGTGCGATTGTGTTGTCCCAGTTGTCGAGGTCCAGAGAAGCAAGGGAGTGGGTGGAACATACAAGGCATGATTAGCAAGTTTGCAGATGACAATAAAGTGGGCGGTATTGTAGATGGTGAAGATGGTTGTCAAAGATTGCAGCAAGATCTTGATCAGTTGTGCTGAGGAATGGTTGATGGAATTTAATACAGAGAAATACGAGGTGTTGCATCTTGGGCAGTCTAACAAGTTCAGGACCTACACTGTGAATGGCAGGACTCTGGAGTGTTGTAGAGCAGAGGGATCTAGGAGTGCAGGTACATAGTTCCTTGAAAGTGACATCACAGGCAGATAGGGTGGTCAATAAGGCTTTCAGTACATTGCCCTTCATCAGAGTATTGAGTATAGAGGTTGGGGGGGTCATGTTACAGTTGTATAAGATATTGGTGAGGCCACATTTAGAGTATTGTGTTCAGTTTTGGTCACCATGTTATAGGAAAGATGTTATCAAGTTTGAAATGGTGCAGAGAAGATTGGTGAGAATGTTCCAAGGACCCAAGAGCCTGAGCTATAGGGAGAGGCTGAACAGGCTAGGGCTTTATACCTTGGAGCGTAGGAGGATGAGGGGTGATCTTATAGAGGTATAGACGCTCATGAGAGGAATAGATCGGGTAAATGCACAGTCTTTTGCCCAGAGAAGGGGAATCAAGAACAAGAGGACATAGCTTTAAGGTGAGGAGGGAAAAATTTAATAGGAAGCTGAGGGGTAACTTTTTTACACAAAGGGTGCTAGGTATATGGAACGACCTGCCAGAGGAGGTAATTGAGGCTGGTACTATCATAACGTTTAAGGGACATTTGAACAGATACATGAATAGGATAGGTTTAGAGGGTTAAGGTGTAGATGGGGCATGTTGGTGGGCGTGGCCAAGTTCGGCCGAAGGGACTATTTCCATACTGTATGACTATAACTCTGAGTGGATCCTTCGCAGAGCATAGATCAAAGTCTGCAGATCTGGCAGATCTGAGACCAAGTTGTCCTTCGGTGGACCAAGGGGACTGAGTGACCTGTCAGGGAGCAGCGAGCCCCTCGGAGATTGAGTAGCCCTGTTACACAACAGTGAGAACGTGCTGAAGTTACTCACCCATTCAGTATACAGTGAGAGGCCATGGATTGTTACGGAATAGAGAGAAACTATGAGATCAAGTAGACTTGTGGGACTGACGGGCCACTGTCCTGAAGAGAAGATGGTTGGCCTAAGACTGAATGAATTTATCAGGAAGGTTTAGTGAAACTAACGCAAATGTTTCCAGACAGTCAAAGTTTCCACCATTAAGCTCAAATCCGAAAACCTACCAAGCATTATATACAGGAATGTATAATGCACGCTGAATAACAATATGACATCACTTTTCTTACAAAAGGTGATTATATTAATGATATTTATTTGTTTTTTTTCACATTCAGCAGATGCAAGCAAGGTTCAATTTCCAAGGCGACTTAATACCTCCAGGTGACGATGTTCCAACTCACCTGGGACTGCACCATCATGGAGAACAGCCAGAGGTTAGACTTATTATTAACATATTTCCTTTTACGTCAGTATACCTTTGTTGTTCCACATTCATTAAAGCAAGAGCTTTAATGCAAGGAGATGGAAGCTTGTTAAACTCCAAAGTGAATATTGTGAGAGATCTGGGCTCCTCACTTCAGAAATATTCACTGGGTTTGAAGGACATACTCTGCCAATTACCAAAGTAATGTTTTGGTTGAATGGGTTAACTAGAGGATCTATTGCAAAGTCATATATTTTTTTGAGCAGAAAGCTTAAGAGCTTATAGAGTCATACAACATGGAAAAAAACCTTAAGCCCACTGAGTCCACACCAACCATCAAGTACCCACTAACATTATACATTAACACTAATACTACAGTATTCCCATTATATGTATTTAAATCTCTTTCTCAATGTAAATGCTAAAACTTACATTGGCGACTATACACAAGATACATGCTCCCCTCCCTGAAGGCGGTTGACCACATCTAATTTTACATCAATTGTGATTGCTTATTGTGTCTTTTTTATCTTTAGGCTCCCCAGATGAGGCAGGTGAATATTTTCCGGACATGGAGTGTGGAATCTTTTTCCAAATCTGAGCGCGTTATTTCAAAAATACAAGCGTATAAATTATGCTTTGGTATTGATTAAACAAGCACGTTATTCCAAAACCGCATAAATCAAACATGCCTAAAACGCAAGGTAGCTGTGCTTCAAGAGAAAGGCTCACCACCATCTCTCAAGGGTATTTAGGAATGGGCAAGAATGCTATTCCTGCCAGTGCATATGTCCGGAAAATGAATTTAAAAATGCCACATTGTAGGGTCCGCGAAAAGCATTTAGATAAAAAATTAATGTAGTCATGTCAGCTAAAAATTTGAGTGGGAGAAAAGTAAGACCTACTCTGTCAGTTGGTAAGGTTATGACTTTCCTGTACCTTATCCACTTTGTCATCTGATTCCCATGTTTTCTGATACCATTAGTGTCCCAAAATTCTGTTAATCTCACAGTTGAATATATTCAACATTTTAGCATCCACATTCCAACAAGATGAAGAAAAACTGTCTGTGTAAAGAAATTACTTTTCATCTCAATCTTACTCTTTATTGATTGAATTGATACAGCATGGAAACAGGCCCTTTGTCTGCTGTCCACGCCAACCATCGATCACCTGTTCACACTAGTTCTATGTTATCCCACTTTCTCATCCACTCCCGATACACTAGAGGCAATTTAAAAAGGCCATTTAATCTACAAATCCAGATATCTTTGGGATGTAGGAAGAAATCTGAGCTCCTGGAGGAAACTCACGCGGTCACCGGGAGAACTTGCAAACTCCAACTAGACAACACCCAAGCTCAGGATTGAAACCAGGTCTCGGGCGCTGTGAAGCAGCAGCTGTGCCACTGTACTGCCACTTTATCCTGAGACGATATGTGTCCTGGTGCTATGATTTCATGACTGAATACGTTTTTTCCATGTCAACTAAAATGAATCTGCTATCTGGTTCTTTCTCAGTCACCTCTTGCCGCTGTGCCCATCTCTGTTCAGGTTTCCCTGGTAGGTTATAACTTTGGGTCCAAGAATAATCGTTATAAAGATTCTCTTCCGTGGTTCTGACAGTCTGAGCCATGCTGTGCTGTGAGTAAGTATGAACTCCTGATGCGCCAAATGTCACTGAGACTGGAACTTAGTGCAACCTAACCAGATGGTGATGAACAGATTTGTGTTCCTAATAAAATAAAATGTTCAATTTCCTGGCTTGGAATCCAGCTTTAAGCTAGCTGGAGGTGATGGGAACATGTCTATCTCCTCCTTTGCCATTGGGTGATTCATATCATCTCATAGCAACGTAGTAATTGCCCGTAAGGCGATCTGTCATTGGATGATTCGTAACAACTCCAAATATCTGCGTCCAAGCCTTTCAAGGTAGAGAATCCCAAAGATCTGCATCCCTTTGTGTGAGGAAATGTCTCCTTATTTACATTTAAAATTGATGGCTCTTAACCATAAATGGTATCCATGTATTCTAAATTTTCTAATCCCAGTTTTTAAATTTTCAATTGACACTATGCCCATACACTTTTATAGGAGAGAGACCTTTACTTTCACCATCCTTTGAGTGAAAAAACGCTTCCTGAGATCACCCACAAAAGGCTGACATTAACGTTTAAGATTATGCCTTCCTGCATGTTCCTCCATGTGTGTAAAAGTTGGGACGTTATGTTACAGTTGGACAAGACGTTGGTGAGACCACATTTGGAGCAGTGTTCAGTTTGATCTCCCTGTTATTTGACAGATGTCATTAAGCTACAAATAGTGCAGAGAAGATTTATGAGGATGTTGCCAGCATCAAGGGCTTGGGTTACAGGGAGAGATTGGGCAGGCTAGGACTTTATTCCTTGGAGCACAGAAGGCTGAGGGGTGATCATATAGAGGTGTATAAAATCATGAGCGGGATAGATAGGATTAATGCACAGAGTCTTTTATCCCAGGGTAGGGGAATTAAGAACCAGAGGACAGGTTTAATGTGAGAGGGGATAGGTTTAATGTGAGAGGGGATAGATTTAATAGGAACCTGAGGGGCAACTATCTTTACTTAGAGTGTGGTGGGTACATGGAATGAACTGCCACAGGAGGAAGTTGAGGCATGTACTATAAAAGCATTTAAACAACACTTGAACAGGTACATGGATAGGGAAGGCTTAGAGGGATATGGGGCAAACTTGGACAAATGGGACTAGCTTAGAAGGGGCATCTTGGGCTGCATGGTTGACATGGGCCAAAGGGCCTGATTCCATGCTCCATGACTCCAGATTCCTCTCTTGTTTTTCTTGGTTACTTTCCTGAAGGCGAAGATACATGCAGCAAAGTCAAAGTCCTGCCACTTTTTTTCTGGCTTACTGGATTGTGACATGTGATCCACATGACTGAGATAAAGAAGGCTGCGCGCACTATCAAATGCAGTTCCAAACGGAAGCAGCAATTTTATTTCAGATTTAATAGAAAAATTGGCAAACAATACACATGTATTTACTCTATTAAATTAGAAGAAGTTGACGGATTTAAAGTTGCTCATTGAAATAGAGGTCCCTCTTTATTTGGTCAAAACAATTTCATGGAGTGTTTGATTAGCTGTTTACAAAAAATGGACTTGGATTGCAATTCCCATAGTTTGTATCCTTCTGTATTTTAAAGTCAAGAAGCGCAAGCACATGGAACAAACGTGGAATCACTCAGTGCAGAAAAGTCCAGTCGACTCAATGTGACTGTGACAGAACTTTGATATGTTACCTAAATCATCTCACTCCTACACTATTTCCCACTCCTTCACTTTCTTGTAAAGTTGTAATTGACTTTGGTTTTTACGACTCTTTCCAGCAGTCTATTCCCTGTCACGGCCTAATTTGAGAAATAAAAAGTCTGGCATAATGGTACAGTTAGTCTTTCTGCCTCATCATCGGGCTGAAGAGCCCTGGCCTTGGGTGCTGTCTGTGTGCAGTTTGCATTCCCCCTGTGACTACAAGCGTTTCCTCCTACATCCTAAGGTTATGCTTGCCACAGTAAATTGCCCAGAGTGTGTAGGTGAATGGTTGTGTCTGAAGGGAATATAATGGGAATGTTGGGAGAATAAAATGGGATGAATGTAGGAGTCGTGTAAATGGATGGTTGATGATCAACGTGAACACGGTGGGTCGAACGGCCTGTTTTGTGCTTTATCTCTCTGGTTCTGACTCTTCCATTTCCCTTTCATCGATGCCCTCTGCTTATTTACTCATCAGCCAGTGGAAAGTTTCTTGCCAGCTACTCTGTTGAAACCTGAATCAGATCTCCCTTCATCTTTTATTGCTTTACGGAGAACAGTAATAGTAGTTATGGACTCCCTGCAGCTTTAATTCTGAAGTCTTGTGATTGAGTAAGAGAACATAATCACTTGCAGCCAATCAAGTTACGCAATACATCTCGTTATTACTTGATGAAGCTTACTGTGAGCAAATTGGCTGCTGCGTTTCGTCCATGACAAGGGGTGATTGCACTTTGGTGCACCTCGCCAGCTAATGAGTAGGCCTGCAGTCATGAAAGGTGCTGTAAAAGAAACTAGTCATTTCCTTTCTTTGTACATCAATCTGGTGGAGCAGAATTTGTGTCCAATGAGTAATTGGCAGGTAGACTAAAGTTTCTGGGTCATTGGTTGCTGTTATTCTCTCTAACAACTGGTTTGTCTCTTGTAGGAAGCTGGTTATTCGCTGCAAGATCTCTTTCATTTATCACGCAGTCAGATAATTCAGCAGCGAACTCTCGCACTTCAGACGTTGGCACATGTCATTCAAAAGGTGGGTTTGGCACAATTTAGAATACATTTTACAAAACGTTGCTCACCATTGTTAACCACACAGAGATAGATTTCAGAGCCGCAGTGTTCAGATCATAGAAATAAGAGCAGCAGTAGATCTTGATGCTTCTTGAGCATTTAGATTTTTTTTAGATTTTAGATTTAGAGATACAGCGCGGAAACAGGCCCTTCGGCCCACCGAGCCCGTGCCGCCCAGCGATCCCCGCACATTAACTCTATCCTACACACACTAGGGACAATTTTTACATTTACCCAGTCAATTAACCTACATACCTGTACGTCTTTGGAGTGTGGGAGGAAACCGAAGATCTCGGTCACGGGGAGAATGTACAAACTCCGTACAGACGGCGCCCGTAGTCAGGATCTAACCTGAGTCTCCGGCGCTACATTCACTGTAAGGCAGCAACTCTACCGCTGCGCCACCATGCCGCCCCATTTCATAGAAACATAGACAAATAGGTGCAAGGGTAGGCCTTCGAGCCAGCACCACCATTCAATATGATCATGGCTGATCATCTAAAATCAGTACCCCGTTCCTGCTTTCCCACATTTCCCTTGATTCCTTTCGCCCTAAGAGGTAAATTTAACTTGTTCAGTAGGTGAAATTCTACATCAGATTCTCCCTAATCCTTGTTTGTCTTTGTTTCCAAAAGCCAACTCATCTCATTCCTGAATATACCCAGTAATTAAAACAAAACCACACACGTTAGAAATCTGGACAGAAACACATATTGCTGGGGTTGTTCAGCTGGTCAGGCAGCATTGGCAGAGACCGAAACAGAGTTAAGGTTTCAGGTAAAAGACATTTCCACGGTCCTTTGGGATTCCTGACAGTCTTCAAACTTCTTGCAAAAAATATGTTTTTATTTCTCTTCCTTTCTCCGCCACTTTAGTGCAATGGGGCTAGCACTCTGACAAGCTGGCATTTTCAAGCTGATAAGCCTGGACATTTCTTGACCAATTTCCGATGACAGGTCTTGATACAAAACATTAACTCCGACCTGTTGAATAAACAAACCTTTCTGTTTCTATGTCAGAATATACTGAGATGACATCAGTAGCCTATGAAAGTAGAAAATTTGAAAGATTCACAATCCTAACCCATCACAACGCCATTTTCTATGGTCTGACTGGTGTGATCCCTTTACCTGGTATTGTACCGTGGTGCTAAATCTTTAATTCAGGTGTCGCTGTGCTAACCATATCAAACACAAATCTGATATATTTCTCTGTGATCACCTTTTGTTCTTTCAAAGACCAGTGAATAAAAGGCCTATTGCATTTTTTATAGGACCGCCCTTTGTGCTCAGGACTGGTTTCTCTTAAAAAAAATCCATCCTAATGTAAAGAGCTCCTAAACTGAGCACAATACTGCAGATAACATCTCACAGAAGCCCTCTATTGGTGTAGTGAGTCTTCCTTTTATACTGCCATCTCCATCGAGTAAAGGCAACTTGCCTTCCCAATTTCCTGTTGTTTCCTGTTAATTTTCTCGCACAAGGAACCACTGATATCCTGGTATCTCAGCCAGCTTTCATCTTTTATTTTATTTTATTAAATTCTTCCTACTGTAGTTAATAATATTACACTATTGGAGTTTCCCCACATTATTACCTTAAATAGGAAGATTATAATCCATCTTTAATCTATCCAATTAATTTATGAGTCTTTATACAATCACTGCATCATTCTTGCAGCATACTTTCTCACTATTAGTGTGAAACTTGGATATGTTATTCTTGATCATCTCTTCTAATATGAAACCCCTGAAGCCCAAGGACTTTGCAGCCTTCCAATAATTACATCCTTCCATTCCTGCTAACTCCTGCTCTCTATTTTGTATTCCCACGTCAGCCAGTGTCATTCTCTTTAATTAATTTGCCTAATTTATTTTAGCCAACTTACACTTCATCTAAGTAAATTTGTTTAAAGACTTTGATTGGAGATTTAGCCATTTTGCTTTCAAACTTAATATGAAATTTTATCATATTGGAAAGACTTTTCCCTAGCCGATCCTTTACTGTAAGATTATTAATTAGCACTGTATGATAGTGCAATTCTAAACCTCATAGGACCTGTTATTTGGTTGGTTTCTTAACATGCTGTTCGAAGAAGCAATCTTGAACGTATTCTATGAATGCTTCCTTCCATCTACTTTTGCTAAATTGGGTAGACACAAAATGCTGGAGTAACTCAGCGGGTCAGGCAGCATCTCTGGAGAGACGTTTCGGGTCGAGACCCTTCTTCAGATTGGTCAGTATATATGAATATAAAAGTCCCTCGTGACTATTCAAATACTCTTGTCGGAGAGTCAATAGTCTGTCTGCTGTGATGGAGACGGTGAGATCTAGAAACGGTCGGGAGATGTCAGAGATGGTCCAAGTGAAGTCAATAGTCTGTCTCCTGTGATGGAGACAGTGAGATCAGTCAAATACTCTTGTTCCCCTTCTACTCTAATTTCCTGATTTGTGGTGTATCCAATGTTAATTTTTGTGTTCATAAGGTCATAAGTGACAGGAGCAGAATTAGGCCATTCAAGTCTACTTCGCCATTCAATCACGGCTGATCTATCTCTCCCTCCTAACCCCATTCTCCTGCCTTCTCTCCATAACCCACGACACCTGTACTAATCAAGAATCTATCTCTGCGTGAAAAAAATATGCATTGACTTGGCCTCCACAGCCTCTGGCAAAGAATTCCAGTCTTTTCTAATTTTCTAACTTTATTTACAGTTCCAGCTTTTTGCACCTGATTTTTCCAGGCTGCTACTTTCTTCTCCACCTTTATTTTCAGAATAATGCCAATTCCTTTTTTAATTTTGCTTGCCTTTTTTTGTGAACAAGCTACCCTAGATTATTTAATTCCAGAGTTGGTCTGGAATAACTACTAGACCATTTGTTTCTATTTATGCCATTTGTTAAGCACCTTCGTACGTAGAAAATAACGAGTACACATTTGCGCTTTATGCACTTAGACAGAGAACCATTAATTTTTACTTTTTACACATTTGTTTGCAATCTACTTGATGTTGCCCAAATCACTTCTATGGTCAACAATCCAGATCCATTACTGTAGACTTAAATTAATTCAGTGGACTCTCATCCACTACCTGATTAATTTGTAGACCTACCTACTGCTTTAATAATTTAGCTCAACAGGACAGCAATTCCAGTCTGAATTGAGTTCATTTTAGTTTATTTTAATGAATGAGTAATTTTAGGATGCAAAGCTTAGATGGCTGAATGCACACCCAGAAATGGTGTGGTGAAGAAAATAATTTACATGCAAAAGCTGATAGGGGAATGAGCGACAGGGGAATGTTGTAGCACTCGAGGTGATAGGTGAACAGAGCAGCAAAAGTAAGAGTTCTAAATAAGTGTTTTGAGGGGATTTGTAAGTGAGCAAAGGTGTGTGTAAGATTTTGTCCAGTTTAAGATCTGGATAGGATTTTGGTTGAGGATAGTTTGGATGCTGGGCAGGAGAGCTTTGAGCTAGTCAAAAGGCATGATGTAGGACTTCACTGTTGATGAACTGAGTCAGATGGAGACTGACGCTTGTGAACTTTGTGATGGAGCAAATGTAGGGGTCAGAAACATATTTCAGGGTCAAGTAAGATGTTAAAATTAAGAAGAGCTCCAGGCAGCCTAAAAGAGAGATGTGATCGATGGCAAACAGGCTATGTTTTTGGTGGACACTAAAGGTGGTGATTCTTGAAGGAATGAGTACTAATGATGATACCGAGGCAGTAGAGGAGGCAAGACAGATGGTTGATAGACTGAGCTCAATGTTGTCAGAGAACATGTGAATGCTGACTCCATTCCTGTTGGCGTTGCCAAGGTGATTGCAAATGGAACCAGAGAGAAATTCCTGCACGCTCCAGAAGTAACAATGTAGGATAGAGCTGCTTTTGCTAAAGATTCGCTACTTGTGATCTGAGAGATAAGAGTGGCACCTTCAAGCTGAGGGAGAAGGATGCTTTGCTTTGGTTGGACATGTCAAAGTTTGCATCAGACAATAAAAAACACACACAAAGTGCTGGAGTAACTTAGTGGGTCAGGCAGCATCTCTGGAGTACATGAATAGGTGAAGTTTTGGGTCGGCCTGGTGGACAAGATGAATATTAGGGGTGAGGCTAAACAGCAGCAGAAACAACTAGATGGAATTTTCAACAGCTGAACAGACGAGATAATTATTTGAAAATGTGCTATTTTGACAAGATTCAGAGAAAATACCATCATTGCTTTAATTCCAGAACAACCTGTTAATAGGAATTCAAGTCAGGTATTTTTGTGGCTGCAAAGAACCTTCACTGGTATAATAGGTAGCTAGTCACAAGACTTGAGTTTTTCCTTTCCTTTTCTCCGACATCCTGATCTATGAGCTCCATTGCCAACATTGACTTTTCCTCTTTTCCCAATACTTGCCAGACTATCTGCTCCCTATTCATCCCTGTGTTTTGAACAGCAACTTGCATGAATTTCCCCCTTACCCCTCTGACCTTTCCTGTCATGCCTTCTCTCTTGGTCTTTCTTTTCTCCCCCCATCCTTAATTTTCAGCCTTTTGTCTCTGTTGCTTTTCCTACCCTTTTGCATAAGCTCTGTTTCTTTTTCAATTTGAAGTTGTCACATTAGATTAGAGAGAAGGTTCAATGGATGTGATAAAAGGTAATACGACCGTTACCTTGTATGTCGTAAGATTCCAAAAGAAGCAATTTGGGAGATTTTGAGAGAACCTATTTATGCAGACGTAAAATCTGGTGATCAAATGCTACACTGATATAGATGACCAAATTTCCTAAATGGCTCCATGGGAAGGAACATGGACTGCAGCATAATCAGTGTTCTTGGACAACGATTGAAGAAAGTAATGGAGAGGTTGGCTTCCTTGACCGTGGTTTGGCGTGTTTCAGTACTTCCAATAAACAGGTGCTTCATGTTAATTATGAAATGTGTGGTGCACATAAATTGAGTTGTTTTCCTGTTGTTCATTACTAGGCAAAAGCTGGCGATTTCTCCTCCTCCCTCAAGCACAGCGTTGTGCGAATGCTGCTGGACGCTGGGTTTCTCTTCCTCCTTCGCTATTCCCTGGATGATCACGTCGAGAACGTAATTGCTGCCTGTGTCCAGTCCCTGAAGGCGCTCTTAGTCTCCACCTCTGATGAGGTATGTCACCTGACCCTTCAAATATTTAGGGAGGAACTGCAGATGCTGGTTTACATTGAAGATAGGCACAAAATGCTGGAGTAACTCAGCGGGAAAGGCAGCATCACTGGAGAGAGGAAATGGGTGTTTGAGAACACTGCTGTTTACTTTGATTAAATAAATGTATTTTTTACTGGGTAAAGATTTGACCAATTGGCAGGTTTATGGCCAATGAAGATTATTGGGTTTCAGATCATTGTCATTTATGATTGAGATGAATAGTTCTTGGGTTTTGAGCCAGAGATTGTCATGACAAGAAGTGCTGGTTGTGGAAAGTTGTAATTATGAGGAAACATTGGGTAAGCTGTTTTGTTTTTGAACTTCGCAACAGGGCAGACTTAACTGAGACTTAAATGGAGCAAGTAGGAAGGATCCACTGCTTTTAGCTGAGCGTTCAAATACCAGAAGCCAGAAGCTGATAGAAGCATGAGATGAATGGGGTAAAATCTTTTCACCCGGGGGCGTTTGGCATGGGAGGGTGGAATGGAGGCAGAAACTTTCATTGCACTTAGACGATCCTGTACTGAGAATGCTTCGTAATCCGAACACAAATCAGTAATGCGACCACACACCAAGTTCCCACATGGCAGAAGATGTCTGCAGAGGTGGGGTGTCCATAGGAATAGAAAGTCTAGAGAAATGGCTTAAATCTAGTTTGCCCATTCTATATAATAAAGCTGGCGGTAACAAATTCAGCCCAAGCACGTTTCAGGCTAATAAGTTTTAAATGCTATTGATAATGCTATTAGTGGTTTATAAACAGACTATGCTGCTGGCCTGGGTGGCGTATCTCGATAGGATTCGCAAAATGGACGTGAGTCCTTTAACTGGAATATATACTTTTTGGGTTTCATGTGGCAAAATTCTAGCTCATGTCAACATCTGTCACCAGTAGCCGGCCTATCCATCCCTCCGGTCTCCCTACCATGTTCATGTACGTTCATGAACATGTAAGGGTTGTACATATGTGTTTGTAAACTTTGTAGGATCTATACCTGGAGGTGTACTTGGAGAGTTAGGACCTTCAGGCCAAATGCTGGAAGGTTGGATTAGGTGGGTAGCTCTTTTCTGGCTGCACAGACAAGATGAGCTGAATGGCAAGATAGAATCATTAAAACATTACAATGCTCCAATCACTGATAGTAGGATCACATTTACTGCTCCCCTGTACTTGATCCTATGGCTGCTAACTCCTTCCCAGATATTTGTCACATGGCTACTGACCGAGTTTCCCCAAACCCCACCTCACCAAGTTATTAGCTGCATGGTCACTGGCTCACACATATATATTATTGTCATTGTCCCTCAGGTGTTAGTCCCCGGATAGTTCTGAGCTCCTCAAGCAGAGGCTTATAAACATCACAATCAACCCCTGCCTTCTCAATGGTGGCACGGCTTTCAGGCATCTTCACTCGCCTCTCTCAACTGGCACGGTGATTTCGTTTCCACTTTCCTCTGATCTCCTTCTCTGAATTGCAGAATGCTGCAGTTTCTCTGGCTGATTGTGTATTAGCCAGCCAGGGCGATTAAATCCACTTTCACACTTTGTAGATCCTCAGCATCCCCCAGCCCTGAATGCCTCCATTGCTGGCTTAATGCTCCATCCTCCCTTCTTGTCATTCTGTGCCACTCTCACTGCACAGCTAATAAGTTTTTCTTTTGCTGAACCGCTATCTCACACCTGACAAGTGCAGGCTCCTGGAATAGCAGCCACTTTATTGTCTCTGACCAGCAGGCCAGCATATCTGGAGATTTGGCACAAAATAGTGATCTGGAGGAGGTCTCTGAAGCCAGTACTGAGCCCCATCACTTACACATGTACCACATGTACACTGGAATTTAGAAGGATGAGGGGGGATCTTATTGAAACATATAAGATAATTAGGGGATTGGACACAGTCAAGTCAAGTCAATTTTATTTGTATAGCATATTTAAAAACAACCCACGTTGACCAAAGTGCTGCACATCTGATTAGGAAAAAAAAAAGAAACATACAGTAGAGGCAGGAAACATGTTCCCAATGTTGGGGGAGTCCAGAACAAGGGGCCACAGTTTAAGAATAAGGGGTAGGCCATTTAGAACGGAGATGAGGAAGAACTTTTTCAGTGAGAGAGTGGTGAAGGTGTGGAATTCTCTGCCTCAGAAGGCAGTGGAGGCCAGTTCGTTGGATGCTTTCAAGAGAGAGCTGGATAGAGCTCTTAAGGATAGGGGGTATGGGGAGAAGGCAGGAACGGGGTACTGATTGAGAGTGATCAGCCATGATCGCATTGAATGGCGGTGCTGGCTCGAAGGGCTGAATGGCCTACTCCTGCACCTATTGTCTATTGTCTATTGTCTATAATCAAGTCCAGGTTTATTGTCATGTATAAGTATGGTGAGGTATAAGCAGTGTTGCAGTGCTAATGTTTTAGGTGCCAGAGCTGTCACAGGTGCTGGAGCGGCCGCTGTTCAATTCCCCGCTAGTTAAATTTCCCCGCTGTTTATTTTGTCTTTTTTTTACAGTGGAGCCAGAGCGACACTCCGGTGAGCTCCGGCAGCACTGCATCCCTGGGTTTAAGTACAATGATAAATCTTGCTCGTATCATTACAGGCACCCAGAATCAACCATACAAAAACAAAATTATGTATAAATTACACATAACATTCTACAAAGAATAAGGCTCTGCAAATACATAATTAGAAAAAAAACAAGTCCATAGTAAGGCAGGAGGTGGGCTGTGAAATTCCATTGATGTGGTAGGATTAGGATTGTGTAGGTTGGTTCAAAGCATTGATAGTTGTAAGGAAGTAGTTGTTGCTGAACCTTGTGGTGTGGGACTTGAGGCTCCTGTACCTCCTGACGATGGTGGCAGTGAGAAGAGGGAACATAGAAACATAGAAACATAGAAAATAGGTGCAGGAGTAGGCCATTCGGCCCTTTGAGCCTGCACCGCCATTCAATATGATCATGGCTGAGCATCCAGCTCAGTAACCTGTACCTGCCTTCTCTCCATACCCCCTGATCCCTTTAGCCACAAGGGCCACATCTAACTCCCTCTTAAATATAGCCAATGAACTGGCCTTTAGCCAATGGAACGGCACCACACCGTTGAGGGATGGTGAATGTGAGGGATGACAGATGCTGTCTTGATGCAGCGCCTCGTGGATGTTTTTGATGGAGGGTAGGGCAGTGCCCATGATGGACTGGGCTGTATCCTCCATTCTCTGCAGCCTCTTGAGTTCCAACGCATTCGAATTGCTGAACCAGGCCGTGATGCAACCAGTCAGAATACCTTCAACATCTGTAAAGGTTTAGACAATAGACAATAGGTGCAGGAGTAGGCCATTCGGCCCTTCGAGCCAGCACCGCCATTCAATGTGATCATGGCTGATCATTCTCAATCAGTACCCTGTTCCTGCCTTCTCCCCATACCCCCTGACTCCGCTATCCTTAAGAGCTCTATCTAGCTCTCTGTTGAATGCATTCAGAGAATTGGCCTCCACTGCCTTCTGAGGCAGAGAATTCCACAGATTTACAACTCCCTGACTGAAAAGGCTATTCCTCATCTCCGTTCTAAATGGCCTAACCCCTTATTCTTAAACTGTGGCCCCTGGTTCTGGACTCCCCCAACATTGGGAACATGTTTCCTGCCTCTAATGTGTCCAACCCCTTAATAATCTTATATGTTTCGATAAGATCCCCTCTCATCCTTCTAAATTCCAGTGTATACAAGCCTAG
Organism: Rhinoraja longicauda; assembly: GCF_053455715.1. Classification (NCBI taxonomy): domain Eukaryota; kingdom Metazoa; phylum Chordata; class Chondrichthyes; order Rajiformes; family Arhynchobatidae; genus Rhinoraja; species Rhinoraja longicauda. The sequence goes on from NC_135962.1 coordinate 11,774,529, forward strand.
TCGCTCCAGCCTTTCAACATACGACAGTCCCGCCATTCTGGGAATTAACCTAGTAAACCTGCGCTGCACGCCCTCAATAACAAGGGCTATTTGTTGGTATATTTGGAGACATGTCGAATCTCTTTAAACTTCCAACAAAGCAGAGGTGCTTGGCCCAGGACAGGTCATCCAAGATGTTAATTCCCAGGGATTTGAAGATGCTAACTCTCTCCACCACTGACCCAACCAATAAAAACTGGCTTGTAACCTCCCGACTCACCTTTCTGAATTCATTGATTAGTTCCTTGGTCATGTTGACGTTGAGCACGAAGTTGATGATGTGGCACCACTCAACCATATGCTCTATCTCTCTCCTGTACACAATGACACATTACCACCTGCGATTTGGCCAACCACATTGCTGTCAGTGGCAAATTTATAGAAGGCAGTAGAGCTATTTTTAGCCAATCAGTCATGGATGTAAAGGAGCAGAACAGGGGGCTAAGCACGCAGCCTTGAGGTGCACCTATGCTGATCCATTATCATCGATCTGCATATTTGGCAATGAGGAAATCAAGGACCCATTTGCAAAGGAGGTACAGAGGCCTCGGCCGGAGCTGGGTGATGCCTTTGGAGGCGTAATAATTTTGAATGCTGAGCTGTAGTCAGTGAATAGCAACCTGACATATGTGTTCCTGTTATCTAGATATTCCAGAGCAGAGTGGTGAGCCAGTGAGGTGGCATCTGCTGTTTACCTGTTGTGGCGATAGGCAAATTGAAGGGGATCCAGTTCATTTCTGAGGCAGCAGTTAATTTGCATCATAACCACCCTTTTGAGGCACCTTAATGACTGTAGTCATTGGGGCAGGTCATTGTGCCCTTCTTGTCCACCGGTACAATAGATGCCCTTTTGAAGCAGGTGAAAACCTCAGACTGCAGAAGTGAGAGGTTGAAGACATCCTTGAATTCTCCGGCCAGTTGGTCTGCACTGGTATTTAGTATTCGGCCAGGTGCGCTGCTGGGGCCAGATGCTTATTGTGGATTCACCCTCATGAAGGACGCTCTGACATCAGCCTCGGAGATTGAGGTTGCAGGATCATCAGGGACTATAGAGACTCGTAGAGGTGTGTCATTGCTCTCCCTTTCAAAACGTGGATTGAAGGCGATGAGCTCATTTGGAAGTTATTCACTGTTACCATTTATGCTACCCAGTCTCACCTTGTCAGAGGTCATGGCATGCAAAGCCTGCATAGCTGAAGAACATTTGTCTTTGACTCCAGCTTTGCTCAAAATTGCCTTCCGGAAGTCATACCTGGACTTCTTGTATGATACTGGATTGCCAATCTTAAATGCCACAGATTTAGCCCTCAGCAGATTATGTCACAGTTCATTCAGGGCTTCTGGTTGGGGAAGTCTCAGAATATTGTTGGACACTTGTCCACACATTTCTTTATGATAACAACATTGGTCTATTCATTCCAGTCTGCTGATGAATCTTTGAATATGGCCCAGTCCACACCGACTTGAAGCAGTCGAGTAATCACTCCTCTGTTACCTCTGACCAGCACTTCTTAGTCCTATTCACTGGTACCACACTCTTCAGTCTCTGTCTGTGGGTAGGGACAAACAGCACAGGTAAGTGGATAGACTCGGCTTGTACTCGCTGGAATTTAGAAGATTGAGGGGGGATCTTATAGAAACTTACAAAATTCTTAAGGGGTTGGACAGGCTAGATGCAGGAAGATTGTTCCCGATGTTGGGGAAGTCCAGAACAAGGGGTCACAGTTTAAGGATAAGGGGGAAGTCTTTTTGGACCGAGATGAGAAGTTTTTTTTCACACAGAGAGTGGTGAATCTGTGGAATTCTCTGCCACAGAAGGTAGTTGAGGCCAGTTCATTGGCTATATTTAAGAGGGAGTTAGATGTGGCCCTTGTGGCTAAAGGGATCAGGGGGTATGGAGAGAAGGCAGGTACAGGTTACTGAGTTGGATGATCAGCCATGATCATATTGAATGGCGGTGCAGGCTCGAAGGGCCGAATGGCCAACTCCTGCACCTATTTTCCATGTTTCTATGTTTCTATGGTCAGATTTTCCAAAGTGCAGATGATGGATGGAGTGATGGGCATTGCAGATGGCAGTACAGCAATGGTCAAGTGTGTAGTGTCCCTCTGGTGTTGAAGGTGATATGTTGATGATAGTTCGGCAGATATTTCTTCAAACCAGCCTGGTTGAGGTCCCCAGTGACGATGCAGAAGGCACCTGTCGATGCTATTTCATGTCTGTTGATCATGGCGCCCAATTTCTCAACTATAAGCTTGGTATTTTCCCGGGGCAGAATGTAGATTGCGGTTGGAATGACGGCGGAGAACTTCCTCGGATAGATGGAAAGGTCGGCACTTGACTGTCAGATATTCCAGGTCGGGGGAGCAGGAATGCCACATAATCACCTCATCTGAGCACCACGATGAGTTTATCATGAAGCTAATGCTGCTACCTCTTCCTTTTAATCTTGTATTGTCTTTCTGCTGACTGGTTACCACTCAACAAAAGCTTTTCACCGTATCTTGGTTGACATGACAATAAACTAAACTAAACTAAACTTTTATTGACGCTGCCCCTGTTCCATACCTTGAGTTTGAGCACCATGTTTGGAGAGTTGGGGGTGAGCCATGTCTCTATAAAACAGTATACAGCACTCTCTCATGTCCCTCTGATACAGTACTCTTGCTAGTCTTCTTCCTGGTTTTCCAGCTGTACTGTACATTTGCTAGAAGGATGCTTCAGTTTTACCCGATGGCCTCCCCGGCAGCCATGTTTTCTTACACGAACGGGATCTCCACTGTGCTTCCAGGTGCCGTACTTGCAATCCGCAGGATCGGATCTGTTACATCCATTGGGCATTCTTGAGGTTATTAATCCATTTAGGTGGCTTAAAAACACGATACTTACTGCTGTAGTTGTGGCTGCAGGTTTCAATTTTAAAAGGCTTCCAGGTGCAGTGCTTGTATTGTAGAGAGACTGGTCTGCTGAATCTCTCAGGTCCATTGTGTGATTGTAAGAGCTTTAAAAAAGCTTAAAACCCATCTACATACTGCTGTAGGTAAGGCTGCAGATTTCAGTTTTGAAAGGTCGGAATGTGTACATAGAAGTACACTCCTTCGTGCTGCTTGGAAAATGCTGCTTCTATCCGGTGTCACACAGCTGGTTGACTATTGTGCTGCAAATCCTCCAGGGATGCCCTGAAGTCCCCAGGAACTAAAAAGTAATCTCATCATACTGTGCTGAGAAAAATCAGAACATGTTTAAAAAATAAGCTTACGTCAGCCTTTTGTTTGTATTAGGCAGGGGAACTTGATAGTTGAGGATGCTCTGATGTGGTGGGAAGCAGTTTTCTGATTGGTGTTGGATGGCAGGGCCCAGCAAGGATGGACTGACAAAGCCATTAGTGGGGATGTGGAGAGAGGAGGATCGAATCTTCAGGAAAAACTCCAGTTCCGCCACCTGAAACATTAATTCTATTTCTTTCCTTCGTGCTGCTGAGATTCTCCAGTACTTTCAGATTTTCAGCCACTGCAGTTCTCTTTTGCTTTCCACTGTGTCCAACTGCAATTGCATCCAAATGCAAAATATTATTATTTCTGGGAATCTGAAATGAGCTCAGGAGATGAGTACAGGTCAGCCAGCATTTTTGGAGGGTGAGAAAGAGTTGATGTTTCAGAACAATCATATTTTATCAAGATGTTCTTTTTGTACAGTTGTTCTTATTGTTAAATTGTGGTGGGTTGTATGGTGGATTAACCAGCTCCTTGTACCAGCTGATCCTGAACGGTCCATGACATGTGTGAGGGCCTTGAAATTAAAGGGAGACAGCATTGCCTCTTTCTAGTTCCCTTTGCTGTGACTTGTATTTTTACAGTCTGAAGAAGGGTCTCGACCCGAAACGTCTCCCATTCCTTCTCTCCTGAGATGCTGCCTGACCTGCTGAGTTACTCCAGCATTTTGTGAAATAAATACCTTCGATTTGTACCAGCATCTGCAGTTCTTTTCTTACACTGTATTTTTACAGTCGTCATTCACTTACCTTTCCAGACTACTGTTAACATGAGAAGCTGTCGGTGCCTGAAGTAAGATTATCAACCAGATTTAATTTACATTCCGTTTCTCCAAACTATTACAGGATGTAAGGTATTTAAAAGGCTTTTAGATAGGCACATGGGAATGCAGGGAATGGAGGAATATGGATCACACACAGGCAGAGAAGACTAGTTTATCTTGGCAGCATGTTTGGCATGGGCATTGTGGGCTGAAGGGCCTGTTACTGTCCTGTACTGTTCAATCTTCCTTGTATTGCAGAAAGACTGCTAGTAAAAGTGGCGCTTCTTTCCTGCAGGAATGTCTCGACAGGACCTTCTCCTGGTACCTGGGATCGTCAGTGTTCCCCCTTCGGCCGAATGAAATAGAAGAGGAGGAGGACGACGATGACGATGACGAGGAGGAACCAAAAATTAAACAAAGCGAGAAAGCCAAGGAAGATAAGAAAGCTGATCCAGATGTTGCCCGCATTGATGCTATCAAAGTAACGTGTCAGAATAAGTCTTTGCTTGCAGTAATGTTTACATATTTAATATATTATTGACAAATACCTCTACATCCTCTCCTCCTGGACCATGTTCTGGGCCCGTTGCTTTCTCATTCATGTCTCTTTTTTCATCCACAGTTGTTGATTGTGCCAGCGTATGCGTTTAAGCTTTTATGGTACTCCGAGATCCATAAACAGTATCATGTTGGGTGATAAATCAAAAAATTACTAATGTTCCAAATCTGAAATAAAAAACAGAAAATCCTAGAAACACTCCTTAAGTCAGGCAGCATCTGTGGAAAGAAAAATGGTTAACATTTTAGGTCTGAGACCCTTCATCTAAACTGGCAAGAGGGACAACTAGATAGCTTTTCATTGCAGCCAAGGTGAGAGAGAAATGGGAAATATCTCTGATAGGGTGAGTCCAAATAGGTTACTGTAGCAGCTCAATGCATGTTCTGCTTTGTCTGAGCAGAATGTACTTTTACTGCTATTCTAACTGTTGCCTTAATGTATCCTACCAATGATATTTATTTTGCTCTAGCTATTCCCTCCACCTCCTCCGCAATTGAAATGAATGAGCTTTTTTTTCATTCCCAGTTCTGAACAAGGGTCCTGATCTTGAATTATTAACTGTTTCTCTCTCCACAGAGGCTGCCTGATGTTTCCAGCATTTTCTGTTTTATTTTTCATGTTGGAATGTGCAGGGGTGGGTCACTGCCAAGATTTGGACCACAGGCTGTAGGTGAGGCAATGGAGTTAGACTGCAGGCTGTAGGGGAGGGAATGAAACAGGTTTGCACGATATAAACCATTTCCCCTTCAGTCGGGCACATAAAGGCTAACATGCAAGAAAGCTGGCACCCTTGTGGGAAAAGCCAGGATAATTTCTGGGCACCTTTTAATTAAAGGCATTATGTGTTTATGTTATGCTTGCATAAATAGGATAACCCTCGAGTAAGCATAGCCTAGAAACAATATTGAACAGTAAGTTCTGAACTGCAGTCTACATTGAAAGCTAGAAAAAACTGCAAGCGATATATGCAGAGCTGGCTCCCCCAATCTAGCAAAGTGAAAATGACCAGATAATCAGTTTCAGTGCTATTAGTGGAGGGCTATATTGTGGCCAGGACTTTGATGCGTACTCTCCTGGTTATCTTTAGAAGTGTAGTGTCGAGCCACATCTGACAGATGTGGTTTTGTCCATTTGAAATCTATCTTTGCTTTATCAGTTTGGGCATGCTTTAGTGGGGAATGATTGTTTTTATATCCCAGAGCAAAAAGTGCAAAGTAATTTCAAGATTAGATTAATGTTCTCAATCCCTTTGGAAATTAACTCTTTAAAAATTTCCTTCAAATCAAGGTTGAGCTTGTGTTTATTTTTGGAATGAGTTAAAGAAGTTCCTAAGTATATGTTTATGCAATATATGAAGGAGATGCAATGAAGTCCAGATGCTGGGTATTTGCTTGACCCTCGTTGAAAGGGGGAAAGGTATAGGGGCATCATCAGTAGTCTAGTGAAATGAAAACTCCTTTGTTTCTGCATCTGCTCCCCGAGAGCTGATCTCTGAGGACAATGAGTGCTTAGTGTCATGAGGTCAGAAGATCAGTCAGTCAGGATGTTTCCTCATTGACGACTTGCTGTCATAAGGCACCCAAGAGAGAGTGTGGGAAAGATTGCAGCTAATGCTATTCCTGTGTTTTTAATAGTAAAAGTCTGCAATTCCCTTCTAACTTGATGTTGTTCTTTCGCTTGTTGTCATCTGGCAGACTGTGTGAGAAAACCCAAGCCATGCACTTGACTGAACATGGGAACAGGATTAGGGCATCTTGTATCTCAAACCAGTTCTACCGTTCATCAAAATAATTGATGAAATCTGTGACCAAACTCCATACCCCCAATTATTCTACAAATCCTACTCTTCACGACCACCATAAATAGTTTCTTTCTAAGTATGGTGGTCGTCTTGATTGCATTCATACATACTCTTTTCGTTGACTGGATAGCACACAAACAAAAGCTTTTCACTGTCCCTAGCTACACGTGACAAACTAAACTAAACTAGGATTTTAGTAACCTTGTTTAATAATTTAAATTTTGGAGCATACAACTCTGTTTCCCTCATTTAACTCTTGGAGGTCCAGGAATCATTTTGATAAATCTGTGCTGGTTCTTTTCCTGGTCCTTATTCAATATTCTTAGCTACTTCAGAACGCTGAAATTGAAAATATCAGGTCCTGGAGATTTTTAGTTTAGAGATACAGCATGGAAACAGGCCATTCGGCCAACTGAGTCCATGCCATCCATTGATCACCCACATACTAGTTCTGTGTCCTACACACTAGGGGCAAATTACAGAGGCCAATTAACCTACATACCTGCATGTCTTTGGAATGTAGGAGGAAACCGGAGAAAACCAACACAGTCACAGGGAGTGTAGGAAAGAACTGAAGATGCTGGTTTAAATCGAAGATAGACACAAAATGCTGGAGTAACTCAGCGGGACAGGCAGCATCTCAGGAAAGAAGGAATGGGTGACTTTTCGGGTCGAGACCCTTTTATAGACTGATCAGTCTGAAGAAGGGTCTCGACCCGAAACATCACCCATTCCTTCTCTCCAGAGATGCTGCCTGTCCCGCTGAGTTACTCCAGCATTTTGTGTCTACAATCACAGGGAGAAGGTGCAAATTCCACACAGATAGCAAACGTAGACAGGATCGAGCCCGGGTCCCTAGCGCTGTGAGATAGCAGTCTACCGCTGTGCCACCTTTGTCATCCTTTTGTGCCATTATGTTCCTCTTTACTGCTATTATTTTTGCCTTATGACTATTTTGAATTCATCTGGTTTTTTTCCATCTCCAAAGCACTGTTTTCCATTTGAAGAGACTGGCTTCCTGACCACTTTTCTTAATGTAAAACATCTTTTGCAATAATATTGTTTTTAATGTATTTTTTTGTAGATCTTGTTGTGTTTTATCACCTTTTGCGTTGTATTTCTTCCAATGACCAGATTCTGTGTTTTTCGCCTTTATGTGTGTTTTTACTTTCGATTTGGTTCAAGTTTGCTATTTTTGGCAAGTAAAGCTCTTGTCCTTGGAGTGTAAATTGGTTCCATATCACATTATAAACTGCTGCACAGTTGGTGTACCCATTAGCTGATTTTGCCAGTTTACTGTGGCCATTCTCATTCACATTCACGATACATCGATGTCGGCTTCTTCTTGACTTCTGGTTTGATGCCTCTTTTGAATTCAGTTATGCCATGATTGCTGTCTGATAAATGCCCATTTGCCATTAATTAAACTCGGCTTCACAAGTCAATTCAATTCAATTCAAGACAATTCAGCCGTCACAATATCAGAGTGTTATCAGCGACGCTCATGCCCTTGGTTGTACTATTAAGCTGAATGCTGTCCCTTAAGAGTTGAATTTTGCACTATGCAGTTTAATTTTTGTTTAAATTCTAATTTGTTTTCCACATTTCCCATTGTGGTTTTTCTTCATTTAAAAAAAACGTTCTTCAATCCTCCATGGTCTCTACACCCTCACTTCTGATTTGTATCATATTCGTGCCTTCAGCAGACTGCGGTCCAAGCCTCAAGAGTTCCATTCCTCAGGTTCGCTCCCTCTCTTTCTTTCTGTTGCTGATATTTAAAATCTAGATCTTTGATCATGTCCAAATAACTCATTCTTGAATTCAGTGCCAAATCCTTTAACCTGGTGCCAGTGCTAATTCTCCTGGGCATGATCCAAGACATTTCAGAATATTAAAGGCATAACATAAATCCAAGTTGCTGTGTCCATCCAGGGTCCCCCCCCCCCTTGTTTATGATCATGAAGCCTCAGAATTCGGTCTCGAAGCTTTGGTTTCTCAGCTTTAATTTAGGAAATTAATAGAGTTTCATAGCTGAATAAGCCTGTGGTATGTAAAAAGAAAAATTTCCTTTTGGGTATCTCAGACCAAATGCCTCCTCACAAGAACTGCATTTCTAAGTTGGACACAAAATGCTGGAGTAATTCAGCAGGATAGGTAGCATCTCTGGAGAGAAGGAATGAGAGATGTTTTGAGTCAGGACTCCTCAGACTGAGAATCAGCAGAGAGGGAGGCTAGAGATATGGAAGGTAAGATGTGAAAACGACAGGTCAAAGCAGACAATGGATTTCTAAGTTGTAGAATTGCATTCATTGCCCTATCGCTTAGGAAGGAAGCCTAAAATGAAAGGGCATTCATTTTGAGCATGCTGATCTATCTCAACTTTAATTATTTTTCCTAATTGCACAATATCTTAAATTCCTTATAAATAAGTAGCATTCACACCTTTGAAATTTCGTATTGAACTGCCAGCCTTAGTAGCTGCATGGGTGAGTGAGTCCCAGATTTCCACCAATCCTTTTGGAAATCATTTTGAGGGCGGCACAGTGGTGCAGCGATAGAGTTGCTACCTTACAGCGCCAGAGACCCAGGGATTCTGACGACAGGTGCTGCCTGAATGGAATATGCACATTCTCCCTGTTGCCACGTAGGTTTTCTCCGGGTGCTCCGGTTTCCTCCCACATTCCAAAGACGTGCAGGTTGTAGGTTAATTGGCTACTGTAAATTGTCCCTACTGTGTAGGATAGAATTAGTGTATGGGGATTGCTGGTCAATGCAGACTTGGTGGGCTGAAGGGCCTGTTTCCACATTAACTCTCAACTTTAAACTCTAAAAGTACTTCTTGACATCACTTCTTTTTTTAAAATTTATATTTTTATTAAGAAATATGACACATGAAAATGAAAAACAATGTCAGTTCAATGATGAGAATCACAGTCAAAGGATAGAGACAAAAATGGCAATACTACAATCAAAGTACTGTGTATCTCAATAGATTGAAATAAAAACTAGTCATACTTTCTGTTTGGCATCACTTCTGAAAGGCCTGGGTCTAAACTTAAGGCTAATTCTTTTTGTTCATCGACGCGAGGGCTTTGCACATCGGACCATCGGCAGGGGCGACTACAGATGGTTCTACACCCCGACCGCGGGCAAACAAAGAGGAAGATGATTGAACGTATAAAGCCCTAAATGGACATTCCCCCCCCCTACATCAAAAATCTTCTAACCCCCCTCTCTAACTCCAGGTCCCTCAGGTCGGCCGACTTGGGGCTACTCACTATCCCGCGGTCTAGGCTTAAGCTCAGGGGTGACCGCGCTTTTGCGGTTGCAGCTCCTAGACAGTGGAACAGCATCCCTCTCCCCATCAGAACTGCCCCCTCCATCGACTCCTTTAAGTCCAGGCTCAAAACCTATTTCTACTCCCTAGCGTTTGAGGCTCATTGAGGAGGCGCTGTGAACTGTTTGCGTGCTACTGTATGTTTCATTTTTTTCCTTAGTACCTAATCAGATGTACAGCACTTTGGTCAACGTGGGTTGTTTTTAAATGTGCTATACAAATAAAATTGACTTGACTTGACTTGACCTTCCATCACAGTGAGGAATGTGGAATCCGCTGTGGTGGATCTTGATGTTAAATGTTATTTTACATGGCTGTGTGTCTTGTTGCTTTTTACTTAGTATGGGTGTATGGTAACTCAAATTTCACTATACCTTAATTGGTACATGTGATAATATCTTGAATCTTGATTCTAGAGAAGAGGGGATAGAAGGAGGAAAACCATCAGCTCCTTTGATTCTTAATGCTTAATTATCTCTGGTGTTTCCCATTTATTTCATTACTGCAGGGTTTGCTGAAGATGAAAGTGCTTCACCGTCTGCGTTACATCCTTGAAGTTGTCCGACCTGCTCCGTCGGTCGTCCTTGACATTTTGGAGATTCTGATTCGAATTGCAAGACATTCCTCTGAGGCTTGTAATCAGGTATTACTGACAGTAACTACCATCTGATGCAGTCAGCGACGTACTGTGATGTCGGAATTGCAATAGCCAGTTGGTGGGTGGTAAAGCCCCAAAAATAGCAGTGTGATGGTTGGTATTCACTTCAGTGGTGACATAAGGGGCTCTAGATGCTGGAATCTTGAGCAAAAATATAGTGGAGGAACTCAGCGGGTGAGGAGGGAAATGGTCAGATGATATTTTTGGTCAAGACCCTTTGGCAGTGTTAGCTGAGGGCTAGATATTGCTCAGGATTCGGGAGAGAACATTTCTGTTCATCAAATAGTGATGTAAGATCTTCTGCATCCATTTGCAGATCAATTGGAGCCTCCATTTAATGTCCCAATGGAACAGAACAATGCGATACTGGTGCATTAGTAACAGAAGAGATTGAACCTGCAATCTTCAGAGCCAGAAATGCCAGAAATGAGCATGCTACCAGTGTTCCAAGACTTGCACTGGAACACGAAAATGATGTACACAAAGAGAGACAATTACAGATGTTGTCCTGGACAACATCCTCAAAAGAAACTATGTGAAGGGAGCTGTATAAACAGAGTTGCCATCCCAGGAATCAATGTGGTTGTACAAAATGATCATAAAAATAAACAAGAAGTGAGGACGATGCAGATCATAAAGGGGAAGAGATCTCAAGATTTGGCTTTAACATTCAATTACTGAGGGCGAATAAATCTCGCCCTCTTAAAGAACCGAGGTTATGGCATTTCTGTGAAATAGCTGGCTGATTAATCATACTCAGTGTTGTTTACCCAGGCTATGCAAATGTTTCCTTTCTAGATATATATCTTGGAAAGTTTCAATTGTATTTGTTTCTAATTCCCTTTTCTAAATTATCGTGATCTATTGGATTTGAAAGAAACAAAATAAATTCAGTCAATAAAATCCCACTGGTTTCCCAAATTTTCTTTAATCTATATTTACTCAACTCTCTTGCTGATGGAAACATTTTCTGCCTATTAATTCTATAAAATCCACAATCTTAGTCTACCAAACAAAAGAAGATGATGAGGATGCATGGGCAAGGACACTGGAATGGCTTGGTGGCCATTGGTTTAGGCCAGAGTGCTGGTGATTGCTAGAGATAGTTATTGTTGAATCTAAAAATAGTATAATAATTGTTATAAGATTGCATCTTTGGTCTCTCTCACTCAGATTCTAGTGTGCCCGCGGCTGGTGGAGACAATTGTCTCTGAGTTCCTACCATCCACCTGGAAGATTCAGACTCTGAGCAGGGGTGATCCGATGACCAGTAGCTACGGCGTGCCTCTTGCTGCTGCCATGAAGTTAATTCGTGTTCTGGCATGTACCGGAAGGAATATGTCGGCTATTTTGGTAACTATCAGCCAGGCCTAATTCATTCTTTGCTCGTTAGACTTTGCCGTTGAATAAGGAGAATGAACGGACAACGTGCTGTTAAGGATAGAGAAACAAGGGACTGCAGATGCTGGCTAATACACAAAAGGACACAGAGTGCCGGAGTAACTCAGGCGCATCTCTGGGGAATGTGGATAGGTGACGTTTCAGGCCATTTCTCCTGTCACTTTGTCCACTCCGTCACTCCCCCCTCCACCACTGGCGCCTCCTCCTCCGACTCCCTGGAGCCGCCGACATCATGGTGGAAGATGTTGGTGACTTTGTGAGAAGGAGGAGGAGGTGGAGGCGGTTGAGGGGGAGGGAACAAATCGTCGACCGACGGGAAGAAGTGGCAGCTGGTGAGAGGGTTGGGAGCCCCACGATGACTGAGAGTGTCCTGTCCTTTTGTGTCCTTTTCTGGTTCTGCGGTCGAAGAAGAAACGGAGGCTTTAAGTCCTTTTTAAGTCCTTTTAATCAGCATCTGCAGTTCTTTGTTTTATGGTGATTCCGACATAAAATCTGACATCTATAATGGTTTATGGAATGTAAGCTTTAGGCAGTGTAAGAAATTTTAAATGTGGCTTTAGGCAATTCTGTACTTGGGTAGGAAAGGAATCAAGGGATCTGGGCCTATTGCAGGCAAATTGGGAGGGTGTAGTTAGGTATGATAGACGACGTGGATTAGGTAGGCCGTAAAGATCTGTTTCTGTTCTATACGTTACTGTAACTGTGACTGATGAAATGAGCATTATACAATGAGATACAAAAATCCAGCTATGTGATTCTGATCAGCTTATACACTGATGAGCCAAAACATTCTGACCACTGACAGGTGAAGTGAATAACATTGGTTATCTTGTTACAATGGAACCTGTGGGTGGGATATATTAGGCAGCAAGTGAACAGTCAGTTCTTGAAGTTGATGTGTTGGATGCAGGAGAAATGGGCAGGAGTAAAGACCTGAGCGACTTTGACAAGGGCCAAATTGTTGTGGCCATACGACTAGGTCAGAGCATCTCTGAAACGGCAAGGTTTGTGGGGTGCTCCCGGTCAGCAGTGGTGAGTACCTACCGACAGTGGTCCAAGGGGGGACAAACCACAAACCGGCAACAGGGCGTTGTCATCAATGCACGAGGGCTACGAAGGCTATCCCGTCTGGTACAAACCGACAGGTCTACTGTGGCACAAGTCACAGAAAATTTTAATGGTGGTCACGGGAGGAATGTGTCACAGTGCATCACACCCTGCTGTGCATGGGGCTGCAGAGTGTCAGAGTGCCCATGATGACCCCTGTCCACTGTCGAAACCGCCTACATTGGGCACACGAGCATCGGAACTGGACCTTGGAGCAATGGAAGAAGGTCGCCTGGTCCGATGAGTCCTGTTTTCTTTTAGATCACGTGGATGGCCGTGTACGTGTGCACTGTTTACCTGGGGAAGTGATGGCACCAGGATGCACTGTGGGAAGACGAGCCGGTGGAGGGAGTGATGCTCTGGGCAATGTTCTGCTGGGAAACCCTGGGTCCGGCCATTCATGTGGACGTCAATTTGACACACGTCACCAACCTAAAAATCGTAGCAGACCAGGTACACCCCTTCATGGCAATGGTATTCCCTGATGGCAATGGCCTCTTTCAGCAGGATAATGCGCCCTGCCACACTGCACACATTGTTCGGGAATGGTTTGAGGAACATGATGAAGTGTTCACGGTGTTGCCCTGCCCTCCAAATTGTGCTGGATCGTCAAGTCCGATCCACGGCGGCTCCACCTCGCAACTTACAGGACTTGAAAGATCTGCTGCTAATGTTTTGGTGCCAGATACCACAGGACACCTTCAGGGGTCTTGTAGAGTCCATGCCTTGGCGGGTCGGCGCTGTTTTGGTGGCACACAGAGGACCAACAGCATATTAGGCAGGTGGTCATAATGTTTTGGCTCATCGGTGTATATTTTAGAGTCAAGTCATTTAAGAAGACGAATTAAAACTAGCATTGACATTTTGGCTTATTTCTATCTCTGTCCCTGCTTTTAAGCAATGTATTTCCATCTTCCTCTTGCTTGGCACAATTTATCACTCCAAACAAAAATCTGGAAAATTACATTAGAACATATTCACGAGATTCACGAGATTGATCCCTGGGTTGGCGGGACTGTCATATGAGGAAGGATTGAAAAGACTTGTATTCACTGGAGTTTAGAAGGATGAGAGGGGATCTTATAGAAACATATAAAATTATAAAAGGACTGGACAAGTTAGATGCAGGAGAAATGTTCCCAATGTTGGGCGAGTCCAGAATCAGGGGCCACAGTCTTAGAATAAAGGGGAGGCCATTTAAAACTGAGGTGAGAAGCAACGTTTTCACCCAGAGAGTTGTGAATTTGTGGAATTCTCTCCACAGAGGGCAGTGGAGGCCAAATCACTGGATGGATTTCAGAAAGTTCGATAGAGCTCTCGGGGCTAGTGGAATCAAGGGATATGGGGAGAAGGCAGGCATGGGTTACTGATTGTGGACGATCAGCCATGATCACAATGAATGGCGGTGTTGGCTCGAAGGGCTGAATGGCCTTCTCCTGCACCTATTTTCTATGTTTCTATATGGAAGTTCTTCATCCATATTCCTTGGGTTTGTTCTTTGCCTGTTCAACTTAACATTGATTTTATTATTCTACTCTTCTGATTTAGGCATCTTCATTCCCAATTCAAAACCATTTTTTCCAATTCACCAACGTATAGGAATCATCAGTTAAAAAGACCACTGCCATAGTGAGTCAAAGAGTCATAGAACAAAACAGTGTGGAAACAGATTAAATCTTTTCCCCTTCACCCTGAACCTATGTCCTCTGGTCCTCGATTCCCCTACTCTGGGTAAAAGACTGTGCATCTACCTGATCTATTCCTCTCATGATTTGTATACCTCAAGAAGATCTCCCCTCATCTTCCTAAGCTCCAAGGAATAGAGACCCAGCCTACTCAACCTCTCCCAATAGCTCACACCCTCTAGTCCTGGCAACATCCTCGTAAATCTTTTCTAAACCTTTTCAGGCTTGACATCTTTCCTATAAATAGACAATAGACAATAGGTGCAGGAGTAGGCCATTCGGCCCTTCGAGCTAGCACCGCCATTCAATGTGATCATGGCTGATCATTCTAAATCAGTACCCCATTCCTGCCTTCTCCCCATGCACAAAGATAAAGAGTCATGCACAACTATGGTTTGAAGAAGAAACAGAACATAGAAATTAACTCCACATCTATCTTGTGTTATATCAGGAAGGTAGTTTTATTCTGTTCCAAGTGTGGGAAATGTTTGGTAGTTTAAATTGAATCTACTGCACCAAATATGCAAGTCATTGGAAGATATTATCATTGGAACTGTACTCTACTTGCCAGCACGAACTCCAGACTTCCAATCAGCACTAACTATAAATCCTACCTTGTAGGAAGTAGCCCTTTGTTATGAGCACTTTAAGGTGCACCTACCTTGCTCGAATATTTTGTTATGGTCACTAGAAACTGACCAGACTGGCTTAATGACATGAATGGTCTGTGTTGTTGCTTGTATTTTTAAACAGTTAAACAAATTCAATATGAAGGAGCGAATAGGGAGGCTCATAGCACAAGATCCTGGCGACCTGCCCTTGGAGCTGCAGGAAGCCCATGCACTGAGCATCGAAGCCATGCGACTGTGGGCTGTTGCAGCCAACTATGGACAAGCATGCGACATGTACAAGTGAGTGTGCAGTGAAAGGCAAGGGGCGGGATCACAAAGGGTACATTTATTTGGGATGGACTGAATATGGGAAGTGCATTGGGAAATGAGCTGTGTGTATGATGAAGTGACCAGATAAAGTAGGAGGTTGGTGTGTTTAAAGGCAGGAGCATGCATGGTATATAATTGAAGGGCAGGAATTTTTGCTTTAGCCCAGGAGATTTTTTAATCTTCCCCAGGAGAGATTTGGGTGGTATTTTGTCATCGTTCCCCAGCCCCGCACGGCCCGGTTTTACATTCTCCCTAAAATCTATAAACAGAACTGCCCTGGCAGATCCTTTATCTGTGCGTGCTCTTGCCCCACTGAAATACTTTCCATGTATCTCGACTCCATTCTAGGTCCAATCCCTCCAGACCTTTGTCGAAGATACCTCACACGCCCTTTGTCTCTTTAATGACCTGTTCTCCAGCCCCCGTTCCCTCATCTTTACTGTGGACATTCAGTCACTCTACGGCTCCATCCCCACCAGGAAGGCCTTAAAGCCCTCCATTTCTGCTTCGATTCTTCCCCGCAGAACCAGCCAATTTCCCTCTACGAACACTCTCCTCCACCGAGCGGAGCTGGTCCTCTTAACAACTTCTCCTTCGACTCCTCCCACTTCCCCCAAATCAAAGGTGTTGCCATGGGCCCTCTCATGGGCCCCAGCTATGCCTGCCTCTTTGTAGGGCATGTCGAACAATCACTGTTCCAGGCATACACTGGCCCTATCCCTGAACTTTATCTCTGCTACATTGACGACTGCATTGGGGCTGCCTCCTGCACCCATGCAGAACTCATGGACTTCATTAACATCACTACCAATTTCCATCCTGCACTCAAATTCACTTGGTCCATCACAGACACAACCTTCCCCTTTCTTGATCTCACTGTCTCCATCACAGGGGATAGACTATTGACTGATATATATTATAACCTATTGACTCCCACAGCTATCTAGACTACACTTCTCACCCTGCTTCCTGCAAAGCCTCTATCGCCTTCTCCCAATTCCTCCGTTTCCGCCGCTTCTCCACTCAAGGTGTTCCATACCAGGACATCCGAGATGTCCTCAGTCTTTAGAGAATGGGGTGGGGTGGGGTGGGGGGGGGGGTCGTCTCTTCTTCCTTAGATGAGGCCCTCACATGTGTCTCCTCGGTATCCTGTAGCTCCGCTCTTGCTCCTCCTCCCTCCAATCCCAACAGGGACAGAGTGCCCCTAGTCTTCACCTTTCACTCTAGCAGCTGTCGCATACAGCACATAATCCTCTGACATTTTCGCCACCTCCAACACGATCCCACCACTGGTCGCATCTTTCCATTTCTATTCCTTTCTGCTTTCTGCAGAGACCCTTCCCTCCACCACTCACTGGCTCACTCATCCCTTCCACCCAAACCACCCCCTTCCCAGGTACTTTCCCCTGCAACCACAGGAGATGCAACACCTTCCCTATACTTCCCAACTTGCCTCCATCTAAGGACCCCGATAGTCCTTTCAGGTGGGGCAGAGGTTCACTTGCGCCTCCTCCAACTTCATCTACTGTATCCATTGTTTTTGGTGTGGACTGCTTTAAAACAGCGAGACCAAGTGCAGACTGGGTGATTGTTTCGCTGAACACCTATGCTCAATCCGCCTTGGCCTACGCGATCTCCTGGTTGCCAAACATTTTAACTCCCCTTCCCATCCCATACTAACCTTTCTGTCCTGGGCCTCCTCCACTGTTGGGGGAACAGCACCTCATATTTTGCTTGGACAGCTTACAACCCAGTGAATATTCATTTCTCTACTCTCAATTAACCCTTACATCCCCTCTCTCTCCTTCCCTCCCCCACCCTAGTCGTCCTGCTAGTTTCACCATTCATATCCCTGCGTTATCACCTCCTCCGTGGTCAACAATAAACCATTGTGAGCTCCATGGCCATTGGTTTCCTTCTTCCCTGACTCTCCGTCTGAAGAAGGGTCGCGACCTTAAGCGTCACCAATTCCTTTTCCCCAGAAATGCGACCTGACTCACTGAGTTACTGCATCATTTTGTGTTTATCTTCGGTATTTCATCATGATGTTTGAGACTTGTGGGTCTTTTCTGGGCCATCATTTTCATTGATTGTGTTTAGCAAAAATGCCTTTCCTGACCTCGGAATGTCCTGAATATCTTTAGTGTGGATATGCATTCAATAAAATCCCTTAAATAATAATGTGATAATTGCTGATTTCTCCTTTTACCATCCCCAGGGACTTCTATCCTGTACTGATGAAGATTCTCCAGACCCTACCAAATCTCGTGTCCCAGCCGAAAAAAGAGGACCCTTCATTTGATTATTCCTTACAGAGAGCCGAGACGTTGGTTTGCCTCCTTATCAATGTCACTCACACTGCAGGGTGTGCTTTTGAACTGCAGGCCCAGTTCACCTCCAGGTACCTCTTTGCTCTCCCCCTTTTGCCCTCATCCAATTTGGGTCAAGTTCAATTTTCTATAATATCATTCCAGATCTATTGCCTAGATCAATCCTTTCACACTTTTGAGTGTCCAGTTGTCGACTTTAGTTAACTATGTGTCTGTGATTTGTGTGAAAACTCATCTCTGTCTTCAAAGAATCTCCAATTTAAAGTACCAAGCCCACTAAGGCTAATTACATCGCAAGATACATAGACAATAGGTGCAGGAGCAGGCCATTCGGCCCTTCGAGCCAGCACCACTATTCAATGTGATCATGGCTGATCATCAGTACCCCGTTTCTGCGTTCTCCCCATACCCCTTGATTCCGCTGGCCCTAAGAGCTTTATCTAACTCTCTTTTGGATGAGAGCTCCCTTCTGCTCCCTTCTGTGTCTGTTTCCCCAATTTCTCATTATTCACCTTCCTGTAGAGCTTTTGTGTTTCTGGGTAGACACAAAAAGCTGGAGTAACTCAGCGGTCAGGCAGCATCTCTTGAGAGAAGGAATGGGTGACGTTTCGGGTCGAGACCCTTCTTCAGACTGTTTCTTTTCTGTGTATCACTAGGTGTGCTACACAGGACTTGAGATCATTTAGCATATTTTATAACCTGGAACTTCACAAGCCATAGACAAATGCACCAGCCAGCTTTGCTACAAAAGGAAATACCTCAATAAACAGATTATTTAATGATATAAATCATTAAAAGCTGGAAATACTTAACAGGTTGGGCAGCATCTGAAGAGAGACTAACTGTTAATGTTTTAGGTCTGTGACCTTGTATCAGAACTGTTGGTTGAATGTTGGATACGGGATGATTATTTGCCAGGGTAGAGGGAATAGTTCCCTGGTTCTTTGAAGCATCCTCCACTCTCCTTGAAGAGGTATCCGAGTTCCAACTATCTATGGCTGCTTCATCAATCACCTTCCAAATGCCATCAGCTTGTCTCCTGCACCACGTAGGGTGTTAATACTCTAGACCATTGCTACACCACGATCAAGTATGTCTTTGGATCCATCCCTTGCCCTCATTTTGGCAGTCTGTTATTGCTGCTCCCGCGGGATAACAGACAGAGATTGAAGTGCAAGGGATCAACAAAAAGAGTGATACAGCTGTGATCTGAAGAGGTTGAATCCTACTTCAGAACTGCCTTGAGTTGTTGGGCTAGAACGTTCAAAGACCGTTCATCCAACCCAAGGTTCATCTTAATTGTCATTGTTTTCATCAATAAATACGTTGGTAACTGCGTTCTGACAAAGACAGATTGCATCTCTCCTAACCAGAATCCTTGGATGAAAAGGGAGATTCGCTCTCTGCTAAAGTCCCGATCAAAGACTATTAAGAAGGATGACCCATACTGCTCAAGAAGGCTAAGTATGATCTCCACAAGTCTGTCAGTGATCCATAATAGAATTCCAAAACAAACGAGAGCCCCAATTCAACCAAGCGGATGCGAGGCGACAGTGGAAGGGCCTGAAAACTATCATGGGTTAGAAGCTGAAATAAGGGGCGATATTTGCCTGCGACCTTCGAATGAACTCATTGCCTTTTACATCTGCTTGGAACAGGCAAACTAAGTACCCCCTAAGTGACGTCATCTCATCTCATCTCCAGCTGGCCCTGTCCCATACATCTGGGTGGTAGAAGTCCGATCTAATTTCACAAAGGTAAACTCTAGGGAAAGTGGCCAGCCTGGATGGAGTCCTTTAAAGGAGTTGTGAAACATTGTGCAAACCAGCAGACCACAGTCTTTGCCAACATCTTCACTTCTCAGTTCAACAGTGTCCTGTCTTCATCTGCTTCAAGGAAACCCCATCACTCCAAGAAAAGTTAAGTGACCAGTTTCAATGACTACTGTCCAGTAGCTCCAACATCGATCATAATGAATTACATTGAAAGATTAATAATGGCCCACATCTGTGCCTGACTATGTAGGCCCCTTACAATTTGTGTACAGGAAAAATGGGTCAACAGAGAATGGCATCTCCCTTGCACTACAATCAGTCCTGGATCACCTTGATGTCAGGATGCTATTTAGCGACTACTGCTCAGCCTCCAACACCATAATACCAAATTAGCTCATCCCTAAACTTCTAGACTTGGCTTTGGGGCTTCCATCTGCAATGGAGTCTGAAAAAGGAGCCCGACCTGAAACATTACCTATTCATGTCCTCCACAGATGCTGCCTAACCTGTTAAGTTACTCCAGCACTGTATGTTTTTTGCTCAAGATTCCTTGTGTCTACCTTGTTCACACCCCCTTCCTGGAGGTGCTGTTACATACTCTTAAATCTTTACTCTTTACTCTTAAATCTACCTTATCTGGTTATTCTGTTATTGCACTTTAATGTAATATTTTGCACTGCTTCAGATTGCACTACAATCTTTGCCCCATTCTGCTGTTTTGCATTTGTTGTTTTATCCATTGCTGTATCTCTGTTTACTCGGTACACTTCACGTGGAAAATGGAGTTTCATTCCACCCTGATGTATATGACAATAAACTTGCCTGAAGCTGGCTTCCATTCCCATCAGAACATAGTGGCAAAGCCCATGGTCGAAGCTGAAGCTCTCATTGAATCCATTGGATCTGATGACCTTTATGCTTTCTCCCCCAACCCCCATCCAGTCACACACTTGTGATGACTGTAACTTTGTCCCACAGTTTGATACCCTGAGTTCAGTCTCATCAATCGATGAAGGAATGGGGAATTATATAACCATATATGGCACCTATACTAGTGAAACAATTGGGAGCAAAAGAAGTAAGAGGTGCAGAGAGATTAAGTAGGCAGAATTATGGCTGATGAAGAATTATGTGGGTGAGACCGAAGTTATCTATTTTGGATCTAAGAAACTCAAATCAAGCTATTTTATAAATGTTGAGAATGTAAGAACAGTGAGAAGAGAAGAGCAACGATTTATAATGCTATGGGTACTAATCACTCAAGCTGAAAAAGAACAGATGAGTAATTAAAAGGTTTAGTGGCAAGTAAGCCTTTCTTTCCAAAGGGCTGGAGAACCAAGTGTTGGAAGTTGCTTTTAACTCTGCTGAACTCTGGTTGGATCTGGGCACTGTATTCTGATTTGAGTAAAAGACCTGGAAAATATTGAGGAAGTGCTGCAGAGCTGAAAGAATTAAATGCTGAGGATGCTCAATAGGTTTGCTGGGGAGGTTCAGAACAAATAAGAGAGCAAAGTCTACAATGGAATATAATGAATTGGGTGAATAAAGATGGCAGAAGGGTATAATGTGACTTTAGGCTTTAGAGAGAAATAGGCCCTTCGTACCACCGAGTCCGCGTCAACCAGCGATCACCCCATACCCCGATCAGTACTATCCAACACACTAGGGGCAATTTACAATTTTACCGAAGCCAATTAACCTACAAACCTGTGTGTCTTGGGAGGAAACCAGAGCACCTGGAGAAAACCTACTCGGAACCACAGGGAGAACATACAAACAGCACGGGTAGTCAGGATTGAACCCGGGTCTGGCACAGTAAGGCAGCAACTCCATCACTGTGCCACCTTGCGGAGATGTGAAATTAAGCATTTCGGGGAATATTCGGGTGTGAGACTGATAGATTCTGGTGTTCAGAGAGATCGGCTTCAATGATGTTCCTAAGGGAGGGTGACCATGAAATATAAACTTTAGAATATGGGTAAGCGTATCATGCAAAGCACAATGAAAATTTGGAACTCATCTGCAAACATTAAAATTGGGGCTTAATTAAAAAATATTATGTTATTAACACTTACAGTAAGCAATGTTGCTGTGAAGAGAAAATTACAAAAGGTCACTAAGAGATTGCACAGGTAGAACTTTGGCTGATGAAAATGTACGTGGGTGTGGATGACGCTCCAGCTCTTCACAGTCTTAGCTACCTAGGTTCGATCCTGACCCAAGGTGCTGTTTTCGTGGAGTTTGCACCTTATGCATTTCTTGGGGATCTTCTGACTTCCTACTGTGAGCCAAAAGTTTGTGGGTTGGTAAGTTAATTGACCATCAAAAGTTGTCTCTAGCATATTGGAGTCTGGCAGAGGTGGTGAGGATGATGGGAATATACTGAGAATAAAAGAGACTTGGTGTCAAAAAGCGCCAAAAACCCATGGGGTATGGGGAGAAGGCAGAAACGGGGTACTGATTGAGAATGATCAGCCATGATCACATTGAATGGTGGTGCTGGCTCGAAGGGCTGAATGGCCTACTCCTGCACCTATTGTCTATTGTCTCCTTAAAGATTGTGAGTCCGTATGACTGAAACGAGTTTGGATAATTCCTGGTTATCCACAAGCTGTTTATCTGGTTTTCAGACGAGCTGTACTGGTCCAAAGACCTCCCCTCTCCCCTTGAGTGCATACACATGCTTGACCTGGCCTACAATCCCCACTTTGCTGGCAGGAGCTCCAGAGTGGACCAGTGGACATTGAGCTGGAACCGTAGAAAGACATTTACCCTTGCTGGCCGAAGCAAATGTAATCACAGTATTTGCTCAGCTGCTCGACATATCTCAGTTGAGAAATCTCTTTCGATTTGGTTGACTAATCAGCGAACAACAAAGTAACGTCTGTGTGGGATGTTTGATGGTTTTTAATGTGTCTCATATTCTCCTTTTCATTATTTGTATTTTTGCAATACGTGTGGAAACACTCCTTTCCATTACCATGGATAATGGAAGCCGACTTAAATGGAATTCAGACACAGGTTAGCCAGGATTAACTTGAATGAGTATAAACTTATCATGTATCAACAAAAGGACTGTAGCAATGCAGGAAATGCTTTGTGGTCCCGAATCAAAATTTCCTTCATAGTTCTAGAGCTCTACCGCACGGAAACAGGGCAGGACAACCATGTTCCCATTTGCCATTTGCATGACCTATAACCCTCTTAAACCATTCCTGAAAAAAAAAAAAAATCTCTGCAACCCCCTGGCTTTATCCTTCCTGTAGTACGGTGACCAGAACTGTGCACAATATTCTGGGTGCAACATTTTGTACAACTGGAGCATGATTTCCCAACTCTTGTCCTCAATACCTCATCCAACTCTTGTCAAGCATGCCAAACACCACCTTTACAACCTAGTCTACTTGTGTTGTCACTTGTGTACTTGCATCTCGATGTCTCTCTGTTCTACACACTCCCAAGGTGTCTGTCTTTCCCTGTGTGAGACCTGCCCTGGTTTAATTTCTCAAATTGCATCATTTTCATATATATCATATACAGCCGGAAACAGGCCTTTTCGGCCCTCCAAGTCCGTGCCGCCCAGTGATCCCCGCACATTAACACTATCCTACACCCACTAGGGACAATTTTTACATTTACCCAGCCAATTAACTTACATACCTGTACTTTTGCACTTATCTGATTTAAATTTAATCAGCCATTCCTTTGCCCACTTTCCCAGATGATCTAGATCCTGTTGTAACCTTGGACAATCTTCTGCACTGTCCACCACATCACCAATCTGCAAATTTACTAATCATGCCATCTACATTCTCATCAAAATCATTAATTTAACTGTGAACATCTAGCCTACTCCTAGGAGTATCTATATGAATTTGTGCATTGAGTATTTCTGAAGGTACCACAAAATGCTGGAGTAACTCGGCAGGTCAGGCAGCATCTCGGAGAGAAGGAATGGGTGACGTTTCGGATCGAGACCCTTCTTCAGACTGAGTATTTCCGAATACATTGCTGTTCCTTACTACCCTGATGTAGGAGAACTTCGACCAGATTTCAAACCAGTTAATTAACCAACAAAAATAGAGAATGCTTGAAAAACTAAGCAAGCCAGGCAGTATCCGTGGACAGGAAACAGATTTGGCATTTCAGGTCGATGATTGGAGGTGAGAAAAGGCAGTGCTGGCAACAGACAACCTCAGGAAGGGTGGAGTCCATAATGGCCCATTGTTGTCTGGGGAAGATGTGCTAATGCGAGGAATACATGGATGTGACCGTCTCCGGTACGCAGTTGGCATTGATGGCACTGCCCTGAGCTGGTTCGTTTCCTACCTCAAAGATAGGAGTTTCGCCATCAACATAGGCAGTTATTCCTCTGCTCCAGCTAGCCTCTCCTGCGGAGTTCCACAAGGCTCCATCCTAGGCCCCATTCTCTTCTCTCTATACATGCTCCCCCTTGGCCAAATCATTCAAAGGCACGGCATTTTTTTCCACTGCTATGCCGATGACACTCAGCTTTACCTCCCTCTGAAACCCAACAACCAGTCAAATTTAAACAGCCTCTTACACTGCCTTGAGGACATAAAATGTTGGATGGCACAGAACTTCCTCCAATTAAACGAGAGCAAGTCTGAGGTCATCCTATTCGGCCCCCCCGACTCCATCAAATCGATAACAGGCAGTCTTGGAAGCCTATCCTGCCTAGTCAAACCGCATGTCAAAAACCTCGGCGTGATATTTGACTCTGCATTAAAATTTGACAAGCAAGTCAACGCTGTGGTAAAAGCCAGCTTCTTCCAACTTCGTACCATAGCTAAAATCAAACCTTTCCTCCAATTCGACGACACTGAAAAAATCATTCACGCTTTCATTTCCTCCCGCCTAGACTACTGCAACTCCCTATACACTGGGATCAGCCAATCTTCCCTGTCCCGCCTGCAACTGGTCCAAAACGCCTCAGCGAGACTCCTGACGGGTACCCGTAAAAGGGACCACATCACGCCGATTCTGGCCTCTCTCCACTGGCTCCCTGTACAGTACAGAATCAACTTCAAGCTCCTCCTATTCACATATAAAGCCCTAAATGGACATTCCCCTCCCTACATCAAAAATCTTCTAACCCACCTCTCTAACTCCAGGTCCCTCAGGTCGGCCGACTTGGGGCTACTCACTATCCCGCGGTCTAGGCTTAAGCTCAGGGGTGACCGCGCTTTTGCGGTTGCAGCTCCTAGACTGTGGAACAGCATCCCTCTCCCCATCAGAACTGCCCCCTCCATCGACTCCTTTAAGTCCAGGCTCAAAACCTATTTCTACTCCCTAGCGTTTGAGGCTCATTGAGGAGGCGCTGTGAACTGTTTTGTATGTGCTGTTATGTTTGCGTGCTACTGTATGTTTCATTTTTTTCCTTAGTACCTAATCAGATGTACAGCACTTTGGTCAACGTGGGTTGTTTTTAAATGTGCTATACAAATAAAATTGACTTGACTTGACTTGACTTGAACAGTAGAACTGGTAGGATGACTAGGATGGTGGAGGAAGGCAGAGTGGTGGGGGGGAAATTAGAGAAATCAACGTATAAATCAGCATCTGAAGTTCCTTCCTGTACAGAATGACGTTGATCAGTTGACAAATTGGGCTGAGCAATTATAAATGGAATTTAATCCTGATAGATATTAATCCTGATAAGTATCCTGAGATGATCCATGTTCTGATGGTGATCTGATAAAAGTAGGACCTATACCATCAATGGTAATCCTCTAAGGAGTACAAGGCGCAATGGGACGCTGTTGCTTAAGTTCAAAGATTCCTGGAGGCGGCTACACAGGTAGATGGGTTGGTGAAGAAGACATTCAGGATGTTGGGCTTCATTAGCCAGGGCATGGAGTTTAAGATCAGGGTGTTCTTGGTACAATCTTCTAAAACAGATTAAGCTTCAGCTGGAATATGATGTACCGTTCTGGTTGCAACACAGGAAAATATTCGGAGATTTACCTGGATATTTTAGTTACAAAGAGAGGCGAGATGAGGTGGGTTTGTTTTCCTTGGAGCAGATTAAGCTGATGGGAGTGAGGAGGAACCTAATAGTATTATACAAAATTATGAGAGGTATAGGTAAGGATAGATAGTAATAATCATGTCCCCAACGTAGAGGTGTCTGAAAACAAGGTGAGGATTAAGAGGTTTTGAGGGGATCTACCAACTATTTTTTTTCACCAGTTGCAGTCTGGAATGCACTGCCTGAGGGGTGGTGGAGGCAGGGACTCAAGAGTTAAGAAGGCTCTGGATGAATACTTGAATCTCCAAGGCACATTAGGCCATGGACCAAGTGCTGGTAAATGAGACTAGTTTAGATAGGTACTTGGTAGTTGGCATTGATGTGATTGGCTGTAGAGCCTGTTACTGTGCTGAATTACTCTTTTATCAGTGAATGGTAGAATGTGGAACTTGCTGAGAATAACATTTCAGAGGATTAAATACGTAATCATTGGGCTGAATTGTAGTAGGTTGGAGGTATCTCATTTTGAACCAAGACATAGTGGTGTTGGTCTGAATGCCGTTAATTCTGTGTAATTTCTGAAAGCCTTTCTTCAACCTACCCTTTATCATTCCCTGCTAATTCTGCAGCAAGTTGGGGAATCCCTCCACCAGTGAAGCACCCGTGTCTTTAGCAGGGCTCTGTGAGCACGCTGTAACTGTGTGATGATCACAACCGGTCGCTCATCTTGTACCATTTTCATGCCACAGCGCAGTGGATGCTCCTGGAGACCTGATGCCTCCGTTTGTGATTAAAGCAGGTCTTGGACCCATATGAGTGATTGCAGATTGATGCTGGGAGACTAGAGTGGAGGAGAGGCAGTTGAATTGGTGGCCGTTGCTAGGCAACACAAATACAAAGACTGATTTTGTTTCCCACAGCCAACCAGTTTTGAATTAATGCTTTGTATTTTTGATAGCTTTCATTCCGAACTGATGGTCTTTAAGACAGTGATTGCCATTTTGATGGACGCTCCATTTTATCCTGTGAAATGTAGGGAGGCTCAAAGGTACTGATTAAATGTCAGTATGGGATTGCTAGTTATGGCAGAGAACGTATTCATCAGTCATATTAGATCAATGGTGAAACACCGCACTGGGCTTCGGTGTCTCACAATGCAACAATTCCCTCGTGTATTCTCGGAGCTTGTCACTGGACCGTTGCCACGGTTACCACAGCTGCATATTGTCATAAGGCGATGCTTGCTGTCATTTAGACTCCACTGAAAGATTCACGCTGGCTGCTGTACTTAGTTGTGCTTGTGTCTACAGTGCAGCAGGTGATAGGTTCAAGTCCTTAGCAACAAAAAAAAAGTCTCTAGGCTATCTAACCTTAGTACCCAGGCTATCTAACCTTAGGAGCAGGCCATTCAGCCCTTCGAGCCAGCACCGCCATTCAATATGCTCACTGGACATATCCACTGTCAGAGATGTTTTCTTTTCAAAATGAAGGGATATGGGGAGAAAGCGGGAACAGGGTACTGATTTTGGATGATCAGCCATGAGCATATTGAATGGCGGTGCTGGCTCGAAGGGCTGAATGGCCTGCTCCTGCACCTATTTTCTATGTTTCTGTGAGAGTAAAAATTGTCACTGTTATTTTGTAGAAATGGAGTGACCTTCTCTCCTTCTGTCTTGGCCAATGTTTATCATTCATCCAGCTTCAGTTAATAGAAAATATTTTATTATGAAGTAGCCAATTTTTCCATCAAAGAGAGACACAAAATACTGGAGTGACTCAGCGAGACAGGCAGCATCTCTGGAAGGAAGGAATGGGTGACGTTTCGGGTTGAGACCCTCCTTCAAACCGGGATCTGCATTTCCTTCCTACACAATGTTTCCATCAGTTGCCACTACTTTCAGATTGAACACCAATCTTTGCACCAGTTACTCGTTGTTTATTTCTTGTTGCATCTCACATTACTGTATGAAAACTGTGAGCTTCATGTGAATAAAAAATTTAATTGCACCCTGGAATAAATGAGAATAAACTAATAAACTAACGGTGGCGCAGTGGTAGAGTTGCTGCCTTACAGGGAATGAGTCCCGGGTTCGATCCCGACTACAGGTGTTGTCTGTACGGAGTTTGTACGTTTTCCCCGTGACCTGCGTGGGTTTTCTCCGAGATCTTCGGTTTCCTCCCACACTCCAAAGACCTACAAGTTTGTAGGTTAATTGGCTTGGTAAAAGTAAAAAGAAATTGTCCCTAGTGGGTGTTAATATGCGGGAATCGCTGGTCGGCGCGGACCCGGTGGGCCGAAAGGGCCTGCTTCTGCGCTGCATCTCTAAACTAAACTAAACTAAACTAAACTAAACTAAACTAAACTAAACTAAACTAATCTGAATCTCTTTCCATAAATACTGGCTGACCTGTTGAATACTCCAACATTTTTAGTTTTTATTTTAAATGATCAGTTGCTTGCTATTTTTGCTGTCGTGTTATCCAGTTATTTTTGTATTGGAATATTTTTTGCACTTCTCACAGAGAATGGTGAACCTCTGGAATTCTCTTCTCTGGGGGATTGTTCAGGCTGATCATTCGGGTTATTTAAAGAGGGAGTGGAATTTTTTTTGAAGGATCAGAGGATTGAAGGCAATGGGGAACTTGCAGAGAAGAACAGATGAGGACCAGGACATATCAGCAATGTTAATGGTGGGGCAGCGTTAGGGGCCGAATGGCCTACTCCTGCTCCTATCTCCCCGTTTTCTCCTTGATTGTCTGCTAAATCACTTGATTTTCTCAATAACTATGCTTCAGAAGTACTTATTTAACTGCAAGTGCTCTGGGATAATTGGAGTCTTTGTAAATGAAAGATCTTGATCAGGTAAATATGAAGAAACTTTTTACTGGTGAATGGGGAACTATCCACAGATTTAACTATTGTAAAAGAACTGTGGTGTCAATGAGGTGATTTTTTGGTTTTGCACAAAATATGTTCTAGCATTCGCAGGCTGAAATTATGTTGGAATCAAAGCAGATGCAGTAATGGCTTTCAGATAGGTAACTGGATCTGCACTGTAGGAATGTATGGCAGAAAAGTAGAGTAGGACTAATTGGCTAGTTGAAAGAGCTGGCACAGGTACAATGGGCCACCACCTGTGTGGTGTTATTCCATGCTGCTGAACATTTGTATTTCCTGGCAGTAATTGGAATGGGTGTGTAGTTTGCAAGTGCCAGCTAATGAAGTCGAACAACCTGAGGAGCTCTCTTTTCTCAAATGTGCTTTCTGTCCAATGAACCAAAGCATTCAGTAACCTCCATTTATGTCCTTTAGTGCGAAGGACCAGGAGGAACATATTCCACCTCCTCCATTAGACTGGAGCCACGTGGCAGGTATCAAGCCATTCTTGGAGGGCTGTGTGAAAAGATGCTTTAAGGAAATCAGCTGTCCAACCTGGAATACAGTGAGGCAGCTAACTACAACATACATCATCTATTTGGCAACATACTACAGCAAACTCATCCAACAGGTACAAACTAATATCCTACCTTGGTCCTTGTTTGTGTGCATTTGTGTACCTGTCCCTGTGTGTCACTCTGGCACACAGTCAGTTGCTCTGACCACATCCATCTAAAACTAACTCTGTTTGACTTTGCTGCAGCCTTCATATAGGCCTATTGAGTGCTTAGAAGAATTGGAGCAGTTCTGCTTGGAGTTCTTGTTCCCGCTGCTTAATCAGCCTACATTGGAGAAGATGTTTGAGGACCTCAGGTGAGCTTCTGATTACTGAAACTATGAACTGTATGTATAGAAGTACAGTAATTGTCTGTGTAACTTCATGCAAGATTTGAAACTCAGTGGTTTCTTTGGTAAAATATTTCATTCAGTGGCTTTTGTCCTTGGGTGTTCATCATAATCGGATCGGATCGTTCACCTTGTTGTGGTGAAGAGGCTTGCGTGTCCCCATGATTCCGAGAGCGATGCCATCGGAAGCACTAGCTTCTGGTAGGGCCACCCATGGCGGTACGGTTGATGATGAGGGTCCAGACTAAGAACGATCCAACCTACAAGACCTCAATGGCGGACCAGGCGGACAAAGTTATCTTGAACTCAACGGCTGTGAAGGCGGATGAAGGCTGCAACAGATCTATCAGCTCCAATCGTCTTGGTTTCCTTGCCATTGGAATTAGTTGATTGATTTGTGAAGGACCGTGTGCTTCTTGGAGTGCAACATCAAGTACACGTTAAACAAACACACGCACAGGCGTCTTCATTCTGTGAGCAGCACAAAACTTTACTTAAGACTTTAGGCGATGGGGGAAGGGGGACGGGAGCAGGCTACGTGATGGCTGGAAGCTCCTAGCCAAGAACCGGCACGGAAGCGGTGAATACTTGATTCAATCGCCACAACGGAACGTTCACCATCATCCTCGAACCTCGAGGGATAGCCACGACGACGATGATGATTTACCATTCACAACAAAGGGTTGAGGAAAACTGTTTGCAGAACAGGTCCAGACTGCTATAAAGAAAGCTGCTATGTGTGTTTATTGGACATTGCTGTCTCCAAAGGGGACCTTCTCAAAGAAGTCATCCTCCTGGTTTGTTGCAGCTGGTCGAGCATTCAGGCTTCAAGTTAACTTGTGCAGAATGCTCAGTTAAGATCCTCTCCAACATCTCCTGGTTGAACTTCATGACCCAAGGAGTGACTAGGATGTTTTGGGGAGTTAAGGCCAATCGTGAATGTATGTTTTTATTGAGTAGCTCCATCTTGTAACTGATTGATGTCGGGCTGATGCAGTTGGAATATGATCATATGTCCTTTATTTCTCAATGAATTAAAAACTTGACGTGGTACAGAACTTCTATTGCAGCAGTGAATGCAGAGCTGCCTGCAGTCTGGCACTCCTGGTAGGGTCATCCATGGCTGTAAGGACAAAGTAGAGGAACCACCAAACAGTGATCCAACTCCAAGACCTCAGCAGCAAAGCAGGTGGATGAAAAGGCTTCATTTCTCAATAGCTGTGTGATGGTGGCTGAATCTTGGTGTACCTTTGCCAGCAGATTGTGTGGTGGCTTGTATGCGATGGCTGCTGACACTAACAAAAGTCACATGCAGGTTTCTTCAATATCTTTCTGTGCTGTGTCTCTTTCCTCAGGTCTTTCTCAGCCTTGTGCAACCCCAAGTCCTGCTGCCTAGGTCCTGAGACACCTCGCAGCCTGGTATCTCTGGGCTTTGTTGGAGAAGTGCCTCCCCTCAGCCTGACGGGCTCCAAATCCCCTTTCGCCTTCCTGACTGCATTGGTTTATTTACTGGACACCATCTGTATTATGCACAAAGGGTTAGCAGAAAAGGTGAGGCTTTTTTATGCATGAGTTTGGCGTGACTGTCTTCAGAGAGCAAAGAATTATTTAAGATAGACACAAAATGCTGGATTAACTCAACGGGTCAGGCAGCATCTCTGGAGGAAAGGAATAGGTGACGTTTCGGGTCGGAACCCTTCCTCAGTCTGAAGAAGGGTCCCGACCCGAAACTTTACCTATCCATTTTCTCCAGAGAAGTTGCCTGACCCGCTGAGTTACTCCATCATTTTGTGTCTATCTTCGCTATAAATCAGCATCTGCAATATGCTGTCCTATACAAAGAATTATTTAAGTCCCTTGCAAATAGACAAGATAGGTTTGAGGGGCTATTTTTTTTAAAGAGGAAAGAGAGACTTTCAGCTGTTACCCTGAGTTTGAGATGTTAAATTGTTCCTGCACCTTCACCTAGTGCAAAGGTAGACACAAAATGCTGGAGTAACTCAGCAGGTCAGGCAGCATCTCTGGAGAGAAGGAATGGGTGATGTTTCGGGTCTCGATCCGAAACGTCACCCATTCCTTCTCTCCAGAGATGCTGCCTGACCCGCTGAATTACTCCAGTATTTTGTGTCTACCTTCGATTTAAACCAGCATCTGCATTTTTTTTCCCTTCACCTAGTGCCCTTTTTCATGACTGAAGGGGTTTGTCACCAAGGGATTTGAACCTTGGATGTTCTGCTTTCTGATTGCAGTTGGGACGAGGGAATGGGGACAGGCATGTTGCATGTTGCATGTTGCATGTTTGCATGTTCTCCTCTTGACTGCATGGGTTTTCTCCCACTTCTCAAAGATTCACGTGGGATTGGAGGTTATTTTTACCACTATAGATTTCCCCGAGTGTTGCTGAGTGATAGGCTGGAGAATCAGGAGCGAGTGATAGGCTTGTGAAAGAGGGGGGAATGAGATGGATGGGAACGCTCTGAAAGCTGGCTTGGACTTGGTGGGCTGAATAGTCTCCTTCTGTGCTTTAAGACAATATGAGATAAAGGCGTTCAGTCAGAATGACGCCAACAGTCTCTGTGGGAAGTTTGCACCATGTCCCATTTCCTTTCACCTTTGTTGCCTCCCTTCAGCAAAGGCCTGATTATAAAATGGGTGCCACAGTGGCCAGCTTTCTGCCTTCCAGTGCCAGAAACCCGGGTTTGACTCTTTCCACTTGGTCCTTATTGTCAATCCTTCTGTGGCCTCGTCTTTCTTGGCATCTATGATTCTATGGCTCCCACTACCCTATAATACCGTACGTCATGGATTCAATCTGACAGCTGTGTCTTCAGCTACTTCCCAAGCTAAAGGATATCCCCTCCTAAACTATTTCATCTTTAGCTCTTCCACTAAAATGCACCTTGAAATCGCTTTGGCTCAAGCAGCCCGAAGATTATCGTATTGGATTTGATGTCAAATTTTTATTGATAACCCCTTCTGTTTCCCTGGTAGAAACAAGGAATTGCAGATGCTGGTTTACACAAAAGGACTCCCTTTGGGATTCAAAAGTTTCCCTTGGGCTGCTTTAATATCTCAAAGGTGCTATACAATTTAAGTCATTGGTGCTATGAAGGCCCCATTGTGGTCCCATCAAAGTGGTTGTAATACCTGCTGTCATCACAGGTAAAGGCATGACTGTACCTTTGTTCTGTATACATTGGAGAGGGGAATTGATTGCAATAGCATTGAGTTTCTCCAGCACTTTTTTTACTCAAGTAAAAAGCTATATTCAATTCTTCCAAGCAATTCATTCTGCCCTGCAAGACCTTAGCTGACATAATCGCCAATTAAGTGATTACACACACCAAGTAAAACCACAAGGGTGGCAGATTAACCCCCCTGTACCATTCAGGAGAGAAATCAATATAACCTCTGGTGAGACAAGGTGAATGGAAGCTTTCTCTCCAGGATATGATTACACTGGGAGTGTGTTCACAAGGAAGCAAGTGTGCATTGTCTGTTGGAAATCTGAAACAAGAACAGAAATATTCAGCAGGTCAGGCAGTATCTAGTGGAGAGAGAAAAACAGAGTTAACATTACAGCTTGAAGACGGGTCTAAGGAAGGGTCTTCAAACTGAAACATTGACTGCTGAGCTTGTTCCAGCATTTTCAATCTGTATTTGAGTTTCTGCCCTTTGGCTTGGAGATGTGGTAGCAACTTAACAAAATGTCAACAGGAAAATACTGCCAACTTATCTCTTGGAATACCACTTTCAATCACAACAAACTATGGCTTCAGTCGTCTTGTGCCCTGTATTTACCTGCCATGCCAAAGAACTCCTAAAAAGGGGTTGCATGGGCCCACCTTTGTGGAGTGTTCACCAGACCCAGAGCCCCCACACCCCTGCACACACAGATTTTTCACAGTTTGTCCTTCAACTCTTTGTATCTATTGACCGTTCAGTAAAGTTTGGTTCTAAATTTACTATGCTTCATCAGTGATAATAATTTATTAATGAATGCAACTATTTGCAATCAGATCAAGAGACACCACTTGACAAATCTCCCCACTGTGCAGCAGCACGATCAATATGGTAATTGATATTGGTTTGCAGACAGTTTTCGTTCACTTGCTTCTCTGAACATACTTATTTTGTCATTTTGCTAACCAAAGGTATTAAGGGATTACAGAGAAAAGATAAGTATTTGGAGTTAGCCCACAGATCACACTCCATCTCACTGAGTGGAAGAGCTGGCTTAATCCTGCCCTCCCATCCTCAAAAATTAAACAAGGAATGCAAAATAATAGAATAAGGATCTGACACTTGGGAATTAGGAAACATCTGGGGTTAAGATACAATTGAATGATGGACTGGACTCAAGGGCATGAATGTCTTCATGTCCATAAGTAGTGACCTGTTAACCAGTTCCTAACCTGAACTTCCACTAATCTTTTTCCCTTGCCTGCTTTGATTGCAGTGCTCTACCATTTTACACAGTAAAGGTCTGAAGGATTACTTGGTCCACAGTTGCAAGAGGAGGCCGCCGATAAACCACAAGTCCGCTTGGTTGCTGCGACATGAGTTCCACTTCCAGCACTTTGTGCTTAAATTGGCATCCAAGACGGTAAGTGGTGTTCTCCAGCAGGAGGTTCATTGCTTCATGAGTACTGCAGGCACTGGATTTGTAGGCTGCCCGGTGTTTCATTTCCCTGACAGCAGATGATCCTGACTTCGAATGGAGATCTGACCCCATAATATAGGCTGCACTCTAAGTCTTTCGCAGCGAGTGCCGCTTTGCCCTTGCTCCTTCCAACTTTTTATCCCTCACCTCCCTCTTCCAGACTCGCTTCCTAATGGAGTTTCAAGACATACCGCAACTTTTATGCCCCTTCATTTCCCCAAAGTGCCCAAATGCTCCAATTCCCTCTCCCCTTTCCCATCCCTTTACCACTTTCAATAACATTAATCGGAATCCCTTAATGAAAAAAGATCTAATGCTTTTTATCGATTTCAGGTTGCTCTGAACCCTCAGGTTGCACAGCAAGCTCCTCTCTATCACCACGTTGTGCTGGCATTGCTAAGCCTGCTGCTACCAGGAAGTGAGTTCTTGGCCCGCGATCTCCTGTCTGGGGTGGCCTTTAACCAGGCGTTGATACCGTAAGTAATCCAGTGCAAAAAGACTCATTCTTTTTATTCACTGACTTGCTTCTAAACCTGGGCTGCACATTGAAAACCTCCTCTTGCAGACAACGTTAGTACAGACGCTCCCCGACTTACGATGCTTCGACTTCTGATATTTCGACTTTACGATGGTGCAAAATTTTCGTACACGTTCATTAGAAACCATACTTTGAATTTTGATCTTTTCCCGGACTCGCCGACCTCCGTCGCCGCAGCCGCCCCGTTATCTCCTCAGCCCGGCCACAGGATCAACATTTACCTGCCACCGCGGCTGCAGCAGCGTCACGCAAACGGCTTCCTGGGCGCATGCGCCGGTTAGCGAGGAGGCTTCTAGGAGCATTGAATGCATGTTCGACCTACGATATTTTCAGTTTATGCTGGGTTTGTCAGAACGTAACCCCATCGTAGGTTGAGGAGCACCTGTAGTGAATGTTCTTAGCATTTAGAGTGGGACTGCTTGTGGGCTTTGATATTTCAATTCAATGATACTTTGTTTCATTTTGGTTTGGTTTGGTTTGGTTTGGTTTGGCGGCACGTTAGCGCAGCGGTAGAGTTGCTGCTTTACAGCGAATGCAGCGCCGGAGACTCAGGTTCGATCCTGACTACGGGTGCTGCACTGTAAGGAATTTGTACGTTCTCCCCGTGACCTGCGTGGGTTTTCTCTGAGATCTTCGGTTTCCTCCCACACTCCAAAGACGTACAGGTATGTAGGTTAATTGGCTGGGTAAAAATGTAAAAAAAAAAAAAATTGTCCCTAGTGGGTGTAGGATAGTGTTAATGTACAGGGATCGCTGGGTGGCATGGACTTGGTGGGCCGAAAAGGCCTGTTTCCGGCTGTATATATATGATATGATATGATAAACTAATTTATTTTCTACGTTCACAGGGAAGGCAAATTCGGTGGGCCTGAAGCAGAAGACCTTTTGTACATACTCCAGCTGGGAGCCACAAGGGACACTGCAGAGAAAGCCTGTGCAAACCCGACACGTGGTACGCTGCTGGGTGCAGCCTTCAACCAGCTTCCCACCATCCGTGCCCGTTACCTTGCTCACTTTGCTCACCTCCAAACGTCCGTCTTGCGGTCCCGGAACTTCTACACTGGCCAGAACCACCTGACCCAATCTGTGCAGCTCCCTGAAATGACTGGTCCTCTTCTGCCGGCTGATTGGGCCTTCCTGCCCCTGATCAACTTGTATGACCAAGTGAGCAGGGAGGAAATGAAGGGCAGGACGGTGGACTCTCTTCCCGAGAACCTTGTGGAAATGGTGAGCAGCAGTCTCCAGTGGGTGCTGCTGCTGGAGACGTGGCGAGGTGGACTCCTGCAAGGGCTCCCCCTGGCTGCCAAGTTTGCACGGCTCTCCTGTGTGTTCCTCACCGGCAACAACCTGTTCCTGGAGCCAGCCATCCGTGACAACCTGTCCGCCCTCCTGTCCATCTACTGCCAGCGGAAGAGGATGGACTCCCTGGACCTCAGCACCCCACTCCCAGGACTGGTCTCCTTTCACGATCTGTATATTAGCCTCCTGGAACAGTTCGAGAGCGTCTCGTTCGGGGACCAACTTTTTGGCAGCTTTCTCCTGCTGCCCTTGCAGAGGAGGTTTGATGCCCAGCTGCGCCGGGCTGTCTTTGGGGAGCATGTTAGCGTGTTGCGGGCACTGGGAGTGCCGCTGAAGCAGGTACTCACAAGCATTCACACCACTTTAAATACTGGAGCCTCCACAAGCCAGTACTTGCCATCACTAAAAGAAAATACACCACCATGCTGAAGCTGGAAATCTGAAACAAAGGCTGGAAACACTTAGCAGGTCAGGCAACATCTGTGGAAGAAGGAGTGTTATCGTTTCAGGTCCGGGTGCAGCGTAGGTTCACTAGGTTAATTCCCGGAATGGCGGGACTGTCATATGTTGAAAGACTGGAGCGACTAGACTTGTATACACTGGAATTTAGAAGGATGAGAGGGGATCTTATCGAAACATATAAGATTATTAAGGGGTTGGACACGTTAGAGGCAGGAAACATGTTCCCAATGTTGGGGGAGTCCAGAACAAGGGGCCACAGTTTAAGAATAAGGGGTAGGCCATTTAGAACGGAGATGAGGAAAAACTTTTTCAGTCAGAGAGTTGTGAATCTGTGGAATTCTCTGCCTCAGAAGGCAGTGGAGGCCAATTCTCTGAATGCTTTCAAGAGAGAGATAGATAGACCTCTTAAGGATAGCGGAATCAGGGGGTATGGGGAGAAGGCAGGAACGGGGTACTGATTGAGAATGATCAGCCATGATCACATTGATTGGCGGTGCTGGCTCGAAGGGGCGAATGGCCTCCTCCTGCACCTATTGTCTATTGTCTATTGGGTCCCTGTATTAGAATTAGAGAAGGGTCCTAGAGAGTTTTTCTTTCCACAAATGCCGCCTGACCTACTGAATGTTTCCAGCGATTTCTGCTTTCATTTTGGATCCTCAGTGTGGTCCAGATGAGTAGTGTCGGTTGATGACACAACCAACGACAGCTTAACCATGTGTTGAAATCGTTAGTGATTAGATTCACTTGCCAACACAGCTTAGTGGGTTGGACTCTATCCTCCAGGAAGCTCCAATGCAATCCAAACAGAGATGGAAGTATTCTACCTGCTGGCTGTGAATGTAGGTTAAATGATTTTGAAGAACTTCATGCTGAATGCTAGTGGGCATGACACTACAACACACCGTTTAATGTTATTCAGAGGTGACTGGGGCAGATGCAAAGTGGACTAGTGTGAATGTGTGTATTTTTACTGATATCTTTCTTACCCCAAAGAACATTCTTTCTGCTACCAATTGTTATTCATCACTTAAATCACCATTAAAAAATTGCAAAAGGGAAGATCATCTTAAAAAAAACCTTAATCTGCTCTTTTTTTTACTCTCTCAGTCAGTCCACTATATTCGTTGCAGACACTTTAGTGTCCTCTTCACAGGTCGCTTGGGTCGGGTAACTTTCTCCCTGTCATCTACATTGTTAAAATGTATTATAAATTGTTAAAATTCTGAGACTGATCCCTGAGGCTGGTAGCAATTTGCAAACCTAAAAATAATTAAAAACTCATTTATTCTATGTCTGTTTACGAACCATAAACTAATATTATATACTAATATATAAATATTTACGAATATAACCAAACACTAGGAGCTCTTGACAGACCAAAAGGTATAAACATCCTATTAAATACTTTAGAAAGTCCAGATATATTACACACAAGCCCTTTGAATTTAAAGTAGCAAAACATAGGAAAGTGCTCAATCGAACCATTATCAAGTCACTGATACTGAACCATAAATGGTGATGTTAGAACAGAGGGAGGAGCAAGATTTTAACTATGTGTAGAAAGGAACTGCAAATGCCGAAGATAGGCCCAAAGTGCTGGAGTAACTCAACGGGTCAAGCAGCATCTCTGGAGAAAAAGGATGGGTTACGTTTGGGTTTGAGACCCGTCTTCAGCCTGAAAGTATACGGCAGGGAACTGGAAGTAAGAAAAAGCCAGACCTCTCCTTTGAGGAATGAAAGAATGGTCACCACTAATCCGGTGTAATTCTGTGCAGACCACTACACCTTTCACATTGTAATGTATGGAGTTAGTATTTCTCAATGGCATGAATATTCTTACACAGTTATGCAATATTTCTCTACATCTTTTTATTTATGTCATGGCAAATCTTTTGGTCTCGTCAACTTGGTCCATCTGCTTGAGGTAATCAAAAGACTATTTTGTCACTCTTGAATTCTGCACAAAATTGATCACATTTTGATAATTTTTCACATTGGATCTCTTTCTGTGAGTTAAACTCGAAAAAACTAATTCCCTAGTTGGTCCAATGGCATACTGCTCCAGAAAACCATGGTAAATCCATTTTATGAAGTAGTCTTCCAAATTATTTTGACATTTGATTGTTTTACAGATTAAAAACTCCCTTGATTATTGCAATACCATTTCTCCTTGTTTTTTTGTTTAAAACCATCTTTAATTATGTAGTCTTTAAACTCATTCCATCAATGTTTTCTTTTATGATTTCCATCCGACCAAATGACTAGCTGTTCTCTTGAATCAACATTATTCCACAACCACCAATGATTGAAAACCGAATCAATTATGAGTTTAGAAGGGGAAAAAGTATTGGACAGTGAGGAAAAGACAGAGGTGTGAGTTTAATTGAAGAGCTACTTCAAAGCACTGGCACAATGGGATGAATGGCTTCTTCCCATATTGTGTGATTCTATATAAAGTGGTAGAACAACATGTATTTATATAATGCCTTTGAAGCATAAAATATCCCAAGGCCCTTCGCAGGAGTGTAATTCAACAAAGTTTACAGCAAACAATGTGGAAATGTACCAGGTCAGTTGAGAAAACACTTGAAAATGAGGCAATTTTTACGATTGATGCAGGAGATGCGAGAGACAGAGAAACAAGGAGGATTAATAATGGAATTCCAGAACATGTAGCCTGAGTCGTTACACAGATGAGGCAATTACAGGCAGCCTTACACTAGAAATCCAAAATTGAATAGGACAAAGTAATGAATGGAGATTGTAGTGATAAGGATGTGGAGGGGTTGAAAAGTACCATGAAAACTTGAAAATTGGGGTCCTGCACAAGATCCATGATAGGTCCTTGAGATCTAAAGTGATTGGTAAACCCCTTAAAGTCACTGAGGATGAAAATATTCTGCCGGAGTTTTCACACCTTGTAATCTTATCTGTCTTGAAACAGCTGCCGATCCCCTTGGAACACTACACCCAACCCATGGAGACTTCATTGGATCTTCTGCGCCAGTATTTCAAGACCTTGGTGACCTGCACCCTACGCCTCAGTTGGTGTCCTGTGCTCTATGTGGTGGCTGTTGCTCAAGTCAACAGCTTCATCTTCT
This sequence comes from Rhinoraja longicauda, assembly GCF_053455715.1. Taxonomy (NCBI): domain Eukaryota; kingdom Metazoa; phylum Chordata; class Chondrichthyes; order Rajiformes; family Arhynchobatidae; genus Rhinoraja; species Rhinoraja longicauda. The sequence goes on from NC_135962.1 coordinate 11,814,036, forward strand.
CTCAGGTGGCTGTTGATGAGGTACAAATTTTTTTTCTGGCTAAAAATTCCTTGCCATTAGCACAAATGTGGAAAGGATAGATTATTATTTGTTTCAGCTTCTTTCATGCTGAGCACTTGACTTTGTCTTTGAGCTCTCAAGGCTTCCCTTTCTCCGCAATCTTCAGCTTGTCCTAAATTCCATAACCCTTCACTTAAACCATGCAAAGTTCGCACTAGCATCCTGCTTCCAATTTATAATTACTGTTCTGTATAAATACCTCATCAAGGGTATTGAGGAATTTGAAACGAAGCAGGAAATGAGATGGGGAAATAGCTGATCCACTTGGAATGCAGACTATTCAAGGGCTGAATGGCATGTCCCTTTGTAAGCTTCTACCCCACAATGAATTGGAGATAATATACCGCACAATTAGAATGCTTTGCAACGTTCAGAGTGAGGAGATTGTAATTTTGACGTGCAATTGCGTAATCCCAGAAGCATTGTGTTTGGCAAAATATTATTGCTGGAGGGGAAAAAAAACTGGGAGAGTGAGATTATGTTTTACCTGGCCAAAGTTGCTGTACCCTGAGATACAACAACAACTGTGACTTTACACAAGTGTTCTCACGGTGGAATAGTTGACAGGCGCTTGAGTAAGGTAATGGTTATTATTGTACGTCAGGATACAGCAACTTTGGCCAGACAGGGTGAAGACAGAAAACACTGAACAGTGTGCTCATCTCAACTCCCCCCCCATTCTCCTCATGATCTTAATTTAATAAATTCCAAGCCATACTTTTGTTGCAATGACATAATGAAGCTAAATTTGAAGGGGGTTTGTTTCAAAACATTTTTTGGAATTTTAATTTTTCCCCACACCTTTTGTTACAAATACACAGCTTTATCTAAATGTACTATATAGGTGATAGTGGCATGTTGGAGAATTGTTCACAAGATAGCAGGAAGAAAACATAACTTGCATTTATATTATTATTTGTATGGCATGTTTCTAAAGTGTCACATACCCTCTTAGGTTGAAGGATTCCCCCAACCATACTGTAAAAGAAAATCAAGTCACTCTTCTGCCACAACGCTCTTTCTCCACATCCCCAACCCATCCCCAATGCCTTGACCTACTTGTTCAGACCAATGTCTGGTACTGACTAACGGCACGGAAACAAATTACGTTGTCATTGTCACATTGCTGTTTGTGAGATCTTCCTGATGCAAATAATCTGTAGTGTTTCTCACAAAACTATAATAACTGCATTTCAAAACTTTCATTCAATACGAAGGGCTTTGTGATGTCCTGTGGGAAGTGCCTTACAAGTGCAAGCTTGCCCGGCATTTCTCTACTCCACACAAGGAGCTGAAGCTCTGAACTGAGCGATTGACAGTTGCTTATAAACACCCTAAGGACTTGTCAGAGCTGATCCTGATTGCACATGTGCACTTAAACGCCTGCCTGATTAGTTCTTCTTGCTGTATCCTGGGATGCATCTCCTTCAATTATTCAAAGGCAGATGCAAGGCAGAAGCAATAGGCCTGTTTTGAACTCGTGCTCAGCAGGCCTTGATGTGATACTAACGATACCAAGAAACAAATCAAGACTTGTGAACAGTACTATTTTTGGCTGAATGGGTAACATTATGAGTAGGAAGGAAATGCAGATGTTGGTTTATACCGAATATAGACCAAAATGCAGGATTAACTCATCACGGTCAGGCAGCATCTCTGGAGTAAAAGTATACGTGATGTTTTGGGTCAGAACCCTTCTTCAGATTGAAAGTAGAGGTTGGGGAGGGGTGGGGGGGGGACTGGAGGTGAGCAAAGGCCAGAACAAATCGACCGGCGATAGATGATCTCAGGAAGGGTGCAGCCCATACGGCCAATTGTTATCTGGAGAAGGTGTGATAACACGAGGGATACAAGGATGCGAGCAGTGGAACTGGTAGCATGACTAAGGTCTGATTTTGTTATGGAGAGTCCAAATATGAAATGATATGAGGATTACAATTGATTTTTCCCAGTCAACAACAACTATAATCACTAATGTAACTTAATGAAAATTTCTCAGCATAATTTGACGATAAGCAGCATAAAGAGATACCCATGGCAGTGATCAAATATCTTGTTAAAGGAGCAGTTTGTAATATCACGTCAATGAGGACGGTCAAGGTAGAAAGATTTATGGAGGGAACTCCATCGCTAGCAATTTGGCAGCAGGATGCATGGCACTAATAGAGATAAGGGCAGGGGGCGGGTGGTCAGGGGAAGGAAGTCTGGGGAGGCAAAAAAGGAAAAGGGCAGAGATCTTGATAGGTGCCGTGGTTATGGATGGGTGTCAGGACAATAGGGAAGGTTGAGCGAACGGTGAGATTCAATTAATTTAAATTTAAGGCTCTTCAGGACAGGGTGTGACTGTTGATGTGAGAGCAAAAAGATAATGTTTGAGCGAGACGAAAGCCACCTGAGACTTAACGAAGACACATGGAACTGCAGATGCTGGACTCTTGAGCAAAACACAAAGTGCTGGAGTAACTTAGTGGTCAGGCAGCATCCGTGGAGGGAATGGATAGGTATCATTTCCTGCAGGGACTCTTTTTGAGACTGATTGTAATAGCGGGGAGAAAGGTGGAAAAGAGGTGGGTCGTGACAAAGCCTGGCAAATGGTAAGTGAATATTAATGTTGGGCAGGGTACCAGTGTGTGACTGTTAGCTGGAGACTCACAGCACTAGCAGCGGTTAGTGCCATTGAACTTCACAGTGGTGCAGCTGGGTGATACCGCCTCATAGGTCCAGCGATCTGAGACCATTCCTTGTCTCTAGTGCTGTCTGCGGGGAATCTGCCGCTTTTCCTTCAACCGCATCTCCCTCAGGTGCTGTGATTTCCATCCAATTTCCAAAGGATGCTGGTTGATTACTCTACCCGAATGGTGTGTGCATAGTAGGAGAATTGTGATGGAGTAGATGGGCTAGTGAGAAGGAATAGATTGCAGGCAATAAGCAGGGGAATGGAATGAATGAAAATGCTTTGGAGAACAAGCACAGGCACAATGACCCAACTGGTCCCCTCTGTCATGAGAACTGCAAAGAAATACAATAGAAACTGGTGTGCAAGCCCACTTTGAGTATTTGAGAGTAGACACAAAATGCTGGAGTAACTCAGCGGGTCAGGCAGCATCTCAGGAGAGAAGGAATGGGTGACGTTTCGGGTCGAGACCCTTCTTCAGACTGATGTCAGGGGAGGGGGCGGGACAAAGATAGGATGTAGTAGGAGACAGGAAGACAATGGGAGAACTGGGAACGGGGAGGGGAAAGAGAGAGACAGAGGAACTATCTGAAGTTTGAGAGGCATGGTGGCACAGCTAATGTATATGGAGGCTTTAGTCTGGGTAAGATTGCTTTGGTGATCTGGGTGAAGTTGCACCAGAGACTACCACTACTGTTTACATTTTTCAAGAATCAAACATGCCTCATTTCTTTGCTATTTGTGCAACATTTCCATTTCTCAATGGGAACAGAACCACTTTCGAAGGGCCGAATGGCCTACTCCTGCACCTATTTTCTATGTTTCTAACAACGTGAGCAATACATGAGCTGCCGTTGCAACCATCCTCAAATCAACCATCCTTAAATCACACAAAACATCACATGGAGACAATGAATTATCTTCTAGTACTCACAAGGTTGTCCTGGAGATTAGATTTTAATCTTTGAAGGATCTGGGGCAACACTGGTGCGTGTGCAATCTTAAATTATATGGGAGCACAAAGTTCTGGGCTTCTCTACCAGTTATAGCCATGGCCACATCTCATCCATCTCGGTCCTCAGTTCTGGAATTCCCTATGTAAGCCTCTACATCTTGATCAAATCTCTCATTAAGTTTTACCTCTGAAGACAAGTTTTTGATCACCTGAACTATGATCAGTTTCCCTGGCCTTAGGTCAGATTTTTGTCTGATTTGGATGCATTTCAAAACATTTTACTGGATTAAAAGTGGTATATTAATGAAAACTATTGTTTTGTAATCCAAGTTTCATGTTGGATCATCCTGATTTAACTCATCTGCTCTCTTTCAATGCATGTATTCTTCATAATGCATTTTGCTACTACTCCAAGTCTACTTTGATAGGATGTCACCTTTCATCCTCTATTCTTTTTAAATAGCCTAGAGTTAGTACTCACAATCCCTTGGGTGCCATCAGCTTTCAGGAGTAAAATTTGGCATTTACCAAACCACAGCTATCCAAGTTGCCTTGCACTAATCCCTCTTCTTTTCTAACATTATGTCTACACCACAAGGTCTGGGTCTTTTCCTGTAATTGTCACTTTAAAAATAATTTAATGATATGAATCAAAAGCACTTTAGCCATACCATGCCATTGGTGAAGGTCAATAATAGAATTTCCCTGATGGTCAACAGATTATTTTAATTCCTCCCTGACGCTTGGTCATGCGGAACTAGGGCTGCCATTTAAAGGTTTGATCTTGTGGAGTTGATGGAGTGTGATGGCATTTTCAATCAGTAGATATGTTATCAGAATCAGAAAGATGTGTGTCTTGTACTCCTGAATATTGAGCACATATGAGATGCAACTGTGAATGTTTGAGATGTCGGTATTTTTTCAGTTGATGTTTTACACTGGTTATGAAAATTCATTCTGTCCCTTGGACAGTATGTGTCCCTCTACACACACCATTAAATAGATTATTTGGCCATTGTTTCATTACTTAATGGGATCTTGCTGTGCATAAAATAACTGCTGCATTTCCATCTATATACTAAAACTCTCGTTTGTTATCTTCTTTGTGACTGAACTTCTGCCAAAACGGTACATGACAGCGCGACAATTTTAGGCCCACCTCACTCAGCGTCGTTGCTTTAATGATAAAAATGGTAGCTTTATTGAAATTGGTGGTATATTTTTAAAGTTATTCACATTTTAAAGTTTAAATCTATCTCTTAGGGAGGGAGGGGGGAAGGGGTGGAGGGGAGGGGAGAGGGTGAGGGACGGGAGGGGGGAGAGGGGAGGGGGAGGGGGGAGGAGAGGGTGCTGCACCAATGCAGGAGAGGTTTGGGCCCAACGGGTCCACCTGGTCTAGTCGGTTATAAAAGCAGTTGCACTTCAATAATACTGTATTGGCTGGAACACTCTTTTGGACATCTTCAGTTGTGAAAGGTGATATATAAATGCTTGTTCTTGTTTCTGGCATCACCATGATACAAGTGCAGTTCTTTCTTGTTTGATCCATGTTCACTTCCTCACCATTGGTACCATAGAAATGAGTGAATTCACTGACCACCCCCTTGAAAAGAAAAACACCTTGAAATATTAGGTAGATGGCACCTTTTCACCTCCAATGCCTGGATTTGAACTGGTAGTTGAAAATCTTCTGTCGTGTTTGCTTTTTGTTTGATGTGAACCAATTTATTAGAGACAGAAATAATGCACGAATTCTTGAGTAAACAAAACTTTTACAAACATCAAAATGCATCTGGCTCCATGGGGATATCAAGACCTTGGTTCAGCTCTCTGCCTCAAACTCTTGCCCAGTCTCAATCAGCAATTCCTTCTCCCTTTTTTTACTTGACTTTTAGCTTAATATCCACTAAGAATGTGTCGAATGCTAAGCTGTGTGGGAGAACAAAGTAACAGAATTTGATTCCTCGAGTATTGAGGGTCTCAACCTGTACAGGTTTTTCATTGTCCTCTTCACTGCCTTCGGGTGTGTGATCATACTGACGTCCACTCCTGACATTGTTCCATGCAGCAGCGCTCCATTCTTCAGCTCAATGGCCATAGTCTCATGGCTCAACCTCATCAAAAATGGGACCAACTTCATGAATGTGGCAGTAGGAAACAGTGCAGCAATGGTAGCTTTGGACACACAATATGAAATACATTTGTGAGGTCTCAATTCAACTGGTAGATTTTACGAAGTAGTGTGGTCTCATTGACTACACTGTTCAGGAAGCCTAAAAGGGCAATGGACTTAGAGAATTATCACACCAGTACATCAGAGTTGCATTTGGAATTTAGATATATTAACAGAGCTTTTCCCTATATCTAACGATGCTTGATTTCATAATGCGAAGTAATGTTGATTGGAATCTTGAAGCAGAATATTTTCCATTCCCAACTATATATATGTGTTACATGATAAATAAGAAATAATTAATAGGGTTCTTGAAAAATTCAGGGCACTTAATGGGGTTCAAGTACCACAACCTCATCTCTTATAAAGAGCCTTGAGTACAGTAAAGTGTAAAAGGTACTTGCTCAAAGAGATGGATTTAAAACAGTACCTTAAAAGAGGCAGCAAAGTTTAGAAAAAGCATTCCAGAGCTTTATGACTAGCTTTGAGGTTATCATTGCCAGTGTTGGCAGGGAAATAAGTAGAGATTGTTATAATTGCCTGAATTCGTAAAATACACCTTGGTTTGAGGAGATATCACAGGTAGGTCAAGGATTCAAATTATCAGCAGAGAAAATGTATTTCCACTTGGGTGAAGTTGCTCGAAGCGGGTCAGTTTGGGACCAGAAATAACCTGTGATAAACACAGAAAGGAATTTAGAAGAAACAAAGCTACTTAAAGAATGGTGAGGATATGAAACTTGCCATTGCAAGAATTAGTTGAGCTTAAAGCATGGACATCTAAGGAGAGAAACGATAACCACACAAGGGAAAAGGCAATGGAAGGAGTTGTTCTTTGGGCCAGATGCCTGTTTTGAATTGTGCATTGTATGCAAACCATTACTTTCGCCATAAAATGGTTAATAAATCCTAAATAAGGGACCAGAAATTTGGTTTGATTCACTTAAATTTCCATTGGATTCTATGGAAAGTGCCTGATTTGTTGTTTCTCTGTGGGATTTGTTAGAAATGCAGTTCTGATCCACTGAGATTTTGTGCACTGCTTGGTAAGAGGTTACGGTTTAGCCCCTCCAACAAGAGCATATGTGTTTATAATGCAAAAAAGCTGCACTGGAATTGCTATCCATTTTACAATACAATTATTTGCCAGCTATTACCCACACCACTGGGCTACATTATCGGAACTGAATATGAAATTAAGTTGGCTTAGCCAGTTCACAAGGAATATTAAAGTCTGATTAAACCAGCAGTTTAATTCAATATGACAAACTTCTGTGTGTAGGTACAGTGAAAGTAGTTTGCACCATGCAACTCTGAGTGGAGACCTGTTGCTTAATATTAGATCAAAACAGAATGCATCGTAATAATGGTTCCCACCTTTTCTTTGATGTCTTGTCGTTTTGCAGAAGTTTGATGCTGCCAGGAGGAGTATGCTGCGAAAATCGTACTTGTTAGCAGACAAGGTAGGTATTCATCAAAAGATTGTATTAAACTTGACTTGAACCATGGTAAACTTCAAAATGCATGCTTTCAACTAGATGATGTAAAAAATATAAGCCTGTTCCAAAACCTCAACAGAAAAAAATTGCAGGTGGGATTAGGGAGGAATCAAAGACTTTGACTAAATGTGGGCACTGTGTCATTGTGACTTGAATCTTACGAGTAGGGTTTCGAACCACAGAGGAAGGGGCAGCAAAGATTACTGGGGATAATATCAGGATTGAGGGTTCTTAAGAATGCCTGACCAGGATTTGTGGTTCTTCTATTAAAATAGAGGGATAATATAATAAAATTAGGATACTGGCAAAAGCAAACTAAGTGAACCGTTCTTCATCTACCAATTGCTAAGTTACTATTCATGCCTACGTCTCCAATCCTGCAGATGTGTGTTCACCTGTGGCTACTGGCAAATGTACTACCCGGCCTGACTCTGACTTAAGCCTTTACCTGCCAACCTTTGTTCTCCCTACGGAATTCACTTGGAGCCACCATGTCCCAGGAACACCCAATCCCGATTTGTCAATGTAAATTTCCTTTCCCGGCTGGGATCATGGAATAGCACGGTGATTTGTTAGCAGTGCAACAAGACAACTTTTGAGGATATCTACAAATGGGCAATAAAAATCCTGTTGGACACACTTCCCAAAATGGATATTCAGACATGTTTACCCAGCACTTGATGAGAAAAATCCTCTTCAAAATGGTCTCCACAGAATATTTTTCCCATCTCTGGACGATGCTTACGTTGCAGTTGGTATCTGTTTAATGAAATGTACATGCACCCCCTGGCTATAAATCCCAGTACTTCATCCCAGTATAAAACAGAAGGGATCTGTGATGAGTACATGCATTGTTCTCGATATTTCCAAGCTGCCTTGCTCATCAGGTATCTGCTGATTACTGCAATGGGTCACCAGGCATGGACTCTCTGAAGCCAGTTCTCAGCTGACCTGTTAGATGAGGTACAGGATAATTCATTTAATTGGCAACACAAGCTTGCCTGCCTTTGACATTCACAAATATTTAAAATTTAAAAATACTACTAAAATTTACATAACTCCTGACATTTTATAAGGCCATACACTGTTAAACAGTTAAGCACAGTTTAATAATGTCAGTCAAATCAATTGAGTTTTTCATTTCCCGTTCCCTTTATAGCAATTCATTTCCATTCAAGCGAATGGATTTGCTGGATGTGTCAGGCAGATTTCCCCTTCAGAAACCTGCAGAAGTGCATGCTCCCCTACAAGACTCCTGGGACTTGGTTGTCTAGAGAACTGTTGTTAGAGGATGGAAGTTCTGGGCTTCCATCTTGGTTTGCGAGCCTCAAATAGCCATAGACATGCAGGCAAAGGAAAAGTAGACTGGAATTCTAGATTGCTTTTGTAGAGGTCGAGGTGTGAAGTGGTGACATGAGTATTGACTGCCATGAGCTACAAGGTTATGATTGAATTGGTTGAAAAATACAGCATGTCAACAGGCTCTTCAGTCCACGCCATCGATTAGCTGTTCACACTAGTTCTATTTATCCCACTTTCGCATTAACTCCCTACGCACTAGAGGCAATTTACAGAGGCCAATCAGCCTACAAATAAGCACATCTTTGGGATGTGGGAAGAAATCGCATCACCCAGGGGAAACCAACGTGGTCACAGGGAGAATGTGCCAAATCCACACAGACAGCACCCGAGGTCAGGATTGAACCTGGGTCTCTGGTACTGTTAGGCAGCAGCTCTATCAGCTGCACCATTGTGCCGCCCTCAAACTGGTATTGTTAAATTGAGTTCAACTGCTATGCCTGTAATTGGAGAACTGTTGGGAGGAATGAATTTCTTCTTGATAGATATAATTTTCTCCTTGTACAAATGAAATTAGTCCTGAAACTTAGTTCAGTTCTGATTCCATCACAAGGTGGGCAATACTGCAATTTGGGAAAGGGTGGAGAGCACAGCAGCACTTTCAAGCTCCTGAGTTCATGATATGATGACGAGAAGAGGCAGCTTGCTCCAATTAAACTGCTTGGAGTGGAGCAGCGTGTCACAATTTTGTGAATTGCGTAAAGATGGCTCTATATTAGATCTGAGAGAATCGTGAGTTTGGAGCCAGTTTACACAGTAAATGCTGCCTTGTGTTTGTGTGTTCGAACTCCATCCTCTCACGTAGCGGGGTGGAATATCTGACCACTGTATGGAGTGAGGCCTCTGCTTTTGATCTTTGGTCTGGATGCAAGAAAGGCCTGCCCTCAAGAATCCTTAATGGGGCATTGATGAGAGTATTTTGCGATGTACCACTTACTAATTAGCTGGATTCAGCAATAACACTTATTTTGTGAAGACAGACACAAAATGCTGGAGGAATTCAACGGGGCAGGCAGCATCTCTGGAGAGAAGGAATGGGTGACGTTTCGGGTCGAGGACCTTTAGATTTATTTTGTGAGTCAGGTTATAGATTCAAGTGCAAGACCTGATGTAACAACTTATTTGACATTTTAGTGCAGCGCTGATGGAGTGCCACACTATTGAAGGTATGATGGTAAACCAAGGCCCAGTGTACTCCCTCAGTGAATGTACTGATCCCTTGGCATTTTTCATAGAAAGGACAAGGAAGTTATATCTCAGAGACATAGAGCTAAACAGCACAGAAACAGGCCGTTCTGCCCAACTCATCTATGCTGACCAAATTGTCTATACGAGCTAATCCCAATTGCCTATGCCTGGTCCATATCCCTCCAAACCTTTGTTATCCATGTACTTATCCAAGTGTCTTTTAAATGTTGTGTTTATATCTACTTCTACCACTTCCTCTGGCAGCCTGTTCCAGACACGCACCGCCCTATGTATAAAAAAAGGCGACCCTCAGGTTCTTTTTCAATCGTTCACCTCTCACCTAAAACCTCTGGCATCTAGTGTTAGATTCCCCTACCCTGGGGAAAAGACTGTGATTACTCACCTTATCCAAGCCAGAATTTATCCATCACTCAGTTTCACTGACACGATCATTATTGTATTGCTATTTGTGCAAGGATGTTGGGCGAAAAGTGTACTTTGGCATTTTTAACATTACAGTGGTGAATACACTCTAGAGTTGACTGCAAAGTGCTTTGAGGCAATAACTTCATGAAAATTACTGATATAACCATAGTTCTTTTCTCCTTCCCTCTCGTGGTCAGGTGCTGAGAAGGCATCTACTTCATTTCAAGCTACCCAATGTGGAGTCATCCATAGGGTTCGACATGTACGAGGAGATGCCCCCTGTGAGGCGCAGGTGGCTGCAAAAAGAACTTGGAGATCTTCTAAAGCTGGAGAAGAAGTAGGAGCCACAATAACAACAGAGACACGGTCTCCTTTGCACCAGTATAGTGCAATCCCTAAGGGTGGTCCCACATGGAAACAGGATCAGAAGCTTGTTGGAGGAAACCCGACCACCATTTTAACAAACAGTGATTCCTTCATATCTGTTTATGAGGAAAAGGTTGTAATCCGATGGAATACTGGCTCTGGTCTTCTCAAAATGAAGGTGACTCAGTGATCGCCTCGACTGTCGATTTCACATATTGAGTGCCAACCATCCTCGCGTCCTGAGCTTTTTTGGACTTGCGCTTGGAATGATCCACAGGCACCGTGGAATAGGAAAACCCTGTCTATGCCCACCCAGGAATGTAGGAGTAGCCCGTTATCTCTTTGTAAGTGAAGGCATCTGGGAAAGGCAGAATAATTTTGCTGCACCAGTTTTATAGTAAAAAATAAAGGATTCTCTGTATAGCCTGGCATATTGTGCAGAACAAGCCATTTGCTCATTCATGGGTGTAATTACTTGATTTTTAATTTGGTTCATGTTGGTCATGCTTTTAATCTACTGCAGATGCAGTGGAGAAAGTACATTAAATATGAAAGATAAATGTGGTGTATTTACTATTACTGTCTGTGCATCAAGAGTGGGGGATAGCTGATGTTGTTCCTTTATTTCGGAAGGGCTGCAGGGTGAAGCTAGGCATCTACAGGCCAATGAGCTTTACGCCCACAGTAGGGAAATTATTGAAGAAAGCTCGAAGGAACAGGATTTATTTGGAAAGGCAGGTACTGATTAGAGATAGCAAGCGGGGCTTTGGGAAGGAAAAATCTTGATTCGCTAATTTGATGGAACTTTTTGAAGAGAAGACTAGAAAGATCAATGAAAGCATGGTGATAGATGTTATGTACATGAATTTTAGTAAAGTATTTGACAAGGGCCTGTCTGGTAGGCTGGTCTAGAAGGTTGAGGCACATTGGATTCAAGGCTAAATGGTGAAATGATACTTTTGTGATTGGAAGTCTGTGATTAGTGATTTTCTGCAGGGATCAGTGCTGGGACTTTTGTTGCTTGTGATATACGTTAGCAGCCTGGATGTGAATGTAGGAGGTACAATGAATACCACCTACATTAGTGATGACACGAGTGTTGGTGGAGTTGTGATCAGCAGACAAAATTGTCCCGGACTACATTGGCATATGGGTCAGATGGAAAGTTGGGAGGAATCATTGACAGGGTAAGACATGGACAATAAATGATAGGGCACCAAGGAATGTTGATGAGCAGAGAGATCTTGGGAATCGGGTCTATAGTTTCCTGAAAGTAGCAACACAGATCGACAGGGTGGTGAAGAAAGGCATATGACATGCTTACCTTCATAGGTCAGGGCATAGAAAATAAACTCTAGGATGTTATGCGGCAAGATGCCGGTTAGGTTGCAGTTAGAGAATTGCATGCAGTTCTGGTCGCCACATTAATGAAAGACTGTTGTGCTGGGGAGAGTGTAAATGAGATTCACCAGGATGTTGCCTGGATTCAAGAACACTGGTTATGGGGAGAGATTGGATAGGCTACACTTATTTTCCCTGGTACAGTGGTGGCCAAGGATTGACATGGATAGGGTAGATATTGAGAATCATTCTCACATGGTAGTGATATCAAAGACAGAAGGGGAGATATTTAAGGTGAGGGGAAGAGGTTTTAAAGGGATTCTGATTCTTTTACACAGAATGGTTGATTTCTAGAATAAGCTGCCAGTGGACGTGGTAGAATCGGGTACAATCATCTCGTTTAGGGACATTTAGACAGGTGCTTAACTGGGGAAAGCGTAGCAGAAGATGTACCTAATGTGGGAAAAAGGGATGAGTGTAGATGGACAAAATGGTCGGCATGGAAGTGCTGTGGTGTACGACTCTAACTAAGATGACGGGATCTAGGAAAAGGACTGGAGGCAGTTGATTCAAGGTTTCTACTGACCCATTGATTGCACCTTTACTGCTGCATTGTATCTATTTCTAGACACCTTATCTTGAGAAGGATGTCAAAGCTGTGCAGAGGTTTAAAATGAGATTAACTAAAGTAGTATGGGATGAGGAAATAACGAGGCTAAAGAACTTAGAATGCCCATAAAGCAAAGAAGGTTAATGGGAAGTTTAATAGATGGAGTAATCAGGGAAAGCTGTTTCAGAGTAGCACGGTCAATGCCAATTAAAAATAATTGGCTTAATAATTCAATGGAGATATTGTCATGATCTGGAACTGTCTGAAAGGTTGGAAACACTCCTGACAACAACTTGAAATGAGGAACTGGATGCAAAATGAGGAGAAACTTTGGGCTGCAGTACAGGGAAATGGAACGAATTGTTCAGGACTGAAATAATGGGCTGAATGGCCTTCTGTGCTGTATGTTCTCTCGAGCACCACACAGTGGGTGGCAGGGAGAGTGGGGAATGGAGATGCTGAGTGCATTTAAGAACCCACAGTTGATGTAGAGCACGGAGAAGTCTGAGTACTTAGGGACAGGCAGAATGATCACCATTGCTTCAAATAAAAGTTAGCCATTGGCTTGTTTCCTCTTTGAAATTACAAACTCAACTAGCAATGTCAGATAAGAACTCCAAAAGAGCAACAAACTCTCCTCGACCAAACAGCACAACTATTTACACTCAATGTAGTTAAAACGCCCGAAGGTACTTCAAGATAGAGAAGGAGAAAAAAAATGCTCAAAACCTAAATGTAGAGCTTTTGATAGTGATATTCTCCGAGAGAGTCACAGGAGGCCAGAACTGGATGAGACCGGAGAACCCTCAGGTTTGAGTGGTGTAGGCGGTTCCAGAGAGAGTGGGAGAAGGGAGCAGAGGGGAAAGACCCTGGGGGATTTTTTAATCAGGTGGCCCGTAGCTAGTCAGTGACTATAAGATTGTCATTGCCTTATCTGTAAGGATAGGATATCATCACAGTGCCATTTGCAGCATGATTTTGATGTATGGGATTTAGTTGGGGCTTTACATGAACTATTGCTTTAATCACCAGCCTGGGTAAATTTACTTAGCGTTTCTTATTGAAGATTAAAATGAAATCTAACATTGTCTTATTAGCTTTTAAGTGAATAGATTAAGATGATACTTGTTATGGGTGGCATGGTGGCCTAGTGGGTAGAGCTGTTGCCTCACAGCGTCAGAGACCTGGGTTTGATTCTGACATTGAGTGTTTGTGGAGTTTGCACGTTCTCCCTGTGACCGTGTGGTTTTACACCGGGTGCTCTTGTTTCCTCCCACATCCCGAAGACGTCCGGGTTTGTAGGTTAATTGGCCTCTGTAAATTGCCCCTAGTGTGTAGGGAGTGGATGCGTAAATGGGATGAATGAATGGGTGTGAATGAGTTATCTATCGGTGGTTGGCATGGATTCAGTGGGCCAAAGGGTCTGTTTCAATTCTGCATCTCTAAACTAAACCCCAATAAGAACAATACCAAGTTGGCTGAAGGTGGACACAAAATGCTGGAGTTACTCAGCGGGCCAGACAGCATCTCTATAGAGAAGGAACGGGTGACGTTTCGGGTCAAAACCCTTCTTCGGCCTGATCTCGGGGTATGGGGCGGGACAAAGATAGGATGCAGTAGGAGACTGGAAGACTGGTGGGAGAACTGGGAAGGGGATAGAGAGAGAAAGCAGGGACTATCTGAAGTTGGAGAAGTCAATGTTCATGCCGCTGGGGTGTAAACTACCCAAGTGAAATATGAGGTGCTGTTCCTCCAATTTGCGCTGGGCCTCACTCTGACAATGGAGGAGGCCCAGGACAGAAAGGTCAGATTGGGAATGGGAGGGGGAGTTAAAGTGCTGAGCCACCGGGAAATCAGATTGGTTAAGACGGACTGAGAGCAGATGTTCAGCGAAGCGATCGCCGAGCCTGCGCTTGGTCTTGCCGATGTAACGAAGTTGACACCTGGAACAGCGGATGCAGAGAGAGGTTGGAGGAGGTGCCGGTGTATCAACATTGACTTCTCTAACTTCAGATAGTCCCTGCTTTCCCTCTCTATCCCCTCCCCATCAGTCTTCCTGTCTCCTCCTACATCCTGTCTCCTACTGCATCCTATCTTTGTCCCGCCCCATCCCCTGACATCAGTCTGAAGAAGAGTCTTGACCCGAAACGTCACCCATTCCTTCTCTCCAGAGATGCTGCTTGACCCGCTGAATTACTCCAGCATTTTGTGTCTACCTTCGATTTGAACCAGCATCTGCAGTTTTCTTTCCTACCAAGTTGGCTGAGTTCAGCTCTCATTTCTCACTTCTTCCTATCTGACTCTTCACTCTAAAGACATTTTCTCTTCACGCTTCTATCATTGCTCTTCACTACTTTTCTAGTGCGTAAGGTATAGTCTAAGCCAACTTAATGAATCCAGGATGAGGAGCATACTGACTCGCACAACAGGCTGTGCCAGTGAAACAAAGAACAAGAGAAAGGCATGTTATCATCTCAGCCGAATGAACAAATAAGGTCATAAGGAATAGGAGTAGAATGAAGCCATTCGGCCCATCAAGTCTACTCTGCCATGGCTGATCTATCTCTCCCTCCTAACCCCATTCTCCTGCCTTTTCCCCATTACCTCTGACACCTGTACTAATCAAGAATCGATTCATCCTAACCCCTAACGCATTGATCCTGTGCATTTAATTCCCTATCCTATGTGTACCTTACGTGTAGCATGCAGACATATTCTTGCTCTATGCTTTGAGTAGGTCAGATCAATTTGTTTGATTAATGATCAGTTTGGATTGTCAAGTGTTCTTATCAATCAAAGTAAATCATTTAATGACCAGGGGCACTGATGAATCCTCTGGTGAGCTCTGTTTTAACGAAAGTCAGTTTATTCAACCTCAGACCTCAATGATTATTATCAACACCATTATTTGACCTCAGAAAGCTTAACAACCACTCAGCAAAGAAATCATGTGTAATTTCCAGCAGCAACTTCTGGACTGATGCCATCAGGGAGCGCAGACGCATTAAGCTGGAGTAACTCAGCGGGTCAGACAGCATCTCTGGGGAAAAGGAACGGGTGTCATTTTGGGTCAAGACCCTTCTTCAGAGTTCCTTCTGGGGATGATGTTGGACGTAAACTGTTTGAATCTATGCAATTGCAGGCAATGGCAATTCCGTTGCTCTCCTTTCCCTTCACTGGTGTTGCACCATTTGCAAACCTGAATTCATCTGAAAGATCCTCACCCTCACCAAATCCCTGTCACCAATCACCCTCATCAATCCCAGATTTGCATTTACACCCAGGCTGATAATTCCATTTTCAAAACTTCATCCCTGTCTCCCTGTAGCCCATACATCGCCTTGCCATCCTCTATCTCCATAAATTCCTCCAGTCCTTTCAACCTCTGAGGTCTCTAGCTTTCTCGAATTCTGGCCTTTTGATCATCTGTGATATTAATAGCTCCACTATTGTGGTGTAGTCTGCTGGCTGGCTTGATTTAAGCTCTTCAGTTCCTTTTCTAAAACCCTTTGTCTCTTTTTCATACTTTAAGATGGTCCTTAGAACCCACCCCTTTGTCTAAGTATTTGCTCACCTGCTCTAATATCTCTATGCCTGGCACCAGAAATTGGTTTTATAATGCTTTTTTAAAATTTCAAAAATAAACTTATTTCATAAAAAATATGTACAAAATCTCCAATGCAATCAGTACAATTCTTTCTTTAATAATAATAATAATAATAATAATGCATTACATTTATATAGCGCTTTTCAAACACTCAAAGACGCTTTACAGGGATTACTAGAACATAGAGAAGAAAATAAATAGATAAATAAGTAAACAAACAGAAAAAGGAGACAGAAGGTGAGGTGACGGTCAGTGGTTGAAGGCAGTGCTGAACAGGTGAGACTTCAGTGATGTTTTGAATGTGGTGAGTGAGGAGGAGTCTCTGACGGTTTGGGGTAGTGAGTTCCAGAGGGTGGGAGCAGCGATGGAGAAAGCCCTGTCCCCCCAGGATCTGAGTTTGGTCCGGATGGGGGGGGGGGACAGGAGGTTGGCAGCAGCAGAGCGGAGGGTGCAGATGGGAGTGTGTCTGTGGAGGAGGTCAGTCAGGTAGGATGGGGCCAGGTTATGGAGGGCTTTGTAGGTCATGAGGAGGATTTTGTACTGGATTCTCTGGGGGATGGGGAGCCAGTGGAGCTTGTAAAGGACGGGGGTGATATGGTCACGGATCGGGGAGTGGGTGAGTAGACGGGCAGCGGAGTTTTGAATGTATTGAAGTTTACTGATGATTTTTGAGGGTGAGCCATAGAAGAGGCTGTTGCAGTAGTCCAGACGGAAGGTGATGAAGGCGTGGATGAGGGTTTCTGCAGCTGTGGAGGAGAGGGATGGACGGAGACGGGCGATGTTTTTGAGGTGGAAGAAGGCTGTCTTGGTGATGTGTTTGATGTGTTTGTCGAAGGAGAGGGTACATCATGGTATCATCAAATCTTTACATCATGGTATCATCAAATCCATACATTCATTGCGCTATTAGACCAGTACATTCTACGACGATGTGTCACGGTTGCTTGTGTTTCCTCCTTCAATCAAGTGTTTGAGAGGCTGTCACACTGAACCCAGCCCCACATTTTCAGTGGCAGCAGGACCCTAAACTGTGGTCCTTCCTCACAAAGCCTTTGCATTGGTTGCACCAAGCTCCAGTGCATCCCTCAGCACGAACTCCTGCAGCTTTGAATGTGCCAGTCAGCACTATTCTCTTACAGATATCTCCTGACTCTGGAAGTCCAACAAGTTTCAGATGGATGGAAGTGCATCTTTGATAACCTTCCAGCAACACTTGTGTAGGAAACTAACTGCAGATGCTGGTACAAATCGGTATCACAAAATGCTGGAGTAACTCAGCAGGTCAGGCCTGCCGAGTTACTCCAGCATTTTGTGACACCTTCCAGCAACACTTGATGCCTGTTTCAGTGTGAGCCCATGGGTACAGTCTGTTAATCAGAGAGTCCTGTTATGCAAGGACTTTGGCACCTTTTCAGACCTTCTTGGTAAAAGCATGGTTAACTAAGGTGGACAATCATCTCATCTTCACATCAGCCATTCCGAGGGCAGCATGCATTGGGCGTGAGACTCTGGCAGTGCATGCAGGATGTGGCGGGGACATCCCTCGCACCACCACCAAGCCAGGCCTTGGCAGTCAGCTTAGGGAACCATCCCACGGGAATCCATTGTGTCCTTCTGCAGGACATTCATGTTGACCGCTGCCTCATGGACTTGTGGTCAAAGGTGTTTCTCCACTGGAACTTTTCTATGAAGGATGGGTTATGCTGCAAGGTCCGGTCACGGCCAGACTCATTCTTTGCAACACCGAGGACAGGTAGAACCCCTGTACGTAATGGCATTTGGTGTATATATTCTTTGGTTCCACACACAGCTTGCGGTAACCACACAGAAATGTAACCATCACGAGAAGACCAGGATGTAGCCATCAGGGCAAGAGTCTGAAGAAGGGATCCGACCCAAAACACCACTCAACCTTTTTCTCCAGAGGTGCCTGACCTGTCGAATTACTCCAGCACATTTTGTCTTTCTTCAGGAAAAGACCGACGTTGGGTACAGTTTTTCCCTTATTCGCTGGAAATTTGCACAATGTGTGCTCAGTCTTGGATATATCAATGAAACAGACAATTGTTTGTGTGAGTGCCATTGGTCAAGCGGTATGGGCCACATCAATGCCACATATAGTAATACAGCGAGAACCTGGCACCCAGTTCTTGCCCGCCATCAAGAGTAATCCCACTGTTGCTCCCCACAGTCCCAATTTTTGTTTTGCCGTGGCTATTTTCCAACCAATTCTTGCCACATGCCCAGCTGTTCAGAACCAGTACCTCCAGGTGAGGGATCTTTATCTCCATTAAAGCAAAGTGATGTCAAATGACTCCTTGACAATAGACAATAGACAATAGGTGCAGTAGTAGGCCATTCGGCCCTTTGAGCCAGCACCGCCATTCAATGTGATCATGGCTGATCATTCTCAATCAGTACCCCGTTCCTGCCTTCTCCCCATACCCCCTGACTCCGCTACCCTTAAGAGCTCTATCTAGTAATGGCCTTTGTCTTGGGGGTCAGTATTCTCCAGTGGTACCAAATGTGAAATATGAATAGCACGGAGAAAATGGGTGACTTACACGACGCACATTTAGTGAAGGTTAAACAGATACGGCAGGCAGGGCCAACTACTTCTAAAGGAGCATATTGTTCATGCTAGGACTTCCTGTTCTTGAATTTGCATGTAATTGGAGATGGAGGTGCTGGCCAAGAGAGGATTTGAATACTAGTCACTCGGCTCTCTTGGTTTCATCTGCTATTTACTGCAGGCTTTATTCTCTGAGGCACTACCCTCACCACCCCCTGTTGCAACTCTTCCAAATCCGTGATACTTAGTTCTTCCAAATCTGGAAGGCCTAACCTTAACACATGGATAAACTGTCAGTGAGAGACACATGATACTGCAAATGCCGCAATCTAGGAAAAAAGCTTTGGAGGAACTCAGCTGGAAATAGACAGACTCTATTTCGGGTTGTGAGGCTTCAGTCAGTGAGTTGTGCCGATACTAGTGTTCTTCATTAACAAGGGTTTGCTGGCCCCTGGTGGTATTCAGAGGAAATTGCTTGGCAGCAATAATGTTAGGTCGATGTTTATTTGTATTAAAGATAGACACAAAATGCTGGAGTCTCTCAGCAGGACAGGCAGCATCTCTGGAGAGAAGAAATGGGTGACGTTTCGGGTCGAGTCCCTTCTTCAGACTGATCTGTTTATTTGTATTAACTATTTTGGGCAGAATATCCTCAAAAAATAACTGAAGTTTCCATGTATAAAGGTGATTGCAGCCCCTTGAAACAAGATTGCCTCAGTCAGAAAGATTGAGCTTCACAATCCACCTCAGAGGCTTGAGTACGCTTTGTCTTTCACTGAGATTCAGACAATTATGCAGCATGGAAACAGAGCCTTTGGCCGAACTCGTCCATGCTGATCAAAAGTATAAGAAAATAACTGCAGATGCTGGTACAAATCGAAGGTATTTATTCACAAAATGCTGGAGTAACTCAGCAGGTCAGGCAGCATCTCAGGAGAGAAGGAATGGGTGACGTTTCGGGTCAAGACCCTTCTTTAGACTGAAGGTCAGTCTGAAGGTCAGTCTGAAGAAGGGTCTCGACCCAAAACGTCACCCATTCCTTCTCTCCTGAGATGCTGCCTGACCTGCTGAGTTACTCCAGCATTTTGTGAATAAACACCTTCGATGCTGATCAAAATGCTTGTTTACTAATCTAATTTGCACGCTTTTGCCCAATATCCATCTAATCCTTTCCTATCCAAATACTTATACAAATCTAAAAAACAGAAAATATGGAGATACTCAGTAGGTTATGCCGCATCTGTGAGAAGTGAAACATAACTGGAGATCACGGCACTTCTCCGACTTTGCAGTCTTCTCTACCCAACACAGCTATAGTTGGCTGTATTTTCAGCTGCCAATGACTTATCCTTAGTTACTCCCTCCCTAACCTCTTTTACCCCTCTGTTCTGCTTTCAGATGGTTTTATTATCTCAAGTAGATGAATATTTCTGGATTTTTGTTGATGAGTGTTTCTATGGATTGCCTTGGGACACTGCCATATTAAAGGGATGAGATTAGTGAGTTTAAGGTTTAATGCACCTAATATTTTTACATTTTTCCTTTATCTAAGAAAGAACATGATGCGATCATTTGGGCGTGGCAACAAGAAGAATTTAATGTTTTTACCCAGGGTTCACGGTAAGTGACTACTTTGCTGGGCGGGATACAAGAAGTGACTGTTCCCTCCAGAACATGGATCCAAAATGCTGGAGTAACCTAGCGGGACAGGCAGCATCTCTGGAGAGAAGGAATGGTGATGATTTGGGTCAATGACTGATATCAGAGGAGAGGGAGATACATAGATAAGGAAGTGTAAGGTGTGAAAATAGGACAACGGGAATAGAGATCAAGGAAAATGTAGAATAGATCATTGTTAGCTGGGAGAAGGTAACAACAATGCAAACAGAAATAAAATGTAGTTGGAGACATTAAGACTGGCCGGAGAACTGGGAAGGGGGAGGGATGGACAGAGGGAAAGCAAGGGTTACTTGAAGTTAGAGAGTCAATGTTCATACCGCTGGGGTGTAAGCTGCCCAAGTGAAATATGAGGTGCTGATCCTCCAAATTGCGCTGGGCCTCACTCTAACAATGGAGGAGGCCCAGGACAGAAAGGTCAGTATGGGAATTGGAGGAGGAGTTAAAGTGTTTAGCAACTGGGAGATCAGGTAGGTTTAGGTGGACTGAGTGGAGGTGTGGCTTCAGGATAAAAGCGTGACATGAGACAAAAGGTAGTTGGTTGCAGATTACCTGCAAAATGCTGCCTCTAGACATACTTGTCTCTGAGCCAAAAATCTGAAGGAGAGTTCAAATCCCACCTCAGCACACAGAATCCACAATCCACAATACTTTATCACTCATACAGTAAAGCTGCCAGGCCCTCAGTTGCCCCTGGGATTGTGTACTGTGATTTACAAGCAAACATGATATTCAATTCACTTAACTAAACTAAACTTAAATAAATTAACCACATTTGTGTAATATTTTAAATCTGTTCATAGTTATTAATCTTGTATCTTAATGGGTGAATTTAGATAGAGATTTAGTGTATGACTAGACCGTGGACCCAATGGGCCCAAACCTCTCCTGCACCCTCTCCTCTCCCTTCTTCCCCCCTCTCCCCCTCCATCCCCTCCCTCCACCCCCTCCTTCCAACACCCCTTCCCCTCCTCCCACTCCACCCCCCTCAACCCCCCTTATCCTCCCTCCCCCCCCCCCCTCCCTCCCAAGGAGATAGATTTAAACTTTAAAATGTGAATAACTTTTAAAATGTAACACCGGTTTCAATGAAACTTCTTCCATTAGCACCAAAGGGATGACGGTGAGTAAAGTGGGACTAAAATTGCTGCGCTATCATGTACCGTTTTGGCTGTAGTTCAGGAACAAACAAACAAACAAACAAACAACAATATAGTATATAGATGCATGTATATACTGTATTATAATTGTTGCTTGATTTTTGCATTGAAGTTGCATTTTTCCTTAGATCTGCTGAGCTCTATAGCTTTGGCAAAAAGCCAGTGAGCTCTGAAGGTTTGGCAAAATTCTGGTGAATAAAGGTTTGTCATAATTCCAGTGAGCTCTAAAGGTTTGCCAAAATTCCAGTGAGCTATAAAGTTTTGGCAAATTCTGGTGAGGTATCAAGGCTTGGCAAGATTCCAGTGAGCTATAAAGGTTTGGCAGCAGTTGCAGTGTGTACAAAAGATCTACCAACAATTCCAATGAGCTATAAAGGTTTGGCATAAGTTCTGGTGAACTGTAAAGATTTGACAACGTTCCATGAGCTATAAAGGCTTGACATGTGTTCCATGAGCTATGATGATTTGGCATTTATTCCTTACTTTGTATGCCTTCTATTTGTGGAGAGCTAAGAATCTTGTTTGCCTATCAACAACCTTCTCAGGTTCGTAGGTGTACACACCCAACTATTTGCTCCTGCACCTGTCTCATACATCATTTTGTTTACTGTGTTGAGAGGTCGAGTGTTTTATTGTAATATGTCCCAAAATGAAACGATTATTATTAACAATTGTGTATATTTATGCATATATATATATGTGTATATAACAATGTATATGCATATATATATTTATGTGTATATTTTTATATGTATGGGTGTGTATAACAATATATATGTAAATATACACACATCTATATGTGTATATATATGTGTATATATACGTGTGTGTGTGATGTGTGTGTGTGTGTGCGTGTATGTATGTATATATATATATGTGTGAGTGTGTATATATATATATATATATATATATATATATGCGTATATATACACTGATGAACCAAAACAATATGACCACCTGCCTAATATGCTGTTGGTCCTCTGTGTGCCGCCAAACCAATGCCGATCCACCGAGGCATGGACTCTACAAGACCCCTGAAGGTGTCCTGTGGTATCTGGCACCAAAACATTAGCAGCAGATCCTTCAAGTCCTGTAAATTGCGAGGTGGAGCAGCTGTGGATCGGACTTGACGATCCAGCACATCCCACAGATGCTCAATCAGATTGAGATCTGGAGAATTTGGAGGCCAGAGCAACACCGTGAACACTTCATCATGTTCCTCAAACCATTCCCGAACAATGTGTGCAGTGTGGCAGGGTGCATTATCCTGCTGAAAGAGGTCACTGCCATCAGGGAATACCATTGCCATGAAGGGGTGTGTACCTGGTCTGCAATGATGTTTAGGTAGGTGACGTGTGTCAAATTGACATCCACATGAATGGCCGGACCCAGGGTTTCCCAGCAGAACATTGCCCAGAGCATCACTCCCTCCACCGGCTCGTCGTCTTCCCACAGTGCATCCTGGTGCCATCACTTCCCCAGGTAAACAGTGCACACGTACACGGCCATCCACGTGATCTCAAAGAAAACGGGACTCATCGGACCAGGCGACCTTCTTCCACTGCTCCAAGGTCCAGTTCTGATGCTCGCGTGCCTAATATAGGTGCTTTCGACAGTGGACAGGGGTCATCATGGGCACTCTGACTGATCTGCGGCTACGCAGCCCCATACGCAACAGGGTGCGATGCACTGTGGACTGTGACACATTCCTCCCATGACCACCATTAAAATTTTCTGTGACTTGTGCCACAGTAGACCATCTCTCGCTTCGGACCAGACTGGCACAGCCTTTGTTACCCTCGCGCATCAATGAGCCTTGGGTGCCCAACACCCTGTCGCCGGTTTGTGGTTTGTCCCTCCTCGGACCACTGTCTCACCAATGCTGACCGGGAGCTCCCCACAAGCCTTGCCGTTTCAGAGATGCTCTGACCCAGTCGTCTGGCCATAACAATTTGGCCCTTGTCAAAGTTGCTCAGGTCTTTACTCCTGCCCATTTCTCCTGCATCCAACACATCAACTTCAAGAACTGCCTGTTCACTTTCTGCCTAATATATTCCACCCCTTGACAGGTGCTATAGCACCAAATATTTGCATTATTTTTTACAAAGTAACATTGATTGAAGTGAATCAATGTTATTCACTTCATCTGTAAGTGGCCATAATGTTTTGGCTCATCGGTGTATGTGTGCGTTTATATATATGCGTGCGTATATATATATGTGCATAGAAAATGTGTGCATAATATATGCGCGTGTATATATGTGCGTGTATGTACACGCATATATGCGTCTGTGTGTATGTGTGTGTGTGTGTGTGTGTGTGTGTGTGTATATATATATATATATATATGTGTGTGTGTGTGGAGGTTGTAGTGTTTGATAGCCTGATGATTCTAGGGAAGAAGGTGCTCCTGAACCTGGACACTGCTGTTTTTGGATGCTCCTATATCCCCTTCCCACTGGCAGAAGTGAAATGAGAGAGAAGCCAGGGTGGTGTGGTTCTCTGATGATGCCAGCTGCCTTTTTTGAGGCAGCAACTCCAATAATGCCTTCAATGGTAGGGAGGTCAGTATCCGTGATGGACTGAGCAGTTTTCACCATTTTTTTTTTGCAGTCTGAGTTGCTGAACCAGTCAAGCAGTCAATCTGCTCTCAATGTACACCTGTAGAAGCCCAGGAGAGTATTCGTTGGCATACTGAATCTCCTCAATCTTCTAAGGAAGTAGAGGAATTGATGGACAGAAGGCATATGGTATGCTGGCTTTCATTGGTCAGGGCATTGAGTATACAGTAAGAGTCAGGAAGTCATGATGCAGCCTTATAGGACTTTGGTTAGATTGCATTTGGAGTATTATGTACAGTCTGGTCGCCCCACCACAGGGAAGATGTGGAGGCTTTGGAAAGGGTGCAGCAGAGGTTTATTAAAATGATTAGTAGGAAAGAACTGCAGATGCTGGTTTAAATCGAAGGTAGACGCAAAATGCTGGAATAGCTCAGCAGGACAGGCACCATCACTGGAGAGAAGGAATGGGTGACGTTTCGGGTCGAGACCCTTCTTCAGACTGATGTCAGGGGAGTGGGCGGGACAGAGATAGAATGTAGTCGGAGACAGTAAGACTGGTGGGAGAACTGGGAAGGGCGAGGGGATGGAGAGAGAGGGAAGAAAGCAAGGGCTATTTGAACTCCCCTGACATCAGTCTGAAGAAGGGTCTCGACCCGAAACCTCACCCATTCCTTCTCTCCAGAGATGCTGCCTGTCCCGATGAGTTACTCCAGCATTTTGTGCCTACCTTTTAATTAGAATGATGCCTGTATTAGGGGGTATTAGCAACAGGGAGAGGTTGGATAGACTTAGATTGCATGAATGCTGACAGTTGTGGGTAGACCTGATGGAAGCATATACAATTATGAGAAATATAGATTGGGTAGACAGTAAAATATTTTTCCCAGGATGGAAAATTCCAATGCTGTACGGTGAGAGGGGCAAAGTTTAAAGGGGATGTGCTGGGCAAGTTAAGTGGAGAGTGCCTTGGATAGTCACTGAAGCAGGTACATTGGTGGTATTTAAAAGACTTTTGGATAGGCATTTGGATATGCAGGAAATGGAAGCATATGGGCTAGGTGCAGGTCGATGCGATGGTCTTGGCATCATGTTCAGCACAGACATTGTGGGCCGGAGGGCTTGTTCTTGTGCTGTACTGTTGAATGTTCTATGAAAATGACAACATTCTGATTTGACTATTGACTGAATGCAGGGAGGGTAATTCCCTTGTCTGAAGAATCTAGAACAAGTGTTTACAATCTCAGGGAATGGGTAGAACTCAAAGTGCTGGATTCAAGCAGCATCTGTAGAGGACATCAATAGGCAACATATATTGGGTCCTGACATGAAATGTTGCCTGTCCATGTCCTCCAGAGATTCTGCCTGACCTGCTATGTTACTCCAGCACTTTGTGAACCCTTGGAAAGCACCTGGACCTGATGGTGTACCTGGTCATGTTCTCAAAACCTGCGTGTACCAACTGGCTGTAACTAGTAGAGTGGATAAGGGAGAACCAGTGGTTGTGTTATATCTGGACTTCCAGAAGGCTTTCAACAAGGTCCCACATAAGAGATTAGTATGCAAACTTAAAGCACACGGTATTGTTGGTTCAGTATTGATGTGGATAGAGAACTGGCTGGCAGACAGGAAGCAAAGAGTAGGAATAAACAGGTCCTTTTCAGAATGGCAGGCAGTGACTAGTGGGGTACCGCAAGGCTCAGTGCTGGGACCCCAGCTATTGACAATATATATTAATGATTTGGACGAGGGAATTGAATGCAACATCTCCAAGTTTGCGGATGACACGAAGCTGGGGGGCAGTGTTAGCTGTGAGGAGGATGCTAGGAGGCTGCAACGTGACATGGATAGGTTAGGTGAGTGGGCAAATGCATGGCAGATGCAGTATAATGTGGATAAATGTGAGGTTATCCACTTTGGTGGCAAGAACAGGAAAGCAAACTATTATCTGAATGGTGGCCGATTAGGAGAAGGGGAGATGCAATGAGACCTGGGTGTCGTGGTACACCAGTCATTGAAAGTAGACATGCAGGTGCAGCAGGCAGTGAAGAAAGCGAATGGTATGTTGGCATTCATAGCGAGGGGATTTGAGTATAGGAGCAGGGAGGTTCTGCTGCAGTTGTACAGGGCATTGGTGAGACCACACCTGGAGTATTGCGTACAGTTTTGGTCTCCTAATCTGAGGAAAGACATTCTTGCCATAGAGGGAGTACAGAGAAGGTTCACCAGATTGATTCCTGGGATGGCAGGACTTTCATATGAAGAAAGACTGGATAGACTCGGCTTGTACTCACTGGAATTTAGAAGATTGAGGGGGGATCTTATAGAAACTTACAAAATTCTTAAGGGGTTGGACAGGCTAGATGCAGGAAGATTGTTCCCGATGTTGGGGAAGTCCAGAACCAGGGGTCACAGTTTAATGATAAGGAGGAAGTCTTTTAGGACCGAGATGAGAACGTTTTTTTTCACACAGAGTGGTGAATCTGTGGAATTCTCTGCCACAGAAGGTAGTTGAGGCCAGTTCATTGGCTATATTTAAGAGGGAGTTAGATGTGGCCCTTGTGGCTAAAGGGATCAGGGGGTATGGAGAGAAGGCAGGTACAGGATACTGAGTTGGATGATCAGCCATGATCATATTGAATGGCGGTGCAGGCTCGAAGGGCCGAAAGGCCTACTCCTGCACCTATTTTCTATGTTTCTATGTTTCTATGAATGTTTGCAGACATCTTCAAACTCTCATTATGAGGTCTGAGGTTCCTACTTGCTTTCAACTGGCAGCAATAATACTGGTGCCAAAGAAGAGTAAGGTGACATGCCTCAATGACGTTTGACCAGTGGCACTAACCCGTAATGATGAAGTGCTTTGTGAGGCTGGCTATACCACATAGCAACACTTATCTCAACGTGAACCTGGAAGCATTACAATTTGCCTACCACCACAATAGATCTATAGTAGATATGATCTTGTGGCTATCCACTCTGCACTGGATGCATCTCAGCCTAGAATGGCAACTGCTCTGCCCTTGACTGTCTGAACATGAAGGGAGTGGTGGGCACAGTTCTGTCCATCAGTCACTGGATAGAAAATTGGCTTCATGGAAGGAAGCAGAGGGTGATGGTGTTAGGTTGTCTTTCGTACTGGAGGCCTGTGACTAGTGATGTGCTTCAGGGTTCGATGCTGGGCCCATTACCGTTTGCCATCTATAACAGTAGTTTGGATGAAAACGTACATGGCAAGATTAGCAAGTTTGCAGATGATACAAAAGTGAGTGCTATTGCAGATAGTGAACATGGTTGTCAAAAGTTGCAGCAGGATCTTGATAAGTTGGGCAGGTGAGCTGAGGAATGGTTGATGGAATTTAATGGAGAGAAATATGAGATATTGCATTTTGCGAAGTCTAACATGGGCAGGACCTACACAGTGAATGGTAGGGCTCTAGGGAGTGTTGTAGAGCAGAGGGATCTAGGAGTGCGGGTACATCGTTCTTTGAAGGTGGTGTCATAGGTAGATAGGGTGGTTAAAAGGGCTTTTGGCACATTGGCCTTCATCAGTCAGAATATTTATAGAAGTTGGAAGGTCATGTTACAGTTTTATGACTTGTTGGTGAGGCCACATTTAGAGTATTGTGTTCAGTTCTGGGCACCATGTTACAGGAAAGATGTTGTCTAGTTGGAAAGGGTACAGAAAGATATACGAGGATGTTGCCAGGACTCGAGGATCTGAGCTATAGGGAGAGGCTGAGCAGGCTGGCACTCCATTCCTTGGAGCGCAGGAGGATGAGGGGTGATCTTATAGAGGTGTATCAAATCATGAGAGGACTAGATCTGGTAGATGCACAGTCTCTTGCCCAGTGAAGGGGAATCCAGAACCAGAGGACATAGGTTTAAGATGAAGGGGGAATGATGTAATAGGAATCTGAAGGGTATGTTTTTCACAAAAAGGGTGGTGGGTATATGGAACGAGCTCCCAGAGGCGTTAGTTGAGGCAGGGATTATTGCAACATTTAAGAAACAATTAGACAGGTACATGGATGGGACTGGTTTAGAGGGATATGGGGCAAACACTGGCAGGTGGGACTAGTGTAGATGGAGCTTGTTGGTCAGTGTGGGCAAGTTGGGCCGAAGGACCTGTTTCCGTGCCGTATCTCTAAAACTATAGAGTTGTACAGCATGGAAACAGCATTGGCCTATTGAAAGACAGATCCAGCTGGAAGGATAGTATGCTCCGCAATTTTCTTTTGAACAAATTTTATTTCTGATTTTTTTATTAATACAGCTTTGACAATTCAATGCATGAATACATTAGTGCTGATAGATATCCCCCCCACCCACCACCCCCCACTCACAATACCATTCAGAGGGTACACAACTTAAGATATGCAAGGAAAATATGTAAACATAAACATAAGCATTAAAAAAAAAGACAAAATAAATAATATAAATAAACAGATAAATAGATAGATAGATAAATAGACAAATAGATAGATAGATAGATAGATAGATAGATAGATAGATAGATAGATAGATAGATAGATAGATAGATAGATAGATAGATAGATAGATAGATAAAAAATAATTAAAAAAAAAGATAAATTGTTAGAGGTTTAAAGCAGTATACCATATTATCCAGGGCACTAACACGCATAAAAACAGAAGAGGGAAGCAGAAAAATTGGAATGTTACGACATATCAGGAACCATTCTAATACTTCAATTCCACTCTTAATTACATACACACATATCAAAGACTCGACTCAACCATAAAATTATCAAAGCCTAAAGCATCAATACAACTAAGAAAAGGTTGCCATATCA
The DNA here is from genome assembly GCF_053455715.1 of Rhinoraja longicauda. Taxonomy (NCBI): domain Eukaryota; kingdom Metazoa; phylum Chordata; class Chondrichthyes; order Rajiformes; family Arhynchobatidae; genus Rhinoraja; species Rhinoraja longicauda. Next base: position 11,843,075 of record NC_135962.1, read on the forward strand.
ATGTAAACCTGTCAGCTCATTCCCTAACAGTACACATAATCTTCTCCAATTTAATAAAATACAACATATCCCTAATCCACTGTGCAAATGTTGGAGGGTTACAATCTTTCCATCTGATTAAGATTTGTTGTCTGGCCACCAGCGTGGCAAAAGACAAAAGATGTAGTTTATTATTATTTAATGCAAGATTTTGTGTTACCACACCGAATAAAGCAAGGGAAGCTGATTGTTCTAAGGATTCATTAGTAGTTTGGGAGAGCATATCGAGTATTAATTGCCAAAAATTAGATAACTTAGGACAATCCCAAAACATATGAATTAAAGTGGCTTGGTTCTGCCTGCAGCGGTCACACATGGGGTCTATATTGGATGTGAATTGGGCTAGCTTACCATTGGTCCAGTGTAGTCGGTGGAAAATCTTAAACTGCATAACAGTATGCTTCCTGCATATCGAAGATGTGTATATACCCCCAATCATCTTTGACCAGATGGAGTCTGAAATTTTCATACCCAGATCCCCTTCCCACTGCTCTTTTAGGGAGTTAAGACTTGTCATGTTTTCTCTCGTTAATAAAGAATATATGTCACCTATCTTTCCCTTTGTGAATGATGTGATGTCATTGATTGAGTCTAGGAGTGTGTCTGAGGGCTGTGAAGGGAATTGAGTGATATGAAACTGCGAATTTGCATATACCTCAAGAAGTGTGACCTAGAGATATTGAATTCCTGAACAATCTGCGCAAAAGATGCAAACAAACCATTTATAAACATGTCTTTAAATGAACAGACCCCATGACTGAGCCAAGCACTGAATGAAGCATCTGTCGAAGGTGGCAGGAATGCATGGTTCTTTACAATGGGAGCGAGTATTGAGAATTTACAGATATCAAAGGATTGTCTGAATTGCTTCCATATTTTTAAAGAATTAATAACAACTGGGTTGGAAGTGTATTTGGTAATAGGCTCTGGATATGGCAGACCTGAACATAATAAGGCGGCTAATGAAGTGTTCTTACAAGAGTCTCTCTCTAGAATTAGCCAGTCAGGTACAGTGGTTAATACATTTCTTTCCATCCAATAAGAAATACTTTTAATATTTGCTGCCCAATAGTAGAACTGAAAGTTTGGCAGTCCAAGCCCTCCCTGCTGGTGAGGTCTCTGTAGTATAGCTTTGCGTATACGTGGAATCTTTTTATTCCAAATAAAGGAAGAGAGCTTTCTATCCAGAGAAATGAAGAACGTTTTAGTTAAAAAAACTGGTATACACTGAAACATATAAAGAAGCTTGGGCAATATGTTCATTTTTATTGTGTTAATCCTACCTGCCAGAGATAGAAGTAACAGATACCAACGGTCAATATCTTCTTTAATAGAGGGCTGGAGAGGGGGGAAATTTGCTGAGAAAAGGTAATTAAATTTATGTGTGACCCAGATACCAAGATATTTTATTTTGTCCATGCACACTTTAAACGGCACCATACATATAAACAGGGATTCTCTTGCCACCAGATTTAAGGGCATCAATTCACTTTTTTGTGTGTTAACTTTGTAGCCAGAGATTTTTCCTGCAGTTCTTAATCTCTTAAGTAAATTTGGCAGAGATGAGGATGGATCAGACAAATAAAGTAACATATCGTCTGCATATAGCGAGACTTAATGTTCCAACCCTGCCCTTGTAATACCTTTAATATCGTTATTGCTACGTAAGGCTATAGCCAACGGCTCAATTGTAATCGCAAAAGGGAGGGGGGGACAATGGACAACCCTGTCTTGTCCCTCGAGTCAGTGAAAAATAAGGTGATATATTATTATCAGTACGTACTGCCGCCATTGGCGAGCTATATAGAATTTTGATCCATGATAAAAAAAATTGGTCCAAATCCAAATCTTTCAAGAGTATGAAATAAATAGTCCCACTCCACCCGATCAAAAGCCTTTTCAGCATCTAGACATACAACCACTTCCGTGGAGAAGGGCTATAAATTATGTTATACAGGCGCCTAACGTTGAAGGAGGATTGCCGACTTTTTATGAAGCCCGTCTGGTCTGGTGAGATTATTGTTGGAAGGATTATTTCAAGATGGCGAGCGATCATTTTTGCAAAAATGTTGCTGTCCACATTGGGCAAAGAGATAGGACGATAGGAGCCACATTCCCGTTGATTTTTGTTCTTTTTCAGAATAAGTGAAATGGTAGCTTGTGCAATGTTTCAGGCAGTGAGCCAACTGACAAGGAGTCATTATACACAGATTTTAAAATGGGAGCCAATTGATTAGAAAATTTCTTAAAGAATTCTGTTGGATATCGGTGGCGCAGCGGTAGAGTTGCTGCCTTACAGCGAATGCAGCTCCGGAGACTCAGGTTCGATCCTGACTACAGGCGCCGTCTGTACAGTCAACAGAGTCAACAGAGCTTTATTTGTCATTCGGTACCAAGGTACCGAACGAAACTACATAGCAGTCACACAAAAAAAAAGAACACAAGACACATGACCCCAACACAAACGTCCATCACAGTGACTCCAAACACCCCCTCACTGTGATGGAGGCAACAAAACTTCCACTCTCTTCCCCACGCCCACGGACAGACAGCTCGTCCCCGACCGACCCGCACAGTCCCCGCGGCCGAGTCGCACCGGGTGCTGAAACGTCTCGCGGCTGAGCCGGGCGATGGAAGGCCCCGCGGCCGAGCCGTGCGCAGCTAAGTCCCGCAGCCGAGCCGTGCCGGGCGATGTTAGGTCCCGCGGCCGAGCCGCACCGGGTGATGGAAGGCCCCGTGGCCAAGCTGCACCGGGCGATGTTAAGTCCAGCGGCCGAGCCGCACCGGGCGATGTTAAGTCCAGCGGCCGAGCCGCACCAGCGATGAAAAGTCCCGCGGCCGAGCCGCGCCGGGCGATGTTAGGCCCTGCGGCCGAGCCGCACCGGGCGATGGAAGGCTCCGCGGCCGAGCCGCACCCCGCGCCGTGAGGAAGAGACCTAAAAGAGAAAGGTTTCCCCCACCCCCCACCCACACCATCACCCCCCCACCCACACCACCACCCCCCACACATACACAACCAAAAAAAAACAAAAAAACATCCCAACACCGACACACAACAAAAAAAAAGGAAAAAAGACGAACAGACTGCTAGCGAGCCGCAGCCGTTAGGCGCCGCCACTTCCGTACGAAGTTTGTACGTTCTCCCCGTGACCTGCATGGGTTTTCTCCGAGATCTTCGGTTTCCTCCCATACTCCAAAGACGTACAGGTATGTAGGTTAATTGGCTGGGCAAATGTAAAAATTCACCCTAGGGTGTGTAGGATAGTGTTAATGTGCGGGGATTACTGGGCGGCGCGGACCCGGTGGGCCGAAGGGCCTGTTTCCGCGCTGTATTTCTAAATCTAAAAAATATATATCCGTCTGGACCAGGGGATTTTCCACACTGCATACTCCTAATGGCCATCTCAATTTCCCCTGTTGAAAACGGAGACTCTAGCTCGGCTGCTGACACAGGGTCCATGTGAGGGATCTCAACACTTTCAACAAATGATTTAATTAATTGATCATCCTTCAGCGATTCAGATGAATACAAGTTACGGTTAAACCTCATAAAGCGTGAGAGAATGATCCATACAGATCATACCAGATTTATCCCGGATCTCAGGGATTGCCTGACTTGCTGCTTTTTGGCGAAGTTGGTGTGCAAGGTTCCTCCCTGTTTTATCGCCATGCTCATAGTAAGTATGGCGGGTCCTCACCAAGAGGTTCTCCGCTTTTAGTGTAGTTAGTAGGTCAAATTCTTTTTGGAGGAGTAGGCGTTCTTTAATATCATCAGCTGTTGCAATTTTCTATGTTGCACAAAGAGTTTTGTATTTACTCAGAGACCTGGCCTATATTTATTTTTTGTCTAAAATAAATTATTTAGTTATTATAATTGTTACAAGTGGGGGCATAATTTATTTCTTTATTTCAGCAAATTGCTATGTTCCAAAAGTACTCACTGCATTGACCACAGTGTCTTGTGATGTGCTAAGCTTGTAAAAAGAAGCTTATGTAAATATAAATTCTAATCGTCAATAATTTGTCCCCCCAAATTTCCACCATTTTGCTTTTGTGTTTCCCAAAGCTGCTCTTCTCAAAGTAGGCAGCAGATGGCAGTGTTGAACAGGCAGTCCAGACGAACAAAACCATTAGCCGGAGCATTGTGAAACATAAGCATATTCTCCTCAGTTGGGATCTGTTCTGGTTCTGGTTGATTACTGCGTAAGCACCTCATAAGTGGTTATCTTATTGGAATGAAAAACAGGAATTGATAGCAGCACTCAGCATTTGTAGGAAGAAGCAAGAAAATTTGATAAATCAGTTCAATGACCTTCCATTAGAACTGGGAAAGGTTAGAAGCTTAACATTTTTGGTACAAATGTGTAGCCAGGAGAGAGGGATAGGGAGTCGGGGAGGGCTGTTGAGAGGAAGGGTTGGGCCTAGTGGCTTCACATGGATGTTATAGGAGATGGAGAGGAGGTGATATCCAAATAAAGAATTCCAGAGCTTAGATCCTAACTATCTGAAGCCAGCGCTTCCAGTGTTGCGTGATTAAATCTGAGGATAATCAGAAGGTCCACGTTTGGGGGTGGAGATGGATGGAAGATATTAGACAATAGACAATAGGTGCAGGAGTAGGCCATTCAGCCCTTCGAGCCAGCACCGCCATTCAATGCGATCACGGCTGATCACTCTCAATCAGTACCCCGTTCCTGCCTTCTCCCCATACCCCCTCACTCCGCTATCCCTAAGAGCTCTATCCAGCTCTCTCTTGAAAGCATCCAATGAACTGGCCTCCACTGCCTTCTGAGGCAGAGAATTCCACACCTTCACCACTCTCTGACTGAAAAAGTTCTTCCTCATCTCCGTTCTAAATGGCCTACCCCTTATTCTTAAACTGTGGCCCCTTGTTCTGGACTCCCCCAACATTGGGAACATGTTTCCTGCCTCTAATGTGTCCAATCCCCTAATTATCTTATATGTTTCAATAAGATCCCCCCTCATCCTTCTAAATTCCAGTGTATACAAGCCCAATCGCTCCAGCCTTTCAACATACGACAGTCCCGCCATTCCGGGAATTAACCTAGTGAACCTACGCTGCACGCCCTCCATAGCAAGAATATCCTTCCTCAAATTTGGAGACCAAAACTGCACACAGTACTCCAGGTGCGGTCTCACCAGGGCCCGGTACAACTGTAGAAGGCCCTCTTTGCTCCTATACTCAACTCCTCTTGTTACGAAGGCCAACATTCCATTGGCTTTCTTCACTGCCTGCTGTACCTGCATGCTTCCTTTCAGTGACTGATGCACTAGGACACCCAGATCTCGTTGAACATCCCCTCTTCCTAACTTGACACCATTCAGATAATAATCTGCCTTTCTATTCTTAGTTCCAAAGTGAATAACCTCGCACTTATCTACATTAAACTGCATCTGCCATGTATCCGCCCACTCACACAACCTGTCCAAGTCACCCTGCAGCCTTATTGCATCTTCCTCACAATTCACACTACCCCCCAGCTTAGTATCATCTGCAAATTTGCTAATGGTACTTTTAATCCCTTTGTCTAAGTCATTAATGTATATCGTAAATAGCTGGGGTCCCAGCACCGAACCTTGCGGTACCCCACTGGTCACTGCCTCCCATTCCAAAAGGGACCCATTTATCCCCACTCTTTGCTTTCTGTCTGTCAACCAATTTTCTATCCATGTCAGTACCCTACCCCCAATACCATGTGCCCTAATTTTGCCCACTAATCTCCTATGTGGGATCTTGTCGAAGGCTTTCTGAAAGTCGAGGTACACCACATCCACTGACTCTCCCCTGTCAATTTTCCTAGTTACATCCTCAAAAAATTCCAGTAGATTTGTCAAGCATGATTTCCCCTTCGTAAATCCATGCTGACTCGGAATGATCCCGCTACTGCTATCCAAATGCTCAGCAATTTCGTCTTTTATAATTGACTCCATCATCTTCCCCACCACTGATGTCAGACTAACTGGTCTATAATTACCCGTTTTCTCTCTCCCTCCTTTCTTAAAAAGTGGGATAACATTTGCTATCCTCCAATCCACAGGAACTGATCCTGAATCTATAGAACATTGAAAAATGATCTCCAATGCTTCCACTATTTCTAGAGCCACCTCCTTAAGTACCCTGGGATGCAGACCATCAGGCCCTGGGGATTTATCAGCCTTCAGTCCCATCAGTCTACCCAAAACCATTTCCTGCCTAATGTGGATTTCCTTCAGTTCCTCCATCACCCTAGGTTCTCCGGCCCCTAGAACATTTGGGAGATTGTGTGTATCTTCCTCAGTGAAGACAGATCCAAAGTAACGGTTTAACTCGTCTGCCATTTCTTTGTTCCCCATAATAAATTCCCGTTTCTGTCTTCAAGGGACCCACATTTGCCTTGACTATTTTTTTCCTCCTCACGTACCTAAAAAAACTTTTGCTATCCTCCTTTATATTATTGGCTAGTTTACCCTCGTACCTCATCTTTTCTCCCCGTATTGCCTTTTTAGTTAACTTTTGTTGCTCTTTAAAAGAGTCCCAATCCTCTGTCTTCCCACTCCTCTTTGCCATGTTATACTTCCTCTCCTTAATTTTTATGCTGTCCTTGACTTCCCTTGTCAGCCACAGGTGTCTCTTACTCCCCTTAGAGTCTTTCCACCTCTTTGGAATAAATTGATCCTGCAACCTCTGCATTATTCCCAGGAATACCTGCCATTGCTGTTCTACCGTCTTCCCTGCTCGGGCCTCCTTCCAGTCAATTTTGGCCAGCTCCTGCCTCATGCCTCCGTAATCCCCTTTGCTATACTGTAATACCGACACTTCCGATTTTCCCTTCTGCCTTTCCATTTGCAGAGTAAAACTTATCATGTTGTGATCACTGCCTCCTAATGGCTCTTTTACCTCTAGTCCCCTTATCAGATCAGGATCATTACACAACACTAAATCCAGAATTGCCTTCTCCCTGGTAGGCTCTAGTACAAGCTGTTCTAAGAATCCATCTCGAAGGCACTCTACAAACTCTCTTTCCTGGGGTCCATTTCCAACCTGATTTTCCCAGTCTACCTGCATGTTGAAATCTCCCATAACCACCGTAGCATTACATTTTTGACACGCCAATTTTATCTCCTGATTCAACTTGCACCCTATGTCGAGGCTACTGTTTGGGGGCCTATAGATAACTCCCATTAGGATCTTTTTACCCTTACAATTTCTCATTTCTATCCATACTGATTCAACATCTCCTGATTCTATGTCACCCCTTGCAAGGGAATGAATATCATTCCTTACCATCAGAGCAACCCCACCCCCTCTGCCTACCTGTCTGTCTTTTCTATACGTTGTGTACCCCTGAATATTTAGTTCCCAGCCCTGGTCCTCTTGTAGCCATGTCTCAGTGATCCCTACAACATCATACTTGCCCATGACTAACTGAGCCTCAAGCTCATCCACTTTATTTTTTATACTACGCGCATTTAAGTACAACACTTTAACTTCTGTATTTACCTCCCCTCTCACATCGGTCACAATTGGCCCTGCCCTTAATTTCTTTTCCCCTCTAGAACTTCTGTTCCCATACTTCCGACAGTCTTTTGCAATATCTCCTGTATTCCCTTTTACCTCATCTTCATATTCACAATTTGTTAACCCCTCCCCCCCACTACTTAGTTTAAAGCCACAGGTGTCACACTAGCAAACCTGCCTGCCAGAATGTTTGTCCCCCTGCTGTTAAGATGTAACCCGTCCCTTTTGTACAAGTCACCCCTAGCCCAGAAGAGATTCCAGTGGTCCAGAAATCTAAATCCCTGCTCTCTGCACCAGCCCCTCAGCCATAAATTCATACCCTCTATCTCTCTGTTCCTGGCCTCACCAGCACGAGGTACCGGTAGCAGTCCAGAGATAACCACCTTCGACGTCCTACTTCTCAGTGCTTTTCCCAACTCTCTAAACTCCCGCTGTAGCACCTCCTTCTTCTTCCGCCCGACGTCATTCGTGCCCACGTGCACAACGACTTCAGATTGATCGCCTTCCCTCACTAGGATTTTCAGAAGCCGGTCCGTGATGTGTTGAACCCTGGCACCAGGGAGGCAACAGACCATCCTCAAGTCCCTCCTGCTGCCACAGAATCTTCTGTCCGTCCCTCGGACGATGGAGTCACCGACCGCTACGGCTCTTCCTGACTTCGGTCTCCCCTGTCGAGTATCCTTGCCAACCGGTCCGCCACTCGGACTGGAAACGTCTTCTGCCCCGACAGTTCCCAAGAGGGTATACCTATTTGCGGTGGGATGTAGTGCCAGTGGAGTTTATAGAGGTAGCGGGCCTTGACACCACAGAGGGACTTGAACCAGGATGGGACTTTTGTTCAAACAAGGAACTGCAAATGCTGGTTTATAATCAGAAACACCATGTGCTGGCGAAACTCAATGGGTCAGGCAGCATTTCTGGAGGATATGAATAGGATGTTTTAGGTCAGGTCCTATCAGTCTAAAGAAGGGTCCTGACCTGAAATGATACCTATCCATGTCCTCAAGAGTTGTTGCTTGTCCCACTGAGTTACTCCAGCACTTAGTGGGGGGTTTCTTTTTGGAGTTTTTGTTGGATGGGAAAGTTTCAAAGATCAGCAATAGGATTTGTCACAAATTGAGATTCAAACAGCAGTGAGTCGGCTTGTTGTATGTGGACAAAGGACATGTCTAGAGGAGGCCATACATGCTACAGCCAAACAATTACTAATGTCTTTCAGGGGAGGAAACCTGTTGTTCTTGTCAGTGTGGCCTACATGTGACTCCAGACCTATAACAATGTGGGATTATCTTAAATTCCTTTTGAAATAGCCCCACGGGCCAGTTAGTTAAAGGGAAATTAGTGATGGTCATGAAATGGTGGCCTTGCTCGTGATTCCCTGCACCATAAAGGACAGATGAAACTATACAAACTGGCCCAGAAGCCAAGTGTGTAGGAAGGAACTGCAAATGCTGGTTTACACCGAAGATAGACACTAAATGCTGTAGCTCAGCGGGCCAGGCAGCATCTCTGTAGAAAAGACCAAGGAAAGATGGAGCCCACAATGATCCAGAGGAGCCAACTTTAAACCTTCTACCTTGTTCTGAACCTTTTCTTACCTCGAGTTTCCTTCCCTCCCCAGACTCAGTCTGAAGACGGGTTTTGACCCGAAAGGTCACCTATTCCTTCTCTCCAGAGATGCTGCCTGTCCCGCTGAGTTACTCCAGCATTTTATGTCTATCTTCAAAAAGTAAAATGTTAGTGAGGATCTAGTTAGTCTACACCACGTGCCACGTCAGAGTGCGGTTCTGTTGGAAGGTCTGCTGAGGCATTGAACCTAGACTGTATCTGCTTTATTTACCAGTATGTGAAAAGCCCCATGCTGCAATCTCGAAGAAGAAACCAAATATCCATCACACTCTTCAACATTTCCAGAGCCAATTACCTGCACATTTATCTTATTTGCTGTTTACAGGCACATCTTGTAATAGCCTGGCATCTCTGTATTGCAGCAATGATCATATCTCAAATGTATTTCATTTAACACTGAAAAGCTTTCTGATATCTAGAAACATTGGAAGGTTGCAGAGGTTTGATTTATTTTAAATAATCCTTGTTGATTATCTTGGGATATTATTCTGTGTGAATAGTCAATAATGAATGAATGAATGAATGAACAAGTTTATTGGCCAAGTATGTGCATATACAAGGAATGTGCCTTGGTGCTCCGCTCACAAATGACAACACAAACATACAGTTAACAATTAAGAATAAAGCATCACCACATCAAAACAATAATGCTACAACATTACGGTCTAAACATGTGGGTGAAAATAAACCAGAGCAAAAAAGAGACCACAGACTTTGGCTATTGAGTAGAACTACTACTCGTGGAAAAAAGCTATTTTTAGGTCTAGCTGTGGATGCTTTGACAGTCCGGAGTCGCCTTCCAGAGGGAAGTGCTTCAAAGAGTTTGTGGCCAGGGTGAGAGGGGTCAGAGATGATCTTGCCTGCTCGCTTCCTGGCCCTTGCAGTGTATAGTTCGTCAATGGGGGGAAGGTTGCAGCCAACAACCTTCTCAGCTGTGCGAACGATCCATTGCAGTCTCTGGATGTCGTGTTTGGAGTCTGAGCCAAACCAGACCATGATGGAGAAGGTGAGGACGGACTCAATGATAGCAGTATAGAATTGGACCATCATTCCCTGTGGCAGATTGTGTTTCCTCAGTTGCTGCATGAAGTACATCCTCTGTTGGGCCTTTTTGACTGTGGAGTCGATGGTGGCCCCCCGTTTAAGGTCCTTGGAGATGATGGTTCCAAGGAACTTAAATGACTCCACAGATGTGACTATGGTGTTGTTGATGGTGAGTGAGGGGAGGGGAGGGGGAGCTCTTCGAAAGTCTACAATTAGTTCCACTGTCTTGAGAGCATTGAGCTCCAGGTTGTTGCGATGGCACCAGGACGCCAGCTGTGTCACTTCCCATCTGTAGGCAGATTCCTCCCCATCCTGGATCAGTCCAATCAGGGTTGTGTCCTCCGCAAACTTGAGGAGCTTGACAGAGGAGTCTGTGGAGGTGCAGTCGTTGGTGTAGAGAGAGTAAAGGAGAGGGGAGAGTATGCAGCCTTGCGGTGCTCCTATGCTGAAGGTCTGCAGGTCTGAGATGTGCTTTCCCAGCCTCACATGCTGCTTCCTGTCTGTCAGGACAATAGACCATAGACAATAGACAATAGGTGCAGGAGGAGGCCATTCGGCCCTTCGAACCAGCACCGCCATTCAATGTGATCTTGGCTGATCATTCTCAATCAGTACCCCGTTCCTGCCTTCTCCCCATACCCCCTGACTCCACTATCCTTAAGAGCTCTATCTAGCTCTCTCTTGAATGCATTCAGAGAATTGGCCTCCACTGCCTTCTGAGGCAGAGAATTCCACAGATTCACAACTCTCTGACTGAAAAGGTTTTTCCTCATCTCAGTTCTAAATGGCCTACCCCTTATTCTTAAACTGTGGCCCCTTGTTCTGGACTCCCCCAACATTGGGAACATGTTTCCTGCCTCTAACGTGTCCAACCCCTTAATAATCTTATACGTTTCGATAAGATCTCCTCTCATCCTTCTAAATTCCAGTGTATACAAGCCTAGTCGCTCCAGTCTTTCAACATATGACAGTCCCATTCCCATTCAGGGAATTAACCTAGTAAACCTACGCTGCACGCCCTCAATAGCAAGAATATCCTTCCTCAAATTTGGAGACCAAAACTGCACACAGTACTCCAGGTGCGGTCTCGCTAGGGCCCTGTACAACTGCAGAAGGATCTCTTTGCTCCTATACTCAACTCCTCTTGTTATGAAGGCCAACATTCCATTGGCTTTCTTCACTGCCTGCTGTACCTGCATGCTTCCTTTCAGTGACTGGAAGGTTCAGTTTCAGGAAGCTGAAAACTGGCGGATGGGGGATGGGGGATGGGGCCAGTCTTTGCAAACTGTAGTCAGTGTGTGAGTCGGTGTGAATTGCTGCTTGGGGAGGAGTGGGTGGGGAAGGGTCCAGTCTTTGCTTGCAAACTGGAGTCAGTCTGTTAGTACGTGTGAATGATGATTGGGGAGGGGAGGGGGGGAGGGATCCCAGAATTATGTTTCTGTTTCTCGAATCTGCAGTAAAACTCGTTCAGAATCATTGGTCAGCTGACGATTGTCCAAGGAGCGTGGGGTTTTCCTCTTGTAGCGTGGTGATTTCTTGCAAGCCCTTCCAAACTGAGGAAGAGTCATTAGCTGAGAACTTGCTCCTCAGCTTCTCAGAGTACCTTTCCTTGGCAGCTCTGATTCCTCTTCTCAGCTTGTACTTGGCCTGCCTGTAGAGGTCTGTATCCCCGCTCCTGTAGGCCTCATGTTTTGACTGGCGGAGCAGTCTGAGTTCTGCTGTGAACCAGGGCTTGTTGTGGTTGAACCAGATCCGGGTCTTCGTGGGAATGCAGCTTTCCTCAGTTGGATTAAAGTCACTACTAATGCTACTCCTATTGAGTGGCTGGTTGTTGGTGTCAGCTTGGTGGGCCAAAGGCCTTTCTCTGTGATGTATCTGTCCGAGACTCTCTGTGACTGTATGAACACTAATTTGTTCCTGGGCTTGTACCCTTGTCATTTTGTTGCATTTCCCTTGAAGTGATCAATGTCTAAGGCCAAGCAGATCTGTCAGAACTTGCCCCAGTTTCCAAACGTTGAATGATCTGAGCCAGTCCCTGCCCACTGTGCACCCTCACACCTCCAGCCCGTGCCTTGCCAACACAAAACTCTCATGGTTCTTAGTGTGGGTGGTACAGTGACACAACTGGTAGACCCACTGTGCCTGAGACCCAGATTTAATCCTGACTTCGGGTGCCATCCGCATGGAGTTTGCGCGCTCTTCCTGTAAGCGTGTGTTTCCTCCAGTGCCTTTATTCTGTAGGTGAGTGGTTGATCTTGGGGGCAGTTGATCGGAAAGTGTGGTGAATAAAACGGATTGGGTAAGGTTAGTGCAGATGGGTGCCGTGGACCAGGTCGGTCAAAGGGCCTATTTCCGTGCTGTATGTCTCTCTGACGTAGACTCTGTGACTTATGCGGACTTCGCAGCGATCCTGGAAAGCTGGCAGCTCTGGACTAAACTCGTCGGATGGAATAGCAACCTGCACTTCTGCGAGCACTTTCAAAGCATGTGGGCCTGAAGAAGTAGCCATAAAGCTCATTGTCCATAGACACCACTTCCAGCTGTCAGGGCTGGGCACAATGGCTGCCAGTTTAGCCGCTGCATGGACACGGTGCATTGGCCTTATGAAAGATTTCAAAGCAGCGGAAATGCTGCTTCTCGGGCCTTGCTCTTGTGTTGAAACTTTAATTATATGCTGACGCAGTTTTATCAAATCACTGCCTGGAATTGTTTCAGCTGGAATGGGTTCTGCAAACTGTTAACGCTCGAACTCTGAATTCATCCCCAAAGCTGAGGGCCTGCAGTACATACGCATTTACACAGACACGAAGACAGAGACAAGCAGACTGAGACACGCAGACAGAGACACGCAGACAGAGGTGCGCAGACAGACACGCAGACAGAGACACGCAGACAGAGGTACGCAGACAGAGGTACGCAGACAGAGGTACGCAGACAGAGACACGCAGACAGAGACACGCAGACAGAGACACGCAGACAGACGCTCGCAGACAGAGGTGCGCAGACAGAGACAAGTAGACAGAGGCGCGCAGACAGGCACGCACACGCAGACAGAGAAACGCACACACGCAGACAGAGGCATGCAGACAGACAGGTGCATGCACAGACGCATGCACAGATGCACACACACACACACACACACACACACACACACACACACACACACACACACACACACACACTTTATAAGTACAGTGTGAGGTAAAGATATACTGGATCTGTTCAAGCTCATTCAAGGTTTGTGAGGGTAGGGAGGGAGGTGCAGGGCTCCAGCTCAAGTGTCTGTAACATTAAAATCAGAGGCAGATCTCGCAACAGCACAGTGTGGAACCGTAAAGCTCAGTAGCCTTTCTTCTCGGAAAAACAGGGAGAACAGGGGGAGGAAGGGGTGTTTAAGTGTTGATGCTGCTGAACTTTTTTTGTCCCGATATTATGGGAGGCTGAAGGACTTGAGTAATGAATCAGTCATGGACCATTTGACTGGTGGAACAGTTCCAAGCGATGGGCAGCCAGCAGTTGTTCTCAGCAGCGAGCTTATTCCCACACAAGCTGACGATTGCTTGGGTTATGAGATTCAAAAGTTGCAGACGTGTCGGTTGTCGACGTCAGCCCTGCAGCCATGTTCTGTAACAGGCAGGGAAAGATATTTCTTTGCAACTCGTTTCGAGCACCACCACTGACATGTCAAGCAGCGTGAGCGTGACACAGACTGTGCCCTTACTGCCCAGCCTCAGTCAGCTCGGGATCTGATGCAAGAATTTGTGGGATTTCAGATCCCGGCAGCTGGATCTCCCGCTGGGAAGAGCCATGAGATACATTCTGCTTTCCAGTCTGTTGAATGCATCAGCAACTCAGCTGTTCACGAGGAAACAAAGGGCCAGATCTCTTCGTGTCTTTTAACATCTGTTCATGGGCAGGATTCGGCCCATCGTGTCTCTGTCGATTAGTTCAATTTCCCGGCACTTTTTGCAAGAACCTTCAAACCTTTGCTCTTTAAATATCCACCCAATTCCCATTTGAAAGGTGCTATAAAATCTGCTTCCACCACTTCTTCACCCAGGTTTATTAATCTTGGATGTCTTGTTTGTTCTGAATATTTCAATGCCCTCTGGGGCAAAGGTTTAAGTTTACCTGTATCTATATAGTGCCCCCACTGCTGCAGTCTTGTCTGCACGACCTCCTTGCTTTCCTCATTTCCGGGGCACTTGCCTATGTTACTACACACCCCGCCAGTGTGCTTAATGCTTCATCTGGACTACCATCACCCATTCTTTACCTTGATAACTAATGAAGAAAGAAATCTTTCAATTGAGAATGATCCCAGGAACGATTGGGGTGACAGACTATGAATGTTTGACGGCACTGGGCCTATACTCGCTGGAGTTTAAAGGGATGAGTGGGGACTTCATTGAAACTTACCGAATAGTGAAAGGCCTGGATAGAATGGACGTGGAGAGGATGCTTCCATTAGTGGGAGAGTCTAGGACCAGAGGCCTTAGCCTCTGAGGAAAAGAGTATGTCCCCGGACAAGGCAATGTTAGTTGGGGCAAACATTGAGAGTAGCTCCTAAAGTACATGCAGAAAGCATGACACAAAGTGCTGGGTCAGTCAGCATCTGTGCAGGGAATGGATGGGCAGCATTTTGTGTCAGGACCTTTCTTCAGACAAGTGACTTGTACCATCTGTCTGGAAATTGGATTTAACTTTCTTTTTGTGTGCCAAACTGCAGATGCATTTGGTGATAAAGCCAATTGGTTTCCAAAAAATGACCAAAACAATTGGAAAGGTTGCTTGGTGCAGGGGTTCGATCTGCCTGATTTTGTATAGATGCTCTCCCAGTCTCATCTGCACCTGTCATTGTCCACCTCAAGAGGTTTATAACAGTATGAGAGGCATAAATATTAACTGCCTTCCCTCGAAGGCAAGGATATCCAGGTTATATAAGGAAACCTTAACTATACGCAATACTCCAGAGTTCAGTCTCAGGAGCGGAGTCTACATTCTGAAGTCTCCACTCCTGAATGCAGTCGGCACGGTGGCGCAGCGGTAGAGTTGCTGCCTTACAGCGAATGCAGCGCCGGAGATTCAGGTTCAATCCTGACTATGGGTGCTGTACTGTACGGAGTTTGTACGTTCTCCCCGTGACCTGCGTGGGTTTTCTCCGAGATCTTCGGTTTACTCCCACACTCCAAAGACGTACAGGTTTGTAGGTTAATTTGCTGGGCAAATGTAAAAATTGTCCCTAGTGTGTGTAGGATAGTGTTAGTGTGCGGGGATCGCTGGGCGGCGCGGACCCGGTGGGCCGAAGGGCCTGTTTCTGCGCAGTATCTCTAAAAAAAAACTAGACGAGCAAATAGCAAGGCAAATGGTAGCTGCACTGGATGTGGATTCACTGGCACTGGATTCAGATACCAGAATCAACTCATAATAAAATCCAGTGTAGCTACCATTTCCTTTCCTATTTGTTTCTCAACTTGGATGTTTGCTTTCACTGTTTTTAGCATTAGCATTTTCCAGTCTCTTACAATTTAAAATCACTCTTTTTCCTGTTTTGTACACCGTATTTGATCCACATATTATTAATCCTATAGGGACAGTACAGGTTTGCAGGGACCGATTGAAAATGTCTGTGTAGACTGGTGCCAGTTGTTTGGTGCAGAGCTTGAGGGTAGAGGGGGAAACATTGTCCGGTCCTGGAGATTTCCAGCTTTTCAGTCTCCTGAATAGCCTCTCCACCTCCTCAGTTGTTATTGTTGGTGATGGAGAAGTGGCCAGACTGATGTTGGGCAGCAAGGAGGGGGTGGGTAGTGGATGAGGGCCCAGTCAGTGCAGACTGGAGTCAGGCTGTAAGTGAGTGTGAAGTGGTGATGGGGAGGTGGTGGGGAAGGTTCCAGTCAGTGCAGACTGGAGTCAGGCTGTAAGTGAGTGTGAAGTGGTGATTGGGGAGGTGATGGGGAAGGGTCCAGTCTTTGCAGACTGGAGTTAGACTGTTAGTAGGGGAGGAGTGGGTGGGGAGGGAGGGAGGGGGTACCGGTGTTATGTTTCTGTCTATACTTTTGGCAGTATGGTATCTAACACGAGAGGTTTTACACCTTCAAATAGCCAGTCAACTGACCACAAGGCTAGTTCCTGCGGTGCCCAAACCATGCTCAGTTGAGTTTGCTGATGATGTGAAACCAGGTGCTAACGTGGGCCCTGAGAAACAGGCAGAGGGGCTTCAGGGGGATGGTGACAGATCAAGTGAATGGGCGGCGGCTTGGCAGGTGGAATGTAATGTGGAGATTTGTGAGATCATTCACTTTGGTAGAAAAAGTAGAAAAGAGGAGTGATTTTTGAATGGTGAGGAATTGAAAGGGATTGGTTGTGGGAGGGATCTGATGTCCTTGTACACAAATCACTGAAAGTTAATGTTCAGGTTCAGCAAACAATTAGGAAGGCAATAGGTATGTTAGCCTTTAGTGGATTTGAAAAAGAGAACAGACATATCTTAATCTAGTTGTGTAGACCTCCAGTGAGAGCACATCTGGACGAATGTATATGGGTCTTCCTGCCTCAGGAAAGAGATATTTATGTGAGAATGAGTGCAACCAAAGTTCACCAGATTGGTTCCTGAGAAGAAGGGATTAAAAGTACCATTAGCAAATTTGCAGATGATACAAAGCTGGGTGGTTGTGTGAACTGTGAGGAAGATGCAATGAGTTTGCAGGGTGACTTGGACAGGTTGTGTGAGTGGGCGGATGCATGGCAGATGCAGTTTAATGTGGATAAGTGTGAGGTTATCCACTTTGGTGGTAAGAATAGGAAGCCAGATTATTATCTGAATGGTGTCAAGTTAGGAAAAGGGGACGTACAACGAGATCTGGGTGTCCTAGTGCATCAGTCACTGAAAGGAAGCATGCAGGTACAGCAGGCAGTGAAGAAAGCCAATGAAATGTTGGCCTTCATAACAAGAGGAGTTGAGTATAGGAGCAAAGAGATCCTTCTGCAGTTGTACAGGGCCCAAGTGAGACCGCAACTGGAGTACTGTGTGCAGTTTTGGTCTCCAAATTTGAGGAAGGATATTCTTGCTATTGAGGGCGTGCAGCGTAGGTTTACTAGGTTAATTCCAGGAATAGCGGGCTGTCGTATGTTGAAAGACTGGAGCGACTAGGCTTGTATACACTGGAATTTAGAAGGATGAGAGGGGATCATCGAAACATATAAAATTATTAAGGGGTTGGACACGTTAGAGGCAGGAAACATGTTCCCAATGTTGGGGGAGTCCAGAACCAGGGGCCACAGTTTAAGAATGTAGGTTATTTGGCTGGGTAAAGGTAAAAACTGTCCCTAGTGGGTGTAGGATAGTGTTAATGTGCGGGGATCGCTGGGCGGCACGGACTTGGTGGGCCGAAAAGGCCTGTTTCCGGCTGTATATATATGATATGATATGATAATAAGGGGTAGGCCATTTAGAACGGAGATGAGGAAAAACTTTTTCAGTCAGAGAGTTGTAAATCTGTGGAATTCTCTGCCTCAGAAGGCAGTGGAGGCCAGTTCTCTGAATGCATTCAAGAGAGAGCTAGATAGCGCTCTTAAGGATAGCGGAGTCAGGGGGTATGGGGAGAAGGCAGGAACGGGGCACTGATTGAGAATGATCAGCCATGATCACATTGAATGGTGGTGCTGGCTCGAAGGGCTGAATTGCCTACTCCTGCATCTATTGTCTATTGCCTATAAGATAGCTTTGTCATATGATACGTGCAGCAAACAAAGTGACAACGCTAAATGAAGTGATGGCGGCATACGTACCACTGTTTGCCCCCCGCTTCCCCATCCCGCCAGCCCACACAGTCCTTCGCAACACTTTCTTCCTGCACAGAAAGAAGCTCTGCAGCAAAGTCTTCCTCGCCACTAAGCACCAAATGCCTAAAAATATCACATGCTTTTATGGGCTGAAAGGATGTATTTACTCTTGCCCTGGCTTGATTGAAAGATACAACCAGCAAACAGGCCCTCTGGCCCACCAAGTTCACTCTGACCACCGCTCACCCGTTCACACTTTCTCATGCACTCCCTACACATTCGGGGCAATTTACAAAGAGCAATTCAACTGCAAAGTCGCACGTCTCTGGGAAGTGGGAGGAAACCGGAGTGCCCGGAGGAAGCTCATGCAGTCACAGTGAGAACGTGCAAACTCCACACAAATCAGCACCCGATTTGTCAGGATTGAACTTGGGTCTCTGGTGCTGTGGGGTTTCAACTCCACCACTGTGGAGCCCTAGTTTCACCATCAACTTGGTGTTGTTTTTGTTTGTAGAATTAATTGAGCAGCAATTCTTATTAGAGGTCTTAAATCAATAGATGGAGTAGTGACGTACACAGAAATATATTTATACAAAGTTCCTGAGCCAAAACAGGATCGTCATCTCCCATGAAATATTGAACAGATTAACGCTATCAGCAAAACAGGCGCTGTTAATAAAAACGATCTTGAAACGGAAAGGCATTAAACAGGCCACGATTACACTTGAGGCATCTTGATTAAAATGTTATTGGATTTAATACTATGTAATGACACTGTACACATTTAGTTTTATATCGGAAGTTATAAGATGTTGTGCTGTGTTTTCAAAATAGCCGTTGTTAGAACCCAGAGTGAGGAAAATGTTGTTCTGGCATTCTGTGATAATAAATGTCAGCTTTACCTGGGTGGTTTTTACAGGTTTTGGGGGGAGTGCACCTTAACATTGAGAGCACCAGAATGTGCAAGAGTTACTCATTCTATCTCTCCGTGCACCGATGAGCAAGCTTGGCACAGCATTCACCAGCAGGAGAGACTCCTGAACATGGAGTGTTCTACAGGGTGGATGAGCCTTTGCCGAACGGTGCTCACCAAAACTCTTTGCTGCTGGGTACGAAGCAGGCAAGGGTTGTGTGGGAGGGTCAAGCCCTTTGCCTCTTTGCATTTTATCTCTGGAAACCATCTTTCTTTACCAACTCTGTATCACCCTTTCAAATTTCCAAACACTTTTAAATCAACCTATAACTTTCTCTGGAGACACAAGAGACTGTAAGGTGCTGGAATCAAGAGTCAAGAGTGTTTTATTGTCATAGATACCAAAACAGAACAATGACATTCTTACCTGCAGCAGCAAAGCAGAAGAAAGGTCTCGACCCAAAACATTACCCATTCCTTCTCTCCAGGGATGCTGCCCGGAGTTACTCCAGTTTTTTGTGTCTATCTTAGGTTTGTAAACACGGTACTCAATAGATAATATAATAAACAAAAACAATTTCAATTAATAAAATAAGATGTAGTGTAAAAGCCAAACAACCCCTGAAGTCCCTCCCTAGTGCACCCTCGGCAGATCGTATTTGGAGTTGGGTTGGAGTTCATAGTATTCAATTGCTTGATGGTAATTGGG